>NC_061807.1:41993765-42297856 GCF_021462225.1 Girardinichthys multiradiatus
TTATCGGGCGGTGGAAGGAGTACTTCCAGGATCTCCTCAATCCTGCCATCATGCATTCCGTGGTGGAAACAGAGGCTGGGGACTCGGGGTTGGACTCTTTCATCACCCAGGCTGAAGTCACCAAGGTGGTTAAAAAGCTCCGCGGTGGCAAGGCTTCGGGGGTGGATGAGATCCGCCCTGAGTACCTCAAGTCTCTGGATGTTGTAGGGCTGTCATGGTTGACACACCTCTTCAACATTGCGTGGCGGTCGGGGACAGTGCCTCTGGACTGGCAGACTGGGGTGGTGGTCCCCCTTTATAAGAAGGGGGACCGGAGGTGTGTTCCAACTACAGGGGGATCACACTCCTCAGCCTCCCTGGTAAGGCCTACGCCAGGGTATTGGAGAGGAGAGTCCAACCGATAGTCGAACCTCGGCTTCAGGAGGAGCAGTGTGGTTTTCGTCCCAGCTGTGGAACACTGGACCAGCTCTATACCCTCTACAGGGTGCTCGAGGGTTCATGGGAGTTTGCCCAACCGGTTCACATGTGTTTTGTGGACCTGGAGAAGGCATTCGGCTCTGTCCCTCGTGATGCCCTGTGGGGGGTGCTCCAGGAGTATGGAATCGGGGGCCCTTTATTAGGGGCCATCCGGTCCCTGTACGAGTGGAGCAGGAGTTTGGTCCGCATTGCCGGCACTAAGTCGGACCTGTTCCCAGTGCATGTTGGACACCGGCAGGGCTGCCCTTTGTCACCGGTCCTGTTCATAACTTTTATGGACAGGATTTCTAGACGCAGCCAAGGGCCGGAGGGGGTCTGGTTTGGGGACCAGTGGATTTCGTCTCTTCTTTTTGCGGATGACGTGGTCCTGCTGGCCCTCTCTAGCCAAGACCTACAGCATGCGCTGTGGCGGTTCGCAGCCGAGTGTAAAGCGGCTGGGATGAGGATCAGCTCCTCCAAGTCCGAGGCCATGGTACTCGACCGGAAAAGGGTGGCTTGTCCTCTTCAGGTTGGAGGGGAATTCCTGCCTCAAGTGGAGGAGTTTAAGTATCTCGGGGTCTTGTTCACGAGTGAGGGAAGAATGGAGTGGGAGATCGACAGACGGATCGGTGCGGCTGCCACAGTAATGGGGGCGCTGTGCCGGTCCATTGTGGTGAAGAGAGAGCTGAGCCGAAAAGCAAAGCTCTCAATTTACTGGTCGGTCTACGTTCCTACCCTCACCTATGGCCATGAACTTTGGGTCATGACCGAAAGAACAAGATCACGGATATAAGCGGCTGAAATGAGCTTCCTCCGTAGGGTGGCCGGGCACTCCCGTAGAGATAGGGTGAGGAGCTCGGCCATCCGGGAGGGGCTCGGAGTAGAGCCGCTGCTCCTCCACATCGAGAGGAGCCAGTTGAGGTGGCTCGGGCATCTATACTGGATGCCTCCTGGACGCCTTCCTCGGGAGGTGTTCCAGGCACGTCCCACCGGGAGGAAGCCCAGGGGACGGCCCAGGACACGCTGGAGGGACTATGTCTCTCGGCTGGCCTGGGAACGCCTTGGGCTCCCCCTGGAGGAACTGGAGGAGGTGTCTGGAGAGAGGGACGTCTGGGCGTCTCTGCTGAGTCTGCTGCCCCCGCAACCCGGTCCTGGATAAGCGGAAGACGACGAACGAACGAACAAAATAGATAAGATATCAAGGAGGGTGAACACTTTTGCAAGGCACTGTATGTTTAGTTAGAACGGTTATACGCACACCTGTGTGTGTTGTTGCGGCACACTAACAGTGCTAGGTCCAGCCCCCATCTGAATAGTACATTTCTGTGGAAATTTTCTCCTGTATTTTACCATGGTGGAGGGAAAAATTAAAAGTCTTTCAGTGACAAGTCTGCCAACAAAGAAACAGTTGCCTCTGTGCCTTTTAGTATGCTGTGGCAGGTCAAAGGTTCCACAGAGGTCTAAGCATCTGAAGAGTCACAACAATCACATACAGTTATAGTTATAGTTATCCTGGGACATTCATAGGAGCCCAACCAATCACAGTGCTAAATCCACAGGCGTCAACACAGCTGCAGACAGAAGGTCACTGAACAGATTCAAGACAAACGTCAGGCGAAATTCCCATAATATGCGAATAAAATGCCATAAAATCTCCAAAGGGATGAGATATTTAATCCCAGAAAATGTCATTACTGTATGTGCAGGTGTTCACAGACAGACTGTGAGGCCTAATTCACTAAATAAATTTCAACATGATCTACACCATGTTCATGGTGACAGAGAGACACGCTGTGCTGTTGTAACACTTTCCTCTTCATGGCTGTCTGATTAGACAGATAACATTGAAATGATGCGTTTTTCATTTCCACATCAAGTAGTCTTGAATGGTGTGGGTTGGACTGAACTGAAGGTTAAACTTTGGCATTTACGCTCAGAATATATATATTTTTTTCTGAGTTTAAAACAATTATAACGATGGAGAACATATTAGTCAGACTAGCAGGGGACTTTTGATTTTTTTAAGTCATAAAACGGGGGAGCAAAAACTCAAGTTTCCTCCCCCACTTTTAAAAATGGTACAGCTTTTGCTCTATGGTATCTTGCTCTTTGCCCTATGGCAGGGGTGTCAGACTCCAGTCCTCGAGGGCCAGTGTCTTGCAACGTTTAGATGTGTCCCTGGTCCAGCACACCTCAAACGAATGGTTACATTTCCTCCTCAGTATGCTGTCAATTTCTCCAGAGTTCTGCTAATGACCTAATTATTTGATTCAGGTGTGTTAAAGCAGAGGAACATCTAAAGGTTGCAGGTTACTGGCCCTCGAGGACTGGAGTTTGACACCTGTGCCCTATGGTATCTATATGGTATCAATGGTATATATACAAAACAGCAGGAAATCTGTAAAATCAATTACAGGCATGGATCAGCAATTCTGACAGTTACTCAATGATCTTATCTCTTGCTACAACTTAGCATTGATTTCTTTGATCTTCACTGCTAAACCTTTTACTTACAGCTTTCCTTATCTTTCTCATCCTTTCTGTCTTCTGCAGAAATCAGATGATGAGGAACTTTATTTCCATGAAGAATATGATTTAAACTTTCCTTCCTCTGCATTGGCAAGTGTTATGTGTTCTTCCTGATACTGTCCCTCTATTGTGTCCTTGTCCAGGTTTGCTTCTTCTGTTTTGTGTTATGCTTAACATGACTGTTTGGAGCTCACCACAGATTGAGGTTTTTTTAAATGAGTAATTATTTGAGTTTGCCTGCAGCAGAATCTACAAAAATTGAGAACTTGATTTGTGTCTGATCAGTTTGCTCTAATCGCTTCCTGAATAATCTGGCTGACCCAGTTTCAAAGATTAATTAATCACAAACTGAGCTGACTGATTATTGAACATGATTATGCTCTTAATTAGAATAAATGAAACATGTGTTAATCCAGGCCACCCTGAACAAAATTATTATTATTATTACTCATGGGAATTTGGACATAAAGATAATTTGTACTTTGAATCAAAATGCTCCTTGTGAACATGAAAGTGTTAATCCTGTGATGGAGCTTATAGCATGTGTGCAGTCAATAACTTTAGTTACTTCAAGAAAACCATCTCTTTGCAAACTGATTTAATATTAGCCAGTTCAACTGTATTGAATGGGAATTTGATAAACCTGAATTCTATCCCACAAAGATACCGAACGGATAAGTCTGCCAACTGTCTTTGGAATTGTACTGTTGCTATGGGAACCTCAGAGTGGTCAGAAGCTGTATGGATATGTGCAGTGCAATAGTTCTCACCTTGTTGCGCACTAGGCTCGGCTGCACCTCTGAGCACAGATCTTAAAAATCTGAAACAGCTGATGAGACTTTGGAAAAATATTCTATTGCTTATGTATTCATTATCCATCATCTGTCTCTGTGTGTACTGTAATTCTTGTGAATTAAAATCATTAATAGCTTCCCAGGGACCCACTAAGTGTCACCAACGAGCCACTTTGTATACCATTCATGAAGCTGGGATAGCGTTATGACATCACACCAATCACTTCATTGTTGATACATGTGAACTCCTGTGTGGAATAGGGAGTCCTCCACTGAAAAATAAAATAATGGCATACGGAATATGAATGCATTGATCTTGGGATTCTATAGTCCACAACATATTGAAGTCTGTTCGGTTCTATGCAAAACTCACACTGCACACATTCCTTGAGCAATGATGTGTAAACATACTGTTTTAACCACAGACTGTTGTTTCAAACTGTCTTTATAGCAACACTGGTTGTGGATGGATTCATCAGCTCAGGTCTAGTAGATTTGTTCTGAAGACACTCTGTTGTTGTACAACAGACTCATGAAGAGGATGCTCAGGCTTCTCCATAATGTTCTTAATTTTATGAAGAATCCTTCTTTGTACAATGATCTCCAGAGGTTCCAGAGGAATCCCCAGAACCAGCCTTCTTTATTAGCTTGTTGAGCTTTTTTAAGTCCCTGGCTCTGATGCTGCTACCCCAGCAGATGATGGCAGAAGAGATCACACTCTCCACAACAGACTTATAGAAGATATGCAACATCTTGCTGCAAACACTGGAGGACCTAAACTTCCTCAAGAAGTAGAGTCTGCTCTGTCCCTTCTTGTAGACGGCTTCACAGTTGCATCTCCACTCCAGTCTGTTGTCCAGGTGAACACCGAGGTATTTATACTCCTCCACCTCTTCCACTTCTTCTCCCATGATGGAAATAGTGTTTGACCTATTCTTGTTTCTCTTAAAATCTACAATCATCTCCTTTGTTTTATTCATCTGGACCTAGATCTGGACCTGCAGCCTTGTTCGGGTTCAGTCTTTCCAGTTGCATGTTCACCTGACTTCTTGAGACACACAGGTGGAAGGGCGAGTCAAAGGGATCATCAGCATCTTTTGATTTGGTAGAAGGCAAACATGTAGAAGCAGAAGGGTCCATGGCTGACGTGGAAGAAAAGACATTTGAGGTGTTACAGGACAGCTGTGGGTTCTGTGGGTCAAAGGAGGGTGGGATGTCTGTTTGGCTGTGAGCCGGAGCGGAGGATGTTGAGCTTGTTTCTGAACTGAACGTATTGAAGAATGTGTTCAGTTCATTGGCTCTGTCCAGACCTCCATCGGTCTGAACATCCTTCTGCTTGAAGCCTGTGATCTTCTTCATCCCCGACCACACATCTCTGATATTGTTTTGCTGGAGCTTGCTCTCCAGCTTCTTCTTTTACACCTCCTTGCTGTCTCTTATCTTGACTTTAAGTTGCTTCTGTATACTCCTCAGTAATTCTCTGTCTCCCTCTCTGAAGGCTCTTTTTTCTTGTTAAGCAGATCCTTCAGGTCACTGGTGATCCAAGGTTTGTTATTGGGGAAGCATCTCACGGTTCTGGTGGGGATGGTGTTATCCACACAAAAATTTATGTAGTCAGTCAGACACTCATAATTTCTTTGATGTCCTCTCCATGTGGCTGGCACAGTGCGTCCCAGTGTGTAGCCTCAAGGCAACCTCACAGGGCTTCTTCAGCTTCCTGTGACCATCTTCTCACAGTTCTCTTTATTACAAGTTGCCTCTGAACAAGAGCTTTATATTTTGAGTAGAGAAAAACAAGATTGTGATCTGATTTGCCTAGAGGAGGTCTTGCTGTAAAGATGTATGAGTCCTTGGCATTTATATAAAACAAATCGAACGTTTTGTTTTCTCTGGTAGAGCAGCTGACAAACTGTTGAAATGTTGGAAGTGTAGCAGAGAGTGAAGCATGGTTAAAATCACCAGACATTGCCACAAACACATTGGGGTGTTATGTATGTAGCTTAGCAACAACTGACTTGATGGCATCACATGCAGTGATGGCAACAGCGGAATGTGGAACGTAAACTGTTGCCAAAATAACAGTGGTGAACTCTCTGGGTAAATAATATGGAAGAAAACTTACTGCTAACAATTCAATATCTGGCCTGTAGAGATGACACTTCACAGTGCCATGTTCTGGATGACAACATCTGTTATTCAAAGTGCCAATCCACTTCCTTTGCGTTTGCCCCTCCTCTTTAAATCTCTGTCTGCTCGTATGGTCAGAAAGCCTGGCAGAGAGATGCTGGAGTCAGGCACATGATCCTGCAGCCATATCTCAGTGAAACACATAATACTGCATTCCCGATACTCGGGCTGGGTCCTTTGTAGGGCTTGGAGTTCATCCAAATTGTTTCCCAACAATCTCACATTGCCCATCAGAGTTGATGGAAGAGATGATTTGAACCTCCTCCTTCTCTCTTTTCTCTTTGCTCCTGCTCTGCATCCACAGCGCCTCCTTTTCAATTCATCAGGGATTTGGGGTTATAGTTGGAGTATTATTTAGCTTTTGAGATATTAATTAGCTTCTCCCAGTTGTAAAAAACAACCAAGTTTCCATGGTGACGTATAATAACAAAAGTAAAAAGGTATCAGCAAAAATCCTTCCAGCTGCACAGCATCCAATACCAGAAAGGATAATTGTCCAAAAAAAAAATCTATTTTATCCTCCACAAGAGAAATTTGAGTTCTTTAAAAGAATATTTAAGAACGAAAAGTAACAGAGCTACTCCAACCTGCTGCTACCTTGATTGGTGTCATTCTAGAATTAGATAACATTTATTAGAATTACGTTTACTGTTTGTAGTTCAGGCCCTTTATCTGGTTGATAATCATATCTTCAAGCCATTGTCATTCACTGGTCATAATCCACTGAAATGATTCATAAAACATGTTCTTAGCTGTAGAAGGTGCAGATCTGGGGGCCCTGCTGACTGCTCTGTGCTCTCTTCAGAACCGTCCAACTCTGGGATTTGGTGCGCCAGTCAAGCTTTCACCTAACCAAGTGCCTCTTCTGCCAGGAGAAACTGTTCAGATTACAGGTACCTTCATCGTTTTTAATGTGTTACACCTCCAGCATCATATTTGTCACACTGTTAAAAGTCTCATATCCAGTCTTTTTGTTATTTGCCACTTACCTAACCAGTTTAAATCACCACCTTTTCTCTGTCTTCTCTCTCTTGTTGTTGTGTTTGTGTACGGTTGTGGATGCAACCATGTGTTTAGTTAAAGACGTTATGTATATCTGTCCATTCAGTGGTCTGATTACTGGTACTCTGACGGTCACAGACTACAAGCTTTACTTTACCAGTTTGATAAAGGTACATGTTATTTTTCTTGTTCTTCTTATTTCCTATAATGTTCTGTTTAATAGATTTCAGGGTTCTCTCCAGTGTCTTTGCAGTAAGCTAATGTCAGTCTGTTATCACTCAGGAATCTTCCTTTATTCTTGACATCAACTTTGGAGCTATCAGCAGACTGGAGACCATTAGTGTCCCCAACCAAGGAGATAACACTAAGGGAATTGAAATGGTTTGTAAGGTAAAACCTTAAATACTCTCCTCTCAAAGTCCCTTCTCCAAATCTCGTGCAATGTTTTTTTTATTTTTTCATATGCTTAATTGAACTGTTTCCTTACTCTCTCGTTGGTCAGGACATAAGGAGTGCCAGGTTTGCCTATAAAACAGATGAGAGCCAACCAGAGATGGGCGAGATGTTATCCAAACATGCTTTCCCTCTCTCCTACAGCTTGGTTAGTCTAATTAAGTGATATGTTTGATATCGAATGCCATGTAGTTTAGTTGTGTAACCAAACTGAAAATAATAAAATTATACTTGTAACCTGGGTGTTGCCATGGTAAAGAGGACTGAGTGTGGGTTTACTGCTTAATAAAACTATTTCAACATCAAATGACCAAAAGTGAAGCAGGGCAAGATATTCACAGTTAGAAATTATCACAACACCTCTTACAGATAAAAGTAACTTGTCTACAATATGCATCCCAAAAATACAACCATAAAAAATAAATACAAAATTTAAAACATACAACGATAAAACCGATTTAAATACATCTATAAATAAATAATTAAAAGGGCTCTTTGCATGGTCCCCACCTCGCAACTTTCAGCTAGTGAATCTGAACTGGATGAGGAAACCTGCAGATAATTGACGGGTTTGTAATCCGTCTTTATATATAAAACCTCTCTAGGAGAAATGGGAACAGTCCTCCAGTTTGACATGACAGAGATAGAATACCATGGTCCCAACAGTCTGCAGGCTGCATTTCATTTCATTAAAACCTGTAAAATAACTATCCTGCTATGTGTAGGTTAGTAATATAAGATTCAAATTCTCCCTTGAAAATCATTTCACTGAGTCTGAAAGACTTGCTCTTGATGGAGTAACACTGAGCAGTTTTATTGTGCACATTTATTATGAACAGGATTTGACCTGAGACTCTAAATGTATCACTTTTTATCATCTTTATTACAGCAAAAAAAGAAAACTAAGCTCTTACAGGTTATTCATTCATTCATTCATCTTCTATACCGCTTATTCCATAGTGGGTCACGGGGGAGCTGGTGCCTATCTCCAGCAGTTTACGGGCAAGAGGCAGTGTACACCCTGGACAGGTCGGCAGTCCATTGCAACAGTGCAACACAGTCATACAGGACAAACAACCACGCACACACACCTAAGGGCAATGTAGAGAGACCAATTTTCCATAACAGTCATGTTTTTGGGCTGTGGGAGGAAGCCAGAGTACCCAGAGAGAATCCATGCATGCACAGGGAGAACATGCAAACTCCATGCAGAAAGACCCCCGGCCGGGAGTCGAGCCCAGTACCTTCTTGCTGCAATAAAACAGTGTTACCAACTACGCCACCGTGCAGACCTGGGTTATTTCAACTTTTTTATATAGAGCTAATCCAAAACAGGTGTCATAATGCACTTTTACAAGACAGATGCAGTTCATCTCCAGAAATATAGAAAATGAAATCAATCCAGTAGGGTCCGATCAGTGGCTCTTAAAAGTCCACACAACTCTGTTAAAATACCAGATGTATGTCATGTAAAAAAGGAGAAATCAGATCAAAACATATTTCACCTAAAATGTGACTTTGGACTTTACAGTTGAACTGAAAAAATGGTTGCAGCAACTTGGCTGCATTAATGCACAACCTTAAACTAAAACCTTCTGGCAGTAGATTTGAATTAAATTTCAGAATTCTTTTGTAGAAGACTCTTAGTCGGCCAGCATCCCAAAGTCTGACTTTGTAATTTTCCATCAATGTCTTGCACATTTGGAAAACAAACCCTTCAGGTCATTTCACAGATCTTCTGTCAGCTGTAGTTCTGAACTCTGGCTAACTGTTTATCTGAATGTCTGCTTGGACTCATTGTGATGCTGAGAAAAAAGATCCATCTTCATTGTCAGCTTTCTAGCAGACACCAGAAGGTTTCTCTTAAAATCTCATTCTCAGACAAACAGAAACACTGTAATTGTTTCTTATTGAGTTGGTCCCACCACCAATGTTCATCAGTGGAATTACGTGTCCAACAGACCAAACGTTGTAACGTCTTACCTTCTTTCTCAGCCTTTATTTGCCTTCAAGTATAATGAGCAGTTTCCTGTGGACGGCTGGAAGGTCTACGATCCAGCAGCAGAGTACAATCGACAGGTAACCCCACCAACCTCTTACCTTCTCAAGGTTTTAGGGTATGCTTCTGTAGTCTGTTGGTGTGAATCCTTTTTTTGATTTTGCTTAGTTTGGCTAAGTGTCATTTAGACTGACTGCAGATTTTTCTCACTGTAAAAACTTTAACAAAGTTGAGACAGGAAAGGGTTTATGTTTTAACTATTATTATGGTTAGAAAAGGATTAGATTACTGAACTGGCAGACACAACATGAATCAGCTCATTCGACACATTTCTCTCCTGAACTAAGTTACACTAATTTAAAATAAATAAACTTGACGCTCTGGTCTTACAGTGAAGAAAACCTAAGCAGTATTTATCTAACAGCCTATCTAACATTAGAACTATTTATGTTAAAGCTGCAGTAGGGAGTTCTGAGAAGCCTGAACGTTTGAACAAGCACACCTTACAGGTCCCTACCCCTTGCTCTCTGCTGTGGTGCAGCTCTCCCTCCACAGCTCCTCCCTCCGTGAACATGCAGGCTAGTAAGCAGGGCAATCGATGAAGTAGATAAACAGATCTGGCACATTCACTGGTAGGGACCAAACATCAATGATATGCTTTACATTTGGTATTGCCTGCCTGTACTTTAGCCTTGTTTACACTGCAGGCAAATGTGGCCCAGATCAGATTTTTTGGGGGTCAAGTGCCCATGTCAGACTTTCTAGAACAAGTGTGAACGCTCATATCTGGCCCATATCTGACTTTTTCAAGTCACATTTGAGCCACATTGGCTATGTTCACACTGCAGGTCTTAATGCTCAATTCCGATTTTTTGGTGTAATCCGATTTTGTTTGCGTGGTCGTTCACATTTCTAAATATATGTGACTTGTAGTGATCTCCTGTGTGAACCCGTTCATACAACTCAAGTGTCCCGGATGCGCAGTAGACGACGCAATGACGTCACATGTCGCGAGCGTGCTTATATTTGTGGAAGTAAATATGGATGGAAATGTTGGTCTGTATTTAGCGATTTTTAAGTTGTTTTCCAACCAGAGCCAGCATATTAACAATGCAGTATTTTTAAGAAAATCGAAAAGAAAGAGAGCCAGGTTTTTGGCCATGGCATCTTGTGGGGCAGTGGCAGCGCCGTCGGTACAGAAAAACGTGTGGGTTCGGAGTCGAAGCCAGCAGTGGTGGGATAGTGATGTGAGCGGCTTTAAGGATACGGACTTCATTCATAATTTTCAAATGACAAAGGCAACCTTTATGTGCATATGTGAGCGCCTAGCAGGACCCAGAATAGTGACGTTTGTCGAGTATCAATGATGTACAGGTCGGATGAATGCAGCCTGGCCGCACAGACACAGGTCACATTTGAAAAAATCGGATCTGTGTCGTTCAGACTGTCGTGAAAAGTTTGGATACAGGTCGCATACGGGCAAAAAAATCGGATTTGGGTCACTTCAAGCTGCAGTGTGATATGTGGCCCTGAATCCGACTCGTATCTGATCTTTTGGAATGTGACTCGAGTGGGAACGACCAAGGCGGATTAGGTGTGACTTTGATATCTCTTTCCGTCGCATTCGTCACAATTTTGCGCCATCCAGCATGAAACTGTAGCAGTTAGCAAAACAGATGGGGGACTAGAATAGAACTGCACAATGGAGATACAGCGAGACGTTAGAGCTCATTTATAAACAGAAATAAAACTTTAGTCAAGTCTAATTGAAAGTCTCATAGGAACTGCATGGATGTGGGGCGTAGTTTGTATTGTAAAATTCGTATACAACCATTCAAACAGAGGACTTTAAAATGCTATCAAGGTAACCGAGCATGTGATGATCTGCCCCTGCTTCAGTTTGATACACTAGATTACATCAAGTCCTCTGCCTGTGGAATTGAGAGGAGAGGCACTGACATATATGATTAAAAGTTGCCCTCGACATGATAAAGTTCTGAATAAACTCGGTCTCTGTGAAGTTGTTAACATCCCTGCTCCACCATTGCTGGCTGTGCCTCCACATCCAAACAGTTGTGCTGAACTGGCAGTCAGATCTACCTAAAACGGAACAATAAAGAGTTTCACTCCTTTTATTCACGTGTTTCCCACACAGCACCCGCTGACAATAAATAGCTTCTGTTGTTCACTTAAACCAGAACACCTATTTCTCCATGTTTACTGTTGTGCGCTTGAGGATGCTCGTATTGTTCTTATGCACATGCGCGTCAGTTTGGAGCCGCAACATTTTCAAAGTAATGTGAACGACCACACAAAAAAATCTGATTTCTGAAAAAATCGGATTTGAGCATTAAGACCTGCAGTGGGAACGTAGCCTTTGACTACAAACCTGGTCCTCAAACCATTTGCACAGCCTTTAGCACAGCTGCAGCACACGTTGATCTTGCGGGGGAGGGGTGTGAGCAGTGCATACATGAGCATGATTGACAAGTGATTGCTAAGACGTTCTTTCTGGCTCTGATTGGTTGTTTCTGACCGGGAGCAGTGTATTTCTGCCAATGGCAGTAAGACCACAGGAAGGAGCCAGAGGAGCCTGGTTTTTCACAAATAATCTGTCTCATACTGTCAGGACATAGTGACGCTTTTAACAAATATGTAAAAAATACATTTTTACAAAAGTTACCTACTGCAGCTTTAAGTAGGCGCCTACTTTTAGGACTATTTTCCCTTTTCAGCCTTGACTCATACTGGGCTCTGAAGGTCAGCTGTGGCACCAGGTATGGAGCCATGAGTAGCAGAAACATTAAATCTGTGTAGCTGACATGTTGGCCCAACACATTCGATAGATACAAAGCAATTCTTTGGAGGCCAAGTTGAGTCTTTGAAATTGTTCTCCAGAAATTATCCATTTTTACAGATTAAACTGGCACAACATATTCGTTGTCATCAAAGATGTCTTGTTCTGGAATTTGCTTGCACTTTGTGAGCATCAATGTTTAGGTAGGAGGCATGAATAGGTACGCGGTAGTACCGACAGAATTCGGTCGGTACCTATAAAAGTACTGAATTCGGTATCCATCTCTAGTTGCACATTTCCTTGTATTCCCTAAATTCTACCAACCTTTAGCTGTGTGGTAAATGATGCTTTAATAAGAATCTTAAACACTTTAATATCTCTGTAACTCACCAAAAACCAGGGAAGTGTAAGACCCTCCAACTGAGATAATCCACAGCTCTTTAGAAATAGAAAAAGTTTTAAACATCTTTATGTCCATAGCACATCAAGCATGAATAAATTTGATCACCTAAATATCTTATAGTTTTAGGTTAACAGATTAGTTTTTTTACCTACTTGCCATCACCCTAAAGCTGTACAAGGAGCTAAAGATTCTGAGATTTTAGTCACGACTTTGGCTAGGACACTCTAAAACATTTGTACTACTTCCAGTCAGAGTAAAGATGTTGGTAAAATTAATAGATTACTTTAAGTCTAAATCTGCTAGGGGTATGAATACGTTTGGGCCTAAATGCACATCTATTTTAACTGATCACAGTTGTGATCAGTTATTCTTTTGCAAACTTTCAATTGTGATATTCAAAACCCTATTAGTCAGTGTTTTGTTTCTGTAGACCACTCTACAGTTGACAGTTTTGACCTACAAATATTTAGGCATCCACACTGGTCGAACTCTGACCCATGTTGACTCTTTATTACCAAAGCTGAAACAGAATTTATGTTTCATAATTTCAGTTTTCATATGGGAGAAAATCCTTACATCGGGTTTCCTAGCTGCTCTGCACAAACCACAAACCACTGGAACAAACCACTGCATTTTACTTCATATCAAAATCTGGCTTCCCTGCTCTTTTTGTGCAAGGAGATTAACACTTTTACTCATTTTATTATGAAGCCATTTTACAAAAACTCCCTTTCCATGTACTAAACCTGCTTTCCAGAAATGGTAGGAACCGTTATGATTGTTCCCCATCATGGCTCACTCTGTGGGTTCCATTAAGGAATAGAGTCTGGAAAATATGCTTTGTCTTAGAACTTTGTCACATCAAACCTGGAATATGCTACAGCATAGCTTTAAATCCAGTCACCAGTTCCTCTGTTTAAACTTCAGTTGGCATTGAACTTTGGCTGATATCCTCATTGACCTATTTTGCACTTCTGTTTTAACTTTTTAATTATTTACTGTATTGTGTGGACCCTGGCACAAAAAGGTTCTTACACATTTTATTTTCTCTTGATTAAACAATAATTAAAAAAATATCTACAGACCAACAAACTCTACCAGGGCATTTAAGTATAAGGCAATAAGCATTAACTCTCCTCGTCTTAAACTAAAGAAAGCTGTGACAATAAACTTAGTTTTCAACACATTGTTTTTTTATTATTATCACATCTTGGTATTTAACCCTTAAAGATGAAGATTATGCATCTTTCACTCCCTTATCCAATTCTCTTCCTTGTGTTTGAACATGTTCCATCAGGGTCTTCCAAATGAGAGCTGGAGCATCAGTAAAATGAACCTTCACTATGAGCTGTGTGACACTTACCCCTCCATCCTGGTACTCCCCAACAACATGACAGAGGATAACATAACGCAGGTGGCGTCGTTCAGAGCCAAGTGCCGCCTACCGGTCAGTTATGTTCACAGATGCTTGTTCATTTTAACAGGACCTGAGACTGACCCCTGTAACAGCAGCTGAAAAAACCTGTTGCTTAAGAATAGTTGAAAATATATATATATTTTTTTTATGTTTTCAATGCATCAGACAGGATTTTAAAAGCAAGCGAATAAAAACTTTATTTTTTTGTGCACCAGATCAACAAAAGGCCAAAAACAAGGAAGTACTGTCAAAGAGGCATCATGACACTTACCAATACTAATCTTAATTTTTATTTGAACCTCTAAACTTCCTTCTGATCTATTTCTAAGAATCTTCTACACTGCCATAATTCAGTCTGTCCTGTCTTCGTTCATCTCAGTGTGGTTTGGTTCATCCACCAAACAGGACAGGTCCAGACTGCAATGAATAATCAGGTCTGCAGAGAGAATAATCAGAGCTGACCTTCCCTCCATCCAGGACTTATACAGGTCCTTCTCAAAATATTAGCATATTGTGATAAAGTTCATTATTTTCCATAATGTCATGATGAAAATTTAACATTCATATTTTTAGATTCACACTAACTGAAATATTTCAGGTCTTTTATTGTCTTAATACGGATGATTTTGGCATACAGTTCATGAAAACCCAAAATTCCTATCTCACAAAATTAGCATATTTCATCCGACCAATAAAAGAAAAGGGTTTTTAATACAAAAACGTCAACCTTCAAATAATCATGTACAGTTATGCACTCAATACTTGGTCGGGAATCCTTTTGCAGAAATGACTGCTTCAATGCGGCGTGGCATGGAGGCAATCAGCCTGTGGCACTGCTGAGGTCTTATGGAGGCCCAGGATGCTTCGATAGCGGCCTTTAGCTCATCCAGAGTGTTGGGTCTTGAGTCTCTCAACGTTCTTTTCACAATATCCCACAGATTCTCTATGGGGTTCAGGTCAGGAGAGTTGGCAGGCCAATTGAGCACAGTGATACCATGGTCAGTAAACCATTTACCAGTGGTTTTGGCACTGTGAGCAGGTGCCAGGTCATGCTGAAAAATAAAATCTTCATCTCCATAAAGCTTTTCAGCAGATGGAAGCATGAAGTGCTCCAAAATCTCCTGATAGCTAGCTGCATTGACCCTGCCCTTGATAAAACACAGTGGACCAACACCAGCAGCTGACACGGCACCCCAGACCATCACTGACTGTGGGTACTTGACACTGGACTTCTGGCATTTTGGCATTTCCTTCTCCCCAGTCTTCCTCCAGACTCTGGCACCTTGATTTCCGAATGACATGCAGAATTTGCTTTCATCCGAAAAAAGTACTTTGGACCACTGAGCAACAGTCCAGTGCTGCTCCTCTGTAGCCCAGGTCAGGCGTTCTGCCGCTGTTTCTGGTTCAAAAGTGGCTTGAACTGGGGAATGCGGCACCTGTAGCCCATTTCCTGCACACGCCTGTGCACGGTGGCTCTGGATGTTTCTACTCCAGACTCAGTCCACTGCTTCCGCAGGTCCTCCAAGGTCTGGAATCGGCCCTTCTCCACAATGTTCCTCAGGGTTCACCTCTTCTCGTTGTGCAGCGTTTTCTGTCACACTTTTTCCTTCCCACAGACTTCCCACTGAGGTGCCTTGATACAGCACTCTGGGAACAGCCTATTCGTTCAGAAATTTCTTTCTGTGTCTTACCCTCTTGCTTGAGGGTGTCAATAGTGGCCTTCTGGACAGCAGTCAGGTCGGCAGTCTTACCCATGATTGGGGTTTTGAGTGATGAACCAGGCTGGGAGTTTTAAAGGCCTCAGGAATCTTTTGCAGGTGTTTAGAGTTAACTCGTTGATTCAGATGATTAGGTTCATAGCTCGTTTAGAGACCCTTTTAATGATATGCTAATTTTGTGAGATAGGAATTTTGGGTTTTCATGAGCTGTATGCCAAAATCATCCGTATTAAGACAATAAAAGACCTGAAATATTTCAGTTAGTGTGCAATGAATCTAAAATATATGAATGTTAAATTTTCATCATGACATTATGGAAAATAATGAACTTTATCACAATATGCTAATATTCTGAGAAGGACCTGTACAGGTCTAGGGTCAGGAAAAGAGCTGCAAAAATCTCTGCAGACCCCACACACCCTGCACATAAACTGTTTAATCTTTTAACTTCAGGTGGCACTACAGAGCGCTGTCTGCTAAAACACACAGGGACAGTTTCTTCCCCCAGGCTGTTTCTCTGATGAACACTTGACATTCAGTTCTAGAAGAACACCAGACATACTTGGACTGGTCTCACGTTATATTCTGTTGTAAAGTCACTTGTGTATATATGCACATTTAAAAAGATATATTTTATTTCCATTATTATATATATAAATAATAAAAATCTTCACTGAGAGCAAAGTGTACTGGAAACAAATTCCTTGTTTTTGTGCACAAACTTGGCAATTAAGATGATTCTGATTATAGTTGATTGCATACAAAATATTTTTTCCTTCACTGCCTGACTTACAAATTTGACCACAATTATAAATATGCACATGCACAAATTACAATAGAAAACTGCAATTGCAGAAAATTAGATTCGGACACATATAAAATTAGCCATTAAAGTGAATCAGAAATTAGGATTGGGTTAGAAAAATGCCAATATTGTATTTAGTGCAACTAAAATCTAGTAGATTAACCAACCCTGATCCTAACAGGCTTTTTGCTTCAGGAGGCTGCCATCATCTGGGCGTACTGATATTTTGAGAATACAGATTGCAGTTTCCCCTACTATTATCCAATGGGGGCACTCTTACCACACCCCCCCAACAGGACTGCCCGCTCTGTCAAAAAATCACGAACTGTAGTAAACTATTAAACGTCCGTACAGTGCAGAGAAGAAGTATTTGATACACTGCTGATTTTCCAGGTTTTGCCACTTCCAAAGCATTTAGAAGTCTTTCATTTTTATCATAGGTTCTCTTCAACTGTGAGTGACGGAATCTAAAACAAAAATCCAGAAAAATCACATTAATTGGCATTTTATTGCATGACATAAGTATTTGATCACCTAATAACCAGTAAGAATCCCGGCTCTCACAGGCCTGTTAGTTCTTCTTTAAGAAGCCCTCCTGTTCTCCACTCATTACCTGTATTAACTGCACCTGTTTGAACTCATTATCTGTATAAAAGACACCTGTCCACACACTCAATCAAACAAACTCCAACCTCTCCTAAATGGCAGAGACCAGAGAGCTGTGTAAGAACATCAAGGATCCAAGATGGCGCCGCGGATGGTCGCCTCGGCGTGTTGGTGCGCATTGTTTTGTTTTGTTTTTTGTTTTAAAACGGTCTTCTGTGATGGTACCCGGAGCTCTCTCATCAGAGAAGAACTCATGAACATCAGGGCTACTACACCAGAGGAGTTATTTCCCACTTTTCTGCGAACTGCTCTGGAATTTTTGGACATTCTGGTCAAAGGTGCGCTCACCTTTGTTCACGCGGTGAAACGCCAGAAGAGAGGGAAACGGGCTGGGGTGCTGGTACGTCTTCGCCAGCGTGGACTACGAACACCGTTACCTGGAATATTTCTCTCTAACGTTCGCTCACTTCCCAACAAAATGGAGGAACTACAACTGCTGTTGGGGAAAAACAGGGACTTTTATTCATCGGCAGTTTTGTGCTTCACGGAGACGTGGCTGTGTGGATTAATACCGGACCCTGCGCTGCAGCTGGCAGGATTCCAGCTCTACAGAGCGGACAGAGACACGGAACTCTCCGGCAAAGCGAAAGGTGGAGGAATCTGTTTTTACCTCAACAGTGGTTGGTGCAACGACGTGACAGTGATTTAGCAGCACTGTTCTCCAGACCTGGAATCCTTCATCATAAACTGTAAGCCTTTCTATTCCCCCCGTGAGTTCGCTTCGTTCATCCTGGTCGGTGTTTACATCCCGCCGCAAGCTAACGTGCAAGTCGCACAGCGCATGCTCGCCGACCAGATACTGAGTATGGAGTGGACCAACCCGGACTCCTTAGTAATCGTCGTTGGCGACTTTAACAAAGGTAATCTCACCCACAAACTCCCCAAATATCGACAGTTTATAAAATGTCCGACCAGAGAGGACAACATTCTGGATCACTGTTACACCACCATCAGAGACGCTTATCACGCCGTCCCACGTGCTGCACTGGGCCAATCCGACCACATCATGGTCCACCTGATTCCTGCATACAGGCAGAAACTAAAGCTCTGCAAACCTGTTGTGAGGACGACAAGGAAGTGGAGCAGTGAGGCTGTGGAGAATCTCCAGGCGTGTTTAGGCTGTACAGACTGGGATGTGTTCAGGACTACTACCAACAGTCTGGACGAGTACACAGAGGCTGTGACTTCCTACATCAGCTTCTGTGAGGACAGCTGTGTACCATCATGCAGCAGGGTGAGTTACAACAACGACAAACCCTGGTTCACAGCTAAACTCAGAAGGTTAAGACTGGATAAGGAAGAGGCCTTCAGGAGTGGGGACAAAGACATATACAGAGAGGCAAAGTACAAGTTTGGCAAGGCAGTGAAAGAGGCCAAACGACTGTACTCTGAGAAGCTCCAAAACCAGTTCTCAGCCAACGACTCTGCGTCTGTCTGGAAAGGGCTCAAGCAAATCACCAACTACAAGCCGAAAGCCCCCCACTCCATCAACGACCGACGCCTCGCCAACGACCTGAACGAGTTCTACTGCCGCTTTGAAAGACAAAGGGACAGTCCTGCAACCATCCCCCACGACGCCCCCCAACAGCTGCAGCCACAATCTACCACCCCCACCTCCCCAGCCTCAAGAGGGGCCTTGGCACCTCCAACCCCCACCCTGAAGTTCCCCCCCACCAGCCCCCTACCCACGCCGAGGACGGCTCTTTCCATCCAGGAGAGGGACGTCAACAAACTCTTCAGGAGACAGAACCCCCGGAAAGCTGCTGGTCCGGATTCTGTCTCACCAGCCAGCCTGAAGCACTGCGCTGATCAGCTGTCTCCAGTCTTCACAGACATTTTTAACACCTCACTGGAGACATGTCATGTGCCAGCCTGCTTCAAGTCCTCCACCATCGTCCCTGTTCCCAAGAAGCCAAGGACCACAGGGCTTAATGACTTCAGACCCGTCGCCCTGACCTCTGTGGTGATGAAGTCCTTTGAGCGCCTTGTGCTCTCACACCTAAAAGACATCACCGACCCCCTCCTGGACCCCCTGCAGTTTGCCTACAGAGCCAACAGGTCTGTAGATGATGCAGTCAACCTAGCCCTTCACTTCATCCTCCGGCACCTGGACTCCACAGGAACCTATGCCAGGATCCTGTTTGTGGATTTCAGCTCTGCTTTCAACACCATCATCCCAGTTCTGCTACAGGAGAAGCTCTCCCAGCTGAGTGTGCCCGACTCCACCTGCAGGTGGATCACTGACTTCCTGTCTGACAGGAAGCAGCGCGTGAGGCTGGGGAAGCACGTCTCTGACTCCCTGACCATCAGCACCGGTTCCCCCCAAGGCTGTGTTCTCTCTCCTCTGCTCTTCTCCCTGTACACCAACAGCTGCAACTCCAGTCACCAGTCTGTCAAGCTTCTGAAGTTTGCGGACGACACCACCCTGATCGGACTCATCTCTGATGGTGACGAGTCCGCGTACAGATGGGAGGTGGACCATCTGTTGGACTGGTGCAGCCAGAACAACCTTGAGCTCAACGCTCTAAAGACAGTGGAGATGGTTGTGGACTTCAGGCAGAACCCAGCCCCACCTGCCCCCATCACCCTCTGTGACTCCACAATTGACACTGTGGAATCTTTCCGCTTCCTGGGAACCATCATCTCCCAGGATCTCAAGTGGGAGCCAAACATCAGCTCCCTCATCAAGAAAGCCCAGCAGGGGATGTTCTTCCTGCGGCAGCTGAAGAAATTCAACCTGCCAAAGACTATGATGGTGCACTTCTACACAGCCATCATTGAGTCCATCCTCACCTCCTCCATCACCATCTGGTACGCCGCTGCTACAGCCAAGGATAAGGGCAGGTTGCAGCGTGTCATTCGGTCTGCTGAGAAGGTGATTGGCTGCAGTCTACTGTCGCTCCAGGAACTGTACACCTCCAGGACCCTGAAGCGGGCAGGGAAGATTCTGGCTGATCCCTCCCACCCCGGTCACAGACTCTTTGAAACTCTCCCCTCTGGCAGGAGGCTACGGTCCATCCGGACCAAAACCTCACGCCACAAGAACAGTTTTTTCCCATCTGCCACCAGCCTGGTTAACAAAGCCCGGAAACCACCCTGACACTCTCCCTTTCACCCACACCCCCCTTTTTTTTGTTGACAGGACACCTCTAACTTGTAACTCTATGCGTTACATTAACGCTCAGCTTGGACTCCTGCTTTACTTGCACTGCCATACTTGCACAATGATCACCTGCACTGTTGTATTGCTCTTGCATCTTATACTGCTCTATATTTACTCTCACTCACTTAAAACTGTGCACATATATTTATATTATATTGTAGATATGTTTATACTGTTTAATTTGTATTGTATTGCACTGACTACGCCAAAACAAATTCCTTGTATGTCCAAAAACGTACTTGGCAATAAAGCTATTCTGATTCTGATTCTGATTCTGATAAAAAAGTAGATCTGCACAAGGCTGGGATGGGCTACAAGAAAATAGCCAAGCAGCTTGGTGAGAAGACAACAACTGTTGAAGTAATTATAAGAAAATGGAAGAAGGTCAAGATGATGGTCAATCTCCCTCAGTCTGGGTCTCCATGCAAGATCTCACCTCCTGGGGCATCAATGATCATGAGGAAGGTGAGGGATCAGCCCAGAACTACACAGCAGGACCATGTCAATGACCTGAAGAGAGCTGGGACCACAGTCTCAAAGAAGACCATTAGTAAGACATTACGCCACCATGGATTAAAATCCTGCAGCGCACTCAAGGTCCCCCTGATCAAGCCAGTGCATGTCCAGGCCCGAATGATGTTTGCCATGACCATATGGATGATCCAGAGGAGGAATGGGAGAAGGTCATGTGGTCTGATGAGACAAAAATAGAGCTTTTTCATCTGAACTCTACTAGCCGGAGGAAGGAGGAGGATGAGTACAATCCCAAGAACACCATCCCTACCGTGAAGCATTAAGGTGGAAACATAATTCTTTGGGGATGCTTTTCTGCAAAGGGGACAGGAAGACTGCAACGTATTGAGGGGAGGATGGATAGGGCCATGTATCTGGAGATCTTAGCCCACAACCTCCTTCCCTCAATAAGGGCATTGAAAATGGGTCATGGCTGAGTCTTCCAGCATGACAACAACCTGAAGCACCAAGCCAGGGCAACTAAGGAGTGGCTCCGTAAGAAGCATCTCAAGGTCCTGAAGTGGCCTAGCCAGTCAAAAATCTTTGGAGGGAGCTGAAAGTCCGTATTGCCCAGCGACAGCCCCGAAACCTGATCTGGAGAAGATCTGTATGGAGGAGTGGTCCAAAATCCCTGCTGCACTGTGTGGAAACCTAGTCAAGAACTGGAGGAAATGTCTGATATCCTCCGTAGATGCTGTCCAAATTGTCAATAAACACCACTTATCGTTTGTACCCAGAGGTTCTGAGTGATTTCTGCATGTGGGTCAGGAAGTTAAACATGGACATGATACAAGCTGCTTTCAGTGCCTTCCGGAAGGAAAACACTGAAAAGAACAATCTCATTAGTTTAAGCATCTTCAAAACTATTTGGATGAGATGCTTTGCTGGGTTTTTACCCACAAAGAGAACCACAGCACATAACAAAATCTATGTGCCATATCCAACCAGCATCTCTTAAACTTAAGCTGACTCCACATAATCTAAACCTCCGCTGAAAATACAAACCTAGTTTAAATAGAGCAAAGGTTTTAAACATGGCTGTTGTTTGTAAAGTTTGTAGAGTTACATACATGTTGTGGTATGTCCCAAAGCTGTAAAAATCACAGTCCAGCATTGGAGCTAGAATCAAATCAAGTTACATGTTTGATCCAGACAGGCTGACTTTGTGTTGAGTTTAACCCCTTTTTTTTCACTGGTCCTGATCAAGACCATTAATTAGTATCTGCATATGAAAGTATGCAGGGGACTGTAGTAAGTGAATTGAACTCTTCAAACCCCTTTCAATGCTATGCGTTTGTTGAACTCTGCTAACTGGTTGTGTTTGAGACCTTTCTACGTGTCTTCCTGCAGGTCTTGTCCTGGATCCACCCAGAGTCTCAGGCAACAATAGTGCGCTGCAGCCAGCCGTTAGTAGGACCTCTGGATCGCCGCTGTAAAGAGGACGAACGGTACCTCCAAATCATTATGGATGCCAATGCACAGTCCCACAAGCTCACCATCTTTGATGCTCGACAGAGCAGTGTTGCCCTCTCGAACAAGGTACAACACACAGACAGACACACACACTTATATAAAGATTTTTACATTCAATTTTGGGAAGGGACTAAATATTGCCTCTCTCTTTCCTAACTGTAAATGGTATATTACAAACTACATATTTACATACACTGTAAAAAAACATATTACTGTTTGCAAAATTAACTCAGGGACATAAAGCTTAATTCATGCAGACATGACATGGTCTGATAAAACTTAAATTGAAGTATTTAATGGTTATAATGGTTATTGTTACATTTGGAGAAAAAGAGAGAACCTTGCAAGTCTGAGGAAACTAGCAAACTGCAGAGTACCAGCTTAAAAGGTGTGTGTAGGAATCTTGAGGAAGGACAAAATGTTTGTTCCAAGTCAAAAAGCCTGAATGGCATTTCTACCAAAATATGTAGAACATGTATGTACATTTCTGAGTTTGAAGAAAAATCCCTAAATGATCGCAGTCATTATTCTGGCATTTAGCAAAACAGGAAAAGTCTGATTTAACATCAGACAAAAATAGGTGTCTATGTCTCTTTGTACAGTGCCTAATAAATGATAGGTTTCTTTGCTCTTTTCTGTCTCCAATGTGATTTCATCCATACTTTTACCAACAACATGAAGGCAAAAGAGGGAGGATATGAAAGTGAAAGTTTCTATTCCAACATTGAGCTTATTTTTCTGGAAATTCCTAACATCCATGTGATCCGGGAGTCTCTGAGGAAGTTAAGGGATGTGATATATCCTACTATTGATGACGCCCACTGGCATTCTGCCATTGACCAGACTCACTGGCTGGACAATATACGAGTAAGTCTCTTTAATAAACATGTACAAATATGAGTGTGCTATAGTCTAAAAAAGGAAATAACATTACGCCCTATGTAATATGTTCATATGTTAAAATAATATATTTTGGATCCTATACTTGTCACTGTAGCTGTTATTATCAGGAGCAGCAAAGATAGCTGATAAGCTGGAATCTGGAAAAACATCAGTAGTGGTTCACTGCAATGATGGCTGGGACAGAACCACCCAGCTCACTTCCCTCTCCATGCTGATGCTTGACAGCTACTACCGGACACTCCGAGGATTTCAGGTGACACTCATTCTAATTTACTAATACTATTTCAAAATGGATTTGATCTCAGACTCTCTCTGAAGTGTAAAACCCAAAACATCTCTTTAAGGAAAATGAAACACCAAGGCCCAAATCCACCCAGGTGTGCTAGTAGCTCAAGTTGTGACCCCTCTTTTGCTCCTATTATCCTATTATCATGTCTTTCTTTGTACTTACTAAGCAGATTGCTTTAATTATATACACATCCTTAAGGTGCTGCAGATGATAGAAAATTGCACCTGTTTTATTTTTCACGTGCCCTATCTTAGCATTTCTGGCATCCCGTTTGAAGAAGCTGGTTACCTACATGTCATAAAAGCCCTCGGCAGACAGACACCAGTCACCCCAACAGAGTACACACCTGACATGTATACAGATCGGCAGCGAATCACAGGAGTAGCAGCCCCAGGCCAGAGACACAGGTAGAGTCACACGGTAGTCAACCCCCCAAAGCAAATCTGCTGCCACACCCCCCAGTGCAGGTCAAGCCTGTAACCTGGCTCCCTGGCAGCCAGGTGCCCACACAGGCCCACGGCAGCACATAATACAGTAAATAATGTAATAACTGTCAACAAAAAAGTTAGAAAAAAAAACTCACCCAGCTTCCTGTCGGGCATACCAGTATCAGGTAACGTCCGACCACATCCCCCTTGCAATTACTTGAGGTGTAGGACAAATCTGAACACCTATGCCACCTTAACAAATAAACTACATAAGCATTCACTGTGGCTCCTACATATAAGCTACTGAATTATGCTGAAAACGTATGAGATTGCATAAATATTATATGTAGTCTAGACAAATATATACTGTATTCATTTGTGAATCATTCAACTAACAATGCTGCTTCAGGGGTCCTGTATGAGCTTTGGTCCTGCAAGCAACCTACTCAACATGACAGAAGACTCCAGCCATTTGGACCAAGTAGTCAGGAAATCTGATGAACTGCTCCAGTGGATCCTGCAGCTGGAAGAGACTAAAAACATATATTGTCAAAATGTCCCTATTCCCACTAGTTATAACAGATAAACAGTAGCAATTACATGGCATCCAGAGCTTTTTCTGGTGTTGCTTCAAACTTCAAATGTTGCTGTAAATAACGAACTGCTCGACATTTGCAAGGATTTATTTTAGTCCAGCTCTGAACGAGTCTCTCTACTCGGCATGTGACAATATGCCAGTGGTTATCAGAGCCATTGAGCACTGCCATTTCAGGCAGTCTATCAGCAGGTAAATCTGCAAGAGTCAAGCCTCTCTTCTGCATATCTCTCTGAATGTGATCACCAGGAACCTTTGTTACTACTGTGCACACTTGGGGAGTAATGACTGCTTCTATGGCAGCACTCTGCTGATTGTCCAGAACATTCTCCAGGAAGAGCCTCACCACGTTGCTCTAATGTTGGTGAAGAGTAGCCAAAAGTGTAGTGGTCCTAAGACATGTCATTTCAATATGATGAAATTACCTGTCATTGAACAAATGATAAGGGATGATAAGGAGAATCGACTTTATATGTGTCAATGTTAGGCTGAAATCACGGAAATGATTGGCAAAAATAGCACAGCTAGCATAAAAGTAAAATCTGAAAATAAGAATTCAGTTCAATTCAGTTTTATTTATATACCGCCATTCACAACACATGTCGTCTCAAGGCACTTCACAAAATCAATTCAATCGAATCATACAGATTTCAAGTCAGGTACATACATTCAAATTAATCCTAACCAATGAACAGTGCAGTCAGATTCAGTTATTTATTCAAATTGGTTAAAAAGTTTCTTTGTCAAAGGAAACCCAGGAGATTGCATCCAGTCAGTGACTTGCAGCATTCCCTCCTCCTGGATGAGAATGTAGAGACAGTGGACAATCACTGGTGTTGACTTTGCAGCAATCCCTCATACTGAGCATGCATGTAGCGACAGTGGAGAGGAAAAACTCCCTTTTAACAGGAAGAAACCTCCAGCAGAACCAGGCTCAGTGTGAGCGGCCATCTGCCACGTCCGACTGGGGGTTTGAGAGAACAAAGCAGAGACACAAAAAGAACACATACGCACTGATCCAGGAGTCCTTTCTATGGGAAGGAAAAGTAAATGTTAATGGATGTCGCTCCTTTAGTGGCTTCATCTAGGAAGAAAAACAGAAACTCTGAGCCAGTTTTCAAGTTTGGAGTATGAGAGAGAGCACATACAGTTAGTCACAGCAAAAGCTCAGTCAGTAGCTATGTCTAGGAGAGAGAAAGGATTAAACACTAAAAGGGCCAAGTGGATCATCGGTAGAAGGTGAGCATTAAGTTGTTGGCAGCAGAAGCTTGGACGATGCCACAGGTATGTCACAGGTAGACACAGAGTCAGGGCAGGTATAGCTTCTAGGAAGAGAAAAGAGAGAGAACATAAAGTTAAAAGCTGGAATACACTCACCGGCCACTTTATTAGGTACACCTGTCCAACTGCTCGTTAATGCAAATTTCTAATCAGCCAATCACAGAGCAGCAACTCATTTAGGCATGTAGACATGGTTAAGATGATCTGCTGCAGTTCAATCCGAGCATCAGAATGGGGAAGAAAGGTGATTTAAGTGACTTTGAACGTGGCATGGTCGTTGGTGCCAGACAGGCTGGTTTGAGTATTTCAGAAACTTCTGATCTACTGGGATTTTCACGCACTACCATCTCTAGGGTTTACAGAGAATGGTCCGAAAAAGAGAAAATATCCAGTGAGTGGCAGTTCTGTGAGCACAAATGCCTTGATGCCAGAGGTCAGAGGAGAATGGCCAGACTGTTTCGAGCTGATAAAAAGGCAACAGTAACTCAAATAACCACTCGTTACGACCAAGGTTTGCAGAAGAGCATCTCTGAATGCACAACACGTCGACCCTTGAGGCGGATGGGCTACAGCAGCAGAAGACCACACCGGGTGCCACTCCTGTCAGCTAAGAACAGGAAACTGAGGCTACAATTCGCACAGGCTAACCAAAATTGGACAATAGAAGATTGGAAAAACGTTGCCTGGTCTGATGAGTCTCGATTTCTGCTGCGACATTTGGATGGTAGGGCGTCAACAACATGGATCCATCCTGCGTTGTATCAATGGTTCAGGCTGGTGGTGGTGGTGTAATGATGTGGGGGATATTTTCTTGGCACACTTTGGGCCCCTTAGTACCATTTGAGCATCGTGTCAACGCCACACCCTACCTGAGTATTGTTGCTGACAATGTCCATCCCTTTATGACCACAGTGTACCCATCTTCTGATGGTTACTTCCAGCAGGGTAACGCGCCATGTCATAAAGCACGAATCATCTCAGACTGGTTTCTTGAACATGATAATGAGTTCACTGTACTCAAATGGCCTCCACA
The DNA here is from genome assembly GCF_021462225.1 of Girardinichthys multiradiatus. Classification (NCBI taxonomy): domain Eukaryota; kingdom Metazoa; phylum Chordata; class Actinopteri; order Cyprinodontiformes; family Goodeidae; genus Girardinichthys; species Girardinichthys multiradiatus. The sequence goes on from NC_061807.1 coordinate 42,020,670, forward strand.
GTCACCAGATCTCAATCCAATAGAGCACCTTTGGGATGTGGTGGAACGGGAGATTCGCATCATGGATGTGCAGTCGACAAATCTGCAGCATCTGTGTGATGCTATCATGTCAATATGGACCAAACTCTCTGAGGAATGTTTCCAGTACCTTGTTGAATCTGTACCACAAAGGATTAAGGCAGTTCTGAAGGCAAAAGGGGGTCCAACCCGGTAATAGCAGGGTGTACCTAATAAAGTGGCTGGTGAGTGTAACAGCAAATAATGCAAAATTGGAGAGGCCAGGTGTAGCTTCTAGGAAGAAAAAAGAGAGAGAACATAATGTTAAAAGCTGAAATAACAGCAAATTGCAAAATTAGAGAGTAGTGTGAGAATGTAGCAGAGAGAGTGAAAGTGGTCATTATGTCCTCCAGCAGCCTAAGCCTATAGCAGCATAACTACAGAAAAAGCTCAGGATAACCTAAGCCACTCTAACTATAAGCTTTATCAAAAAGGAAAGTTTTAAGTCTAGCCTTAAAAGTAGACAGGGTGTCTGCCTCACGGACTAAAACTGGGAGCTGGTTCCACAGGAGAGGAGCCTGATAACTAAAGGATCTGCCTCCCATTCTACTTCTAGAGACTCTAGGAACCACCAGTAAACCTGCAGTCTGAGAACGAAGTGCTCTGTTAGGAACATATGGAACCATCAGATCTCTGATGTATGATGGAACTAGATCATTAAGAGCTTTATATGTGAGGAGGAGAATTTTAAATTCTATTCTGGATTCAACAGGGAGGCAATGAATAAAAAGCTGAAATAAGTTAATTATATTTTTTATTAATGTTCATCTGTACAATAGAGGTTTTGCATCTTAGGCTGTTTTTACACTTGTCACTTTTAGTCTGATTTAAAACGATCCGGACCTTTTGTGCAGATGTGAATATACTCAAGCGAACCCTGGTCCGGACCAAACAATCAGACCGAGACCCACTTTTTGAGTTGATCTTGGTCCTCTTCTAAACGGACTCAGGTGTGGTGAATATGAACCAGCCCCGATCCGACCCAACTACAGAAAACATACGTCTCTTTGGTGGTTGTACTGAAGTCATACCTGATCAGCTGTATGTTGCTTAGCAACGCTGCTACCGGCATGTTGTGGGACAGGGCACAAGAGCACGTCGTCTCCTTCAGCTTGCAGCACACATTCGCTGTCCATCGCAAAACCTGCGTTAAATTAGGTTCAGTCGCGCAGGACCCCGCTTACACTTTCAGGTGAGCCTGAAAAAGTGTTGTAGGCGTTTATATTTGACGCTGATGTTGCTGCAGTATTTTTCGGAAACATGGGGCAGTAGAGAGAAGAAGTGCTTAAAATGGAAAGTGTGCACTTTCAGAAACATTTCTTATCAACGTGATTCTGTTTCTTGCAAAGTGTCATATTCATAAGAGTAAAACAATGAAGAGGAAAATGCTTTTTGACATATTTGTAAAGGATCATAAACTACCTAAATACAATTTCAGACTCTTAACACAATAAAAGCTATAAAAACTTTAAACTATTAATGCATACAATCTAACTTTGTCTCTCGCATTTCTCTTGCCTTCTTTTGTTTGTTTTTCTTTTGTGTTAATATCTTCTTTCTGTCCATTTAGAAGTGATTTATTTGTGCGTGAAAAGTTTGCACCTTCAACTTTGTTCTTTCTGAATGGAGCGCAGCACGTGTACAAAACTTCGGAGGTGCACCAGGTGCCTTGAAGGCGCGCGGGGCCCTCGCGTCCTGTTCAATGCATCCAGTATAAACCTAGAATGAGCTGCTCTTGACACTCACAATGATTTTGCAGCTGTAATGACTGCTAAACATGCAGAGCAGAAATCCAGCAAGTGTTACTTCCATGATAGTTTCCCTCCATTTCTGCGTCTGTCACGCCACATTGTGGCTTTGTTTACAAGTTAGTTCACTTGGAAAAATGCTATGTGATAGCAAACCACACCAAACGAAAAAAAATAAAGCCTGCTTTTGGTCCAGACCAAACAAGCGGACCAGAGGACTTTCCTGGTGTGCTTACATCCATGAACTCACTCTGTGTGTTCTGTCATAGCATCAATGTGATTTTTTTCACAACCACATCATAAACCTTTGTTTCTACATACTTAGTGTCTAGTGTAGAAGTAAGAAAGGAAGACAAGGGACACTAATCAAATAAAGACCAGCCTTTTAGAATTGCCAGTGCTAGAGTTTGATTAGTTTTTATCTCTGCAATAATATGCAGTTAATAGTGTAATGTACATTACAATATTTAGTTTAATGTTTATTTTTGTTTGTTCAGGTTCTGCTGGAAAAGGAGTGGATTAGCTTCGGACACAAGTTTGCTTCTGTAAGACTTATTTATCCTCATGAACCTTTTTGCTATACATCTACACTATACTGTATATTCATTGTTTCATGTCTCTCTATTCCACAGCGTGTTGGACATGGTGATGAAAGCCATGCTAACTCAGAACGCTCCCCTCTGTTTGTCCAGTTTATTGACTGTGTTTGGCAGATGACCCGACAGGTAAGAGTGTTTTACATAGAACCTCTAAATGAAATTTCAAAAGTAGACTAAAGGTACTGGCATGTAAAGCTATCGCTCACAATCATTTTCCTGTCTTTATTGTAGTTCCCTGCTGCCTTTGAATTTAATGAGTTGTTCCTCGTCACCGTCCTGGACCACCTATACAGCTGCCTCTTTGGCACGTTCCTCTGTAACAGCGAGCAGGAGAGGGTAGCCAAGGTGCGAACATGGTGAACATTGTCATGGACACTAAATATTCCAACGTGGAATCCTTCCCATCCAATGGAGCAGAACAAAGCCAGAGTGCATTATGGTAGTGAACACAAAGCTAAGGCAGCATTACAACCAGATCAGTCAGGCTGAGGACTACTGCCCAATGTTTGCACAATGACTGAATTTCTCAACATTCTAATTGTGTCAAGCATGTCAACATATTGATTTCTGTTGGAGTGCCTTCACTTTAATCAGTAGATTTTGTTCTTAATGGCCAAAAATACAACTTCATTAGACGTTTTAGCAGGAATTGTTCTTCTGTCTTATCTAGGAGGTTCAAACCAAGACAGTGTCCCTGTGGTCCTACATCAACAGGTAAGATCCTGACCACTGAGGTATGACTGCAGATAGCTAACAACCAAAAATGTACCTGGTGTCTGTCTGATGTCTTCCACCAGCCAACCCAACGATTTCACCAACGCCTTCTATGTGGACTATGAGAACCATGTCCTCTATCCATTGCTTTCGTCCAGACACCTCGAGCTGTGGACCAGCTACTACGCCCGCTGGAACCCATGCATGAGACCCCAGGTAGTATGGCTATTTGCCTCATTTTAGCAGATTTTCAATGAAAATTTATACAATTTCTGTGTAAAACTTAAAAGTAATTTTTAAATATAAATAATACATTTAAATATAAATTTTAATATATTGTTATCAGAATAAAATCAAACCTGGATTCTTCTGATGATGAGATATTTACTTAGGACACACTTTTTAAAAGAATGATTATGATGCAAAGTCTCTGCTGCCAGTTAATTTAGTCAGTGTGCTTTGGGCCAATTTGTCATTGTTAGCACTTCTACAGACCTTTGGGGGCTACAAACGTGCCCACATAGACCAGAGACACAAGATACTAGATCTGAAATGTAAAACTTGCTTTTTACTTTATACAAATAAGATAAAAATGAAGATCAGGTTTATAGTTAATAGGAATCTATTGATGTGTCTCATCGAAGCCAGTAGCTGAAAAAAGCTTATAAAACTGATAACGGAGGTTGGCTGTGTTCTCAGGACGGCTCTTGAACCTCTGAAGATGATTGTGAAAACCAGGATGCTTCATAAAATTAAGAACATAATGGAATACTTTCAGCATTCTCTTCAAAATCTTTAATACAATAACTGCATATTCAGAGGGAGGCTTCATTGAATCCATTGAAATGCATTCGTCTAAATTAGATCTTGACTCAGATTTGGTGTTATCGTGCATGGTTTTTAAACGTGTCTATAAGATACATATGGATAGACAGGTGCTGCTGCACGGATGACTGTTGAATATACGGCAAGCGGAAAAATGCTTTGAACATGCAAAAAAAAAAAAAGACCTGTTATTTTAATTATTTCCATACGCTTTATTGAAATTAAATTCATACAGGATGTCAGTAACAACCCAAGTAATCCACATATGCAAAAGTATCTACACAAATATGCTTAAATAGACAGTTGTATTAACCCCTGGCATAACCTTAACTTGACTGCATTGTATAGGTGTAAAAGTACACAAAAATCATGGTTCAGTACTTATTCATATTTTAAAGTCATGGTTTGGTTTAATCAAGAACTTTAATTTGGTTAGCAGCAAACAGAGTCGGTTTCAATTTCTGAAATTCATTTGAACTTATTATGTTCTAAAACTTAAAAAAGTGGAAAATATAGAACTGAGTGGTAATTTGGTTGGAGTTTTTTCAGTGAAAAAGTAGTATAACCAGGCATTGCTAATGCCTGAAAGGATAGATTATACAACAATATAACCACCTGAAAGCGGTCATTGTAATTGTTTAGACATTTTTAGATAAGACTGTGCCCATATTTTAAAATAAAGCATAAAGCATGAGACAGAAACCCTAATTATTGCTCCTGAGAACAGAATAACTGAAATAAAGTTTTAGCCCTAACTTTTAGATCCCTGTGTGGTCAAGCCCATATCTCTGACTTTCTAGAACCCTACACCCCTCCCCCATGCCTCAATCTATCTCTGACTTTCTAGAACCCTACACCCCTCCCCCATGCCTCAATCTATCTCTGACTTTCTAGAACCCTACACCCCTCCCCCATGCCTCAATCTATCTCTGACTTTCTAGAACCCTACACCCCTCCCCCATGCCTCAATCTTCTAGTCAAAGGCTAATTTTGGCCCCACAAACATATTTTAAGAACAGACGAGATATGTTGTTTAAAGCTGGGACCCCATATTGCGGAATGCGTTGCCTCCATCTTTGCCCTGTCTAGATGCTGTTGATTCTTTTAAAAAGCAGTTCAAGGCTCATTTATTTAGACCGGCTTTTAACTAGTTTTATGCTGTATGATGTTACATATAGGCTGTTTTTATCCTTTATCTGTTTATCATCTGTGTTTTTTTATACTTGTATTTATTGTAAAGCACTTCAGGGTTTTTGGAAAGTTTACTTCCTTTCTTATATGTTGAAATCACTTTGGAGTTGTTTTGATATTTCGAAAACCTAGTGTACCAGCTGTACCTGAATGCAGCTGTTAGGAATTTACCCTCTCATCGACAGATTCCTCTGACTTGCATCTAACACGGTGTTTGGGCTGATTGGATGCTGCAGATAGCTATTTGCTGTTGACAGATGCCAACACTGACATAAAGTTTTGTTTTGGTCCGCCTTTCTTTCTGCACTGTAGCATAGCATAAGAAACCTTAAAGTTCCTACATAGCAGAGTTTAGTGATAGCTGGGTCAGCTGCTATGCCACGCGCTGCGACCCCCAAATTGTTTAAAGACAGATATCTGGGTGTCAGAATTTAATAACTTCTGAGTCTTGTACAAAGTTACATCTTTGTAATTGTACAAAGTAATTCAAGTACCAATCAGACATCCTGTCTATGTCTATTGAGGCAACTGTGGCTCAGTAGGAAGAGTAGTTGTCTTGCAATCGGAAGGTTGTGGGTTTGATTCCAGCTTCCTCCTGCTGTATGTCAATGTGCCCCTGGGCAAGGCACTTAACCTCAAGTTGCCTACCGATCGGTGTATGAATGTGTGAGCGTTAGTGAGTGTGATTGGATGAATGTGGCTCTAGTGTAAAGCGCTTTGAGCGGTCTGTATGACTGGATAGGCGCTATATAAATTCAGTCCATTTATTTACCATGTAATTCAGAAAAGTGCCCCAGACTTGGTAAAACATATCCTCTCTTCCCATAAGGTCACTTATTTGCATCATTAGTTCAATCCATTCCTTCAAATAGGAAAAACTAGACCACTGCCAGTGTTTCAGGATCACTCTGGATTCTGTCGTAGCCGCGAAGCAAACCAGTATCATCTGTTTGTTAGTTAGAGTGACCTAATTTACTGGGAGAGCCAAGATACATACAACAGGAGTCTTAATCAAATGTAAAAGATTGTTCAAGTAACCATTCCATCCCACAGGTTTTCACTTGAGTATAACATTTCAACGAGTCCCAACTTCCTCCTCTTATTTTAAACAGGTATCACTGTCAATTTGACCTATTTACTTAGGGTCTAGTATATCTGTAAAGTCACAGGAGGGCCGCAGCCAATACCGTCCGCTCATTGGAGGGGCACTTCAGTGTCAGAATACTATGACGAAGCACAAATATTTCTGAAAAAAGCACAAAAAGAACAGCAATGTAGTTATTTAAAATAGTATAATAATATGTATAGCAGATCTTTTCTCCTCATTCTTAAATGACAACTTGAACCCTATTAATAAAACTAAATAAATTGGTACCAGAAATGTGAGGTAGGTAGTAGTTTATATTCATACAAGCAGTTGACTGCTAGTGCAAATTCTTAAAATGATTTTACTGAACTAAAACAGACACTTTTTCTTTGAAGCTGCAACAAAAACGTGCTGAAACAATATCTTTATTGTAAAGATTTTATTTATAGAAACAGTTCAAATGGTTTTTGTAACTCTTAAACTACATTTTAAACCTTGAAGTTACAAAGTAAATAACCCTGAATGCCTGTGTACTTAATCTTCTGTATTACACATGCTAGCATCTCTACTACTATAAATAAAATGAAAAATAAATGTTTAGTGAAAACAAATGCAGAGGAATGAATTTGAAAACTAATATTTTCTATTCATAACTTTTTTAAATCTTGCAAACACAAATGAAACCTTAAGCAGATGTATATTTTTACCTTTGCATTTTAACAATAAGTGCAAATATTTTTTTTTTTACCCTTTCATGCAGAGGTCACTACAGTGTACAACTGTTTAAAAGTGTTTGTTTTTTTATATGCCCGCAATTTTGGGCACTGCTGCATATAGCCCACTGTAGTGGAAACTATTGCATCATTTCATACAAAAAAATCCCATTGGCTGGTCATAACAATGGGAAAAAGTAGTCAGTGAAACCAAGATGGCTGACACACATGCAGAAAGACCAAACACCTTGGCTATTACGGTTTCTATAAAAAGATACCATTGCAGGTAAAATAAATATTATTACATTAAGTAACATCTAAGGTGAAATATTATGGAAAGATTTTCCAAGTTTTGATTTTATATTTGGAGGAAATACAGATTCAATGCAATGTCAATTACTACCAACGTAATTCTTAAAAATAATTCATATCCTATAATGTTTTGGCTGTAAATCAACTTCTTTGTGTTTTTATAATGCAATTTGAGTTTTTTTCTATATATCCTTATATTTTGTAGAGCTCATAAATACAGGCATACAGGGTAATAGAGGAGTTTCCAGACTCAAGTGAGGAAGACTGTGCTTCTAGTAGCAGTGATGAGGAATGGCTGCCAGTACACACAGGTGCAAGCAGAGAAGTAGGATCATGCAGTGATAGCGAAGGTGAGGAGTCTGGAAATGTTGCTGAGGGAGTTGAGGCTGAGGAAGGAGATGAAGCTGATGAAGGAGATGAGGCTGTTGAACCTGAGGGGCCACCACATCCCAGAGCTCAGGGGAAAAAAGCAAAAGAAAAGTGTGTCAGAAATGTCTGGAAAGCTAAGGATAACCGGTTTGAGGGAGACCAGCCTCCTTTCTTAGGAAAGAGCAAGATGAATGTTGAGGGAGCAAATCCAATAGATTTCTTCGTGCATCTTTTCACCCAGGATATGATCGATGACATTGTTTACGATACAAACCTGTACACTGTCCAGAAAGGAAAAGACAAGCTGGCATTGACCTCAGAGGAGTTCAAAACATTTCTTGGAAGTAATATGGTAATGTCATATGTCAGATATCCTAGATCCAGAATGTACTGGTGATCAGAGACAGGACTTCATCTTGAACTGATAGCCGATACAATGCCAGTGAACAGATTCGAGAAATGTCTTAGTAACATGCACTTTATTGACAACTACTCACTGGATCCCAAAAATGCTGACAGGTTTGTCAAAATCAGACCAGTCTTGGGTGCACTCAAGGAAACCTTCTGCTCAGCACTTGATCCAGAAGAAAAGTCAGTCAATGAGATGATGATTCCCTACAAGGGACGCCTGTCTATCAAACAATATGTCCCCAAAAAACCCAAGCCCTGGGAATTAAAGTGTGGGTGCGTGCAGGATCCTCTGGGTACATGTATAACTTTGAACCATATCAAGGTCCAGCTGGGGGACGAGGTGAGATCAGTCAGCTGGGAATAGCTAGAGATGTAGTCATGCGCCTTTGTGAAGACATTCAGGACAAGAATCACAAGGTGTTTTTTGACTATTTCTTTTGCACCATTCCTCTCCTTCAGGCACGGGAACACCAAGGGATCTTTGGCACTGGCACATGTAGAAGCAACAGGCTCCATAGAGCACAAGAAAAGCTAAAAAGAGAAAAGCAAATCAAGCAAGAAGAAAGAGGATCTGTCTCTGTCGTGACCAATGCGTGAAACATCACTGTCACAAGCTGGTTTGATAGTTCAGTAATTCACTTGGCCTGTTCCTGCACCGGCCTGTCCCCAACAGATGTGGCACAGAGATGGAGTAATAAAGAGAAGCAAATGCTCAACATCCAAAGGCTATTTTCCATGAAGCTGTACAATCAGCATATGGGTGGAGTAGATCTCATGGATCAATGTGTCGCCTCACCGACGCAGAAACAAATGGTGGTACATCAGAGTGTTCTTTCATTTTCTTGATATCACAACTGTGAATGCCTGGCTGCTTTATAGAATGTCTGGAAAAGAAGCAAAGGATCTGCTGCACTTCAAGGCATCAATAGCTCGTGTTCTCAATAATGCAGGATCGGTGAAGATACACACCAGAGGCAGACCCAGTGCCACTCCACTACCGGCAAAACGGAGAGCAGTGTCTAAGGCCCCCCCTGAGATCCAGTATGCCCCCAGAAACCACTGGCCCCAGCTCAAGGAAGCAAAAAACGGCAGCAGATGCCAAGATGCTGCGTCCGTACCGCGACGGGAGTTTTTTGGGGGTTTTTCCCCTTATTGACTAGTCAGAAATCTACTGTAATACTATATAACTGGCAAACACTGATAGTTGAGGTTGTCTTATTCAAACACACTCACTCATTGTACAACTTTTTTGATCATTTAAAACCCAAAAAAATTTTTATAAATAAATTTGTCTGTATAGAATTTTGGTAAGGGAGATAAAACAATAGGATTTTCCTCTTTAATAAATTCCTGATTCTGTTTAGGCAAACTAGCTAAAAAAATCTTTAAATACATCTGTTTTTTTTTTATTTTCCTGTGTCCTTTTAACAAAATGTCATTTTTTTTGTTAAAAAAATAGCAATTAAGGAGTTGATTTGAGTTTCTGTGAGCTTGTGGTGGATAACTTTAGTTGTTCATGCTGTGATCATGTTTTTCAGGTGCCAGTTCATCAGACTCTGAAGGACCTACTGTTCCTTAGAGCAGAGCTCCAGAGAAGGGTGGACGAGCTGAACACACAGATGCCCTCTTGCTACCCATCTTCCTCATCTGAACACCCAGTCCCCCACACACGCCCCACAGGAACCCCTCTTCACTCTGCTTTTTAACATGTGTCCCATCCCCAGTTTTAACCCAGTAAAATAAATACTGACAATAAACCGGTGCAAATAAGTGTTTTGTTCTGCATATAATATTTGCTTTTTATGTAAAGTCAAATATCAGTAAGGTTTTTTTTTCATCTTAAGAAATGTTTCTTGTAAAGTATTGAAAACTATGTTTAATAAGCCAAACTGTACTTTTTCATAGTTGATAGATTCTACAACTTCTGGTTGTACAATCAGTTTCAAACTTCATCCTCAGCTTACTGAAGGCTTCAGTAAATATATGTGGGTCAATATCACAATAAGGTGCCTTTGACACTTCCCCATTCCTCCCAAAAAAAGGAGAGATTTTTAATTGAAAATCATATTCATTGTATGAAGAAGATGTTATGCTGTTGGAAATTGTTGGAAGATTTGTACATGAATTATCATTACTTAGTTTTAAAATATTCTTTATCTTTATGATTTGCCATTAAAAGACAATTTCATTTATTTAGTTTAGTGAACTTTGATAGAAGTGGTTTGAATACTTTTCACATATGTTTTTTGATCTTTACTTTTATGAACTATTAACAGAATTGTCATCTTGTCTTAAGAGTTGCATTTGGGTGGTTGCTATGCAGATTGAGCAGGAACTTGTGTGTGCGGAGGAGTTTGGGAAGCAGGCTGTTCGCACCCCAGCTAATCTTGGTATCCTTGGATGCCAGATGTGGACGTGTGCTGTATCAGTATCTGGCCAGAACCAGTTTTATTCAGTAGGACTTGTATTTGTGAAACTGTGTGTAGCCACACCCATGATGCCGTAACATGAGTGTTTTTTTCCTTAATAAAAGGCTGTGACACAGGGCAGCTCCTCTGAGAGAATGGACTGTCTCTCCCTGGGCGGCCAAAGATAACTTTGACTCGCTTGTGTCTTTGTTGCATACCTTCTCTGAGTTTATCAGTGTGTCTAACTCTGACAGAACTGCATGTTGATCAAGCTCCCACACCTTTTATAAAATAACTGCATGCAAACCGCAACATACTGTATGTCCACCCTGTTATGGACATGTTCAAAGTAGAATAAATATCTTGTTATTACATAGTGATTATAAAATGTATATTTTTAGAAAGCTTTTCAAAACTATAGCTTTTACCTCAGCCTTTGAATCAATATCACTCTCTGGGACGAAGAAATGTTCAACAGATGTGTCCAGGATTGTCAGCTTGTCATACAAGCTCTGGGGATCATGTCTCCTCCATGGGCTACAATCCGGTCCGCTGACCTTTTGGGGCCCCATCCACACACCGTCCGGTGCCCACTTCCCATGACCAGCTTTAAAGAAATTCCAAGTTATTTCTTTGAAGCCATACTTGTAGGGTTCCGTTGAGTGGTTGAAGAAATGTCCCTTTTGTCTATACTGTGTTGCAGGTCCGTCACTGAAAAAATGAAGTGTGCTCACCAGTGTGTCTTTCTTACACTACCTTCAGAATTGAATGTAGGTGGGCCCAGATTGCCACCGGATCGTGCCTTCTAGAGGGTGATATAGAGCAAAAGGCATGTGGGGCTTGTTCACCAGGGGTATAGAGCACTCCAGTGTGCAGACGGGTCTGCTGGTGTGAACCAACAAAATGCACAGACTGTATTTCTTCAGTGTACTTGCATGAGTAATTTTTGCTAAAATCTATGCCAAAGGGATTCGTTGTGCCTGAGGCTCTTCCTGAGCTCCCTGTAGGCATCAAACTGCCATCTAATGTTGAAAACATGGCGCCTAAAATGGAGAAGTTGCTCCTGGAAATCTGTGTTAAGGTCGTGTACTGTTGTTATCTCCTTTTTCACTGTGATTGTCAACACCTTCCCATCCTTTGTAATCTTTTCCACAATCCACTGAGATAAACAAAAGGTCTCTTCCCTCTGAGTTTTTTGCATCGGGTGACAAGTTAGGAGGCATTTACTGCACTCGCCCTAATACGGTCTTTGGCTTTCGGGTCACAAATGGTTGCTTCAAACATTTCTTCAAATTTTCTTGTGGACAGTAACCCTCGGCTCAGCAAGGCATTGGCCATGAATTGCAGTTTTTATGTTTTTTGCAAAGACTTGTCATGATTTTGAGGAAGAGGGGGTTACCACCCAAAAGGGTCTGAGATGGCAAAAGGAGGACTAAGATATGTGGCCAATGTGCTCAGAGAGAAACCTCCTACGCATGTTCTTCATTGTATCTGTAAGCAACCTCTTCTGTGTTTTTTTCTTCAGCCGTGTGACTGTTAGCTTGTGGCCAGTCATCATTATCTCGAAGATAAAATGATGTAACATTTTTCCTAATATAGTTTTAACTGACACATAGTAGGTAAGATCCACAGGGTGCTTTGCTCTCTTCTTTGAGTAACCAAAAGCAGTCTGAGCATGTTTTAGAAGCTTGTACTTCTTCAGAATGTTTTCACGGACCACCTTTGCTATCAACTGCTTCTCTTTTTGTTTTTGCATTTTCATATTTATTTCTAATACCTTCAATCAGAGATGTATGGAAAAGAAGAGCTCTTTTGATGGGTGAATTTAATTTTTGATGTGCCAACAAAGCACTGACTTTTGCACGTGTTGATTTGGATGCATTCAAAAATCAAAGATTTTTATCAAGTTAATTGTCAGCATGTCATTTTATATGTTCACAAACAGTTGATAATTGTTCTTCAGATAAATTTCAACTTTCTAATCAGTCTCATCGGCTGAACTTTCAACCTGGAGGGCCATGGCTCAGGTTGATGTTCAGGAGTTTCAGCTGCTGCAGGGGAGTTGGGTGGTGTCTCTGACTGTTGCAAAGCAGCTACCCTGTTTCTAGCTCTGGCTTCTCTTTTTGCCTCTCTCAATTACTTTCTTTTTGCCACCTTCTCTCTCTCACTGAGCTCATTGACACCCTTCTTCTTTCCAGACTCTATATTTTTCCATTTCTTTCTCAATGTACTTTGTTCTTCTGTCTGGGTCAGCATCACGACGTTCCCGATATCTCCTTGCTATCTCAGCTTCTTTTGATCTCATTCCTTGAAAAAGATCATTCCGAATGTTCCCTCACACACTTTGGTGGTCAAGGTTAAATCGGCATGCCTTATCAAATTAGTCTTTTTAATACCGTTATCACTGAGAAAGTCCATATTGTCAACTGTTACCATGTATAATATGTTAGGTTTATATTTTAAAAGACAGTAGTTATTGTAATATATGTAACATAATCAGCATATGGCCTAAACTATTAACATGTCCTTTCTGTCATGGAAGGCATGCTGATAGGGTAGATATTTTTGGCTAATGTTGGCATTTAATGAGCACATGGTGCATCTTTACTTAGCAACACGATTCAGTTAGCAAGCCAACTGTGTACTGTTTAACAAATATATTTACATTTTCTGAAAAGCTTTTATATTAATTGATATTTCACTATGACAGAGTGAACATATTAAGCTTGACAACATCCGACTACAAACATAATATGAGGAAAATGACAATAAATGTAAATACTTACTATGCAACCAAAGTATATATATATATATATATATATATATATATATATGTATATATATATACATATATATATATATATATATATATATGCATGTATTTGTATATAGATTTCTGTTTTCTTCATCTGTCATTATTTCCAGGTTATTTTGTTTTAATTAAGCATTTAACATTGTATTCATCCTGTCCGAACGGTGTTTTACCTCAAGGTAACAGTAATATCTTAAAAATGACAGAGAGAAACAGGAAGCTACAGTAAGTTGTTGCAATCATAGATTGCTGTCATATAAGGCTGCTTCACCTGTGCTACACCTTTTTTTGAAATCTTAAATCATGTTGACGACTCTCCTATATCTCATGATTACTTGTAATTATCTGATCTAAGCACAGCATTAAAAACTGCTTCCTGTATTAATGACCTGCAGAATTTTATTTAGAAAACAAAACCAAAAAATTATTTATGGATTCCTTTTTTGACAACAGGAATTATCTTAAAGTTTAAAGCTGGTAAAGCTCGAAGGTTGACGCAAAACAGTCCAAAAACGAACCAAAAATAACACAATGTCGATCCTGGATCTTGTTATTTTTTAACCTAAATTTATCTCTGTCCAGCCACATTAGCCTAACATAAAGAATGTCTTTATTTTAGCAGGATTTATGTCCTGGTCTGGCAGCTCTGGCCTGCACAAAATCCCATCCATTTTCTCCAGAGATTTGCAAACTGGGATTGCAAACCGCTAAAACCAGTTCTTCGGCCGGAGATAAAGGAGAAATATAGGCAGGATGCGCAAAGTGCTACATGTTAAAACTTTGTCAAGCTTCTTCGGTTTTGAGAGGAGAAGTTCACTTGCCAGCAAGTTCCTACATTAACTTGTGGTGAGAAGCTATAGCGTGCGCACGAAATACTAATTTGTGGCCACGAAGTAGGCTACTTATTTGTGACCACAAGGGCGCAATTTGTGGGGGGTTATGATCCCCCGCAAATTAGATCAAGTCAATATGACCCCCAAATATAACTAGACAAATTAGCATTTCCTGCGAAAATGCAGTGTGAATGCTGTAAGCTGAATTTTTTTAGCTGAAAGCCGGCAGAAACAAGCTGAAATTGACTGCTGAAATCTGATAAATTAGTAGAAATAGCAGAAACAGCAAAGACAAACTGTAATCTGATCTCTTTGAGCAGGAAGACTATTAGCTATAAAACAGCTTAACAATGTAAAGTTACCTCAAAACTACTTGTTGAAAGAGTTGTTGAAATGCAAGAACTGACAAAAACTTTAAAAAAGCAGGAAAGAGCTGCCATAAATGAGCTAAAAAAGCATAGATTGAAGCAAAAATATAGCCTAAGAAGTTGAAGTCAGTGGTAAAAAACATAAAAAATTGCACAAATTTCAGAAAAAAAGGATCTAACAACAAATACTCTGAAGAAACACAAAAACAAACAAGAAATTGCCTAAAAAACACAAGTGTTCTTCAGCTAAGAGACAAGAGAGGAGAAAGAGAAGCTAAAATGATAACATTAGCATATTGGCTATTACTAGCATGGAGGCTGATATTAATTTAAACCACCTACCATGCAAAAAGCAATGTATAAGCTAAAATGAGCTAAAATGCTAATGCTTACTACAGCATATATTCAAAGGTCTATGAAAATGCCGTTTAAAATTATTCACTGCATTGCTTTGGCAGTCGCCTATAGATAAAGAGTCCAGTTTAGAGATGTGTAGCCACCAGGCAATGGCATGGGAGTCAGGCCACTCACTGTTCTCTCTTCATAGCTATGGCAGGCCCCAACTAAGGAATGTTGAGACTTTTATTTTGGAAATATCAGTGAGTTTATTTTGAAAGGATAAAGTAGATTCATTTCCATCACAGAGTCCCAGCAATAGTGTTAAGACCAATGCTGCAATTATTGCTGTGTGAAATATGAAGACGTTTATTTTGTAGGGTATGTCTAGGTGTTGTTTTGAAAGTACAGTATAGTTGTCCTTTTAGGTCTGGCGTACTTCCACTAGATATAAAGAACCTGCTTGCTATTCTAAAATCGTTGTGTATGCTATCATCAGCTTAAAAAATCAATACAAACTATGGAACGCTGAGGCTTTTATTTTGAAAGTTTCAGTAAGACTTATTTCAAAGGACTAGCATAGTCCCATTTCCAACACTGGGTGAACTCCAACAGTAGTGTAATGCCCAGTTGTGCAATGATATATAGTTTAAAACGTAAAGGCTTTTATTTTGTAGAGCATGTTTTGTCTTATTTTGAAAATCCAGCATGGGTGTCCTTTCAGGTCTGGGTTACTTTCATTAGTTACATAGAACCTGCTTGCTATTCTAAAATCATTATGTATGCTATTATCAGCTTTAATAATCACTAGTAACTATTAAAGATTGAGGCTTTTATTTTGAAAATTTCAGTAATCCTTATTTCAAAGGGCTGATCTGGTCCTATTTCCTACACTGGATGATCTCCAACATTGGTCTGAAGCCTAATGCTGCAATTTTCTATATTTTAAAATGTAAAGGCTTTTATTTTGTAGAGCATTTTTGTCTTATTTTGAAAATCTAGCAGGGTTGTGCTTTCAGGTCTGGGTTACTTTCATTAGTTACATAGAACCTGCTTGCTATTCTAAAATTATTATGTATGCTATTATCAGCTTTAATAATCACTAGTAACTATTAAAGATTGAGGCTTTTATTTTGAAAATTTCAGTAATCCTTATTTCAAAGGGCTGATCTGGTCCTATTTCCTACACTGGATGATCTCCAACATTGGTCTGAAGCCTAATGCTGCAATTTTCTATATTTTAAAATGTAAAGGCTTTTATTTTGTAGAGCATTTTTGTCTTATTTTGAAAATCTAGCAGGGTTGTGCTTTCAAGTCTGGGTTATTTCCATTAGTCATATACAACCTGCTTGCTCGGCTGAAATCATTGTGTATGCTATTATCAGCTTTAAAAAATCATTTGTAAATATGGAAGGTTGATGTTCAGTGTAAAATAAGGCTTTTATTTTGTAAACTATGTGTAGGTCTTATTTTGAAAATCTATTGTGGTTGTCAGCTATGACTTACTTATTGAGAACACTCATGTAAGCTTCTGGCCTGAGCTCAGCCTCAGAGCCACTCTCTGTCAGAGGTTACTTAAGTTCACTGGCAGCTGTGTTCTGTTGCTATGGTAATTAATGAGTGCCCAACAGCTGCTGTTTCTCACTCACGCAGCACCACACTGTATCTCATCATGACCTGGCTTTATAACATGGTGGCACATGCTCCCGAACTACTGCCCATAACTTGGAAACCGTAAGGGCTATCAACGTCATTCTTGGACCGTTTTTCTCAGAACGGAGAGGGGAACAAGAATATTAACACATTTTTGTTGAAAATATAATAAGAAAGGCACAACACTAGGTGAAAAAAAGGGAAAAATGGAGAAAAACACAAAAATGCCTGAACATGCTCTCGAACAACGTCTAATACCTCGGAAACTATAAGGGCTATCAATGTGATTCATGCAATGTATTAATCAGCAGGCCCTGGTGAACAATCATGGAGCTTCTAAATTTTCTACAAAAATCTGGCTGGGAGGTGTGACCCTGTGAAAAAGTGGATAATTTTGACAATTTTTAACCAGTGAAGGTGAATTTTTCTCTCTCAAACAAACCTACTTCACGAGAAAACGATAAAAGGTATCCAAATAATTTTTGGACCGTAGGTACCAGCAGGGACGGGTGAACAATCCTGGACATTTTCATGTGTCTACATAAATCAGTGTAGGAGATGTGACAGTGTAGAAAAGTGGATAAGTTTGAAATTTTGAAATTTCATGCAATTTTGGGAAGGACAGTTTTTGTACTCCTAAACAAACCTTTTTTATGACAAAATGATAAAATGTATCAAAGTAATTCCTTCACTGTGAGTGCCAGCAAGGTCTGAAGATTAATTGGTGCAAAGCTCATGTCTCTAACTTGAACGGTTTAGGAGCAGCGGCGATTCGAAAACATGTGAGTTTAAGGATTTTTTGCTCTGATTTTTTCTGAAATTCCTATAGGTTTTCCATTCAGGGTGTGTTGACTTTGCGTTGCTCCCGGGCGTCTTGCATGAAATCTGTTAGGCCCACATTAATGAGGGTGACATTTTCTGAATCGCAAAAGAGC
Organism: Girardinichthys multiradiatus; assembly: GCF_021462225.1. NCBI lineage: Eukaryota > Metazoa > Chordata > Actinopteri > Cyprinodontiformes > Goodeidae > Girardinichthys > Girardinichthys multiradiatus. The sequence continues at coordinate 42,038,041 of NC_061807.1, forward strand.
ATCCTACATTTTGATACCTAATTTGTGCCAGTAGAGTAAAAATTGAGCGAGTGAGGAGAATTTGTTCGTTCTTTCTCAGGTTATTCAAAAACCTAGAGCGTACACTCTACCAACTGACGAATTCCGCCATAGGATTACATTATAAAATGAAAAACGTCAAAAATCTTGCCTAAAATTTGGATCGCAATTGTAGAAGAACCGTAATAGATATCAAAAAGCTGAATCATTTGAAAATAGCTTAATGTCTTGTGAACATTTTAAAAGTTGAATGGTGTTTCTAGCTGAAAGTATGCAGAAGTAGTAAGCTGTGAAAAAGCACAAAGTTTTAGCTGAATTTTGCGGAATTTTTATGATTTTTTATTCATTTCAATGGGCCAAAAATCGGCACAAAAAGCTGAATATTTTAAAAAGTATAAAAAGTATTAATACCAAAAGTCATAGCCGTAATGACCTAAATGAGCTGAACATTTTAAAAGTTTAATGGCTGAAATAGCACAAAGTATGAAGGAGATAGGTGCCAAAAAAAGTGTTAGATATACATAATAATAATAAAGGCATTCACACAATAACATCACTCCGATTTACAAATAAATACTGCATACAAAACTTGTTGATTTACTTTTACTTTCATTTGCCAGCAAAATAACATCATCATCGACCTGCCATCTGGACCTCTGTTGTTGAAGCTCCAGATGTTTTCAGAAAAGCCCCGAACCTCATGAAAGAAGACATTTAGGAGTTTATGTCTGTTCAAAAGATGTATTAAGCCCCAAAATGACAGACTTCACATTTTTATTAAAAACTGTCAGATTTGTTTCTATTGTGTTCCATATATTCACTGCCCGCCCCACCGAACCTGACAATGAGTCTAAGGGAAAAGAAGACAAAAAGTGGTTATTTGCGCACACGCTGCACCGTGACTAGGCGCACAGGCTCAGGCGGACTGGCAATTTGTGCATTCTGGACAAGTCCAGGACAGCTGTTTGGTCCAGGAGCGTTGGCCTGCCTCGTTATTTAAATTTCCACTAAGTGCATCAAACAGGGCTACAATAGGAGAGAAGGCTTATTTCAGAGTAGCCGCGGAACCAACCAGAGAGTGGGAGCCTGGAGGGTGTGTGCGCCCAGGAACAGGTGGAAGCAGAGGGACTTTGACCTGAGCTACAGGTGAAGTTAAATGGCCTGGCCATGATAGAAAACAGTAGGAACCCTCTCTGTGAGCTTCTAGCTGGATCTGCATCATGATGTGAAAAATATTTGATCTTTAGTCAAAGGTTCATGAAAGAAGGAACATATTTTAATGAAATGTTGGGATAACTCACAGCATAATTAAAATAAATAAATGTGTTATTAGGGTCTTACCATTCAATTAAAATCTAAGAAGATCAATTTTATAGCTGTTTTCTTTTTAGAAATGTAAAAAATTATGACAATGGAGCCTCAGATGTGGGAGAGAGAGTGAGAGTAAAATTTAAAAAAGTCATTTTCATAGAAGAGAAAAGAAGCATATTTTTTTGAGCCACAGTAAACAGAGTTTCTCTGAGTTTAAGAACAGCTTTAGTTGGATGGACTGAGCAGAACGTTTTTTCTAAATATCACAAAATGTGTCATTATCTGCTTCAGCCAAATGTTTTTTTCATCAGTTATGAACTGTTAATCTTCCCACACCACTTAAACTACTAACAAAAAATTAAAACCAAGTCAAATCATTGTGAAGCTTTTGAAACGCACAATGCAGCATTCATGAATATGAAGGTGCTCTAAAAATGTTAAATATTTGGTTCTGTGTAAGAAAAAAGATGAAGTAAAAGTAAGCTTTTTATTGATTGCCGAACTGATGTGGAACAGAAAAACTGCATAGTAAATAGAAAGAAAACAGGAAAGTTAGGTAAATAACAGTAAAAGCATTAGAATGAATTTCTAAAACAGGAACGTAAAATTAGCCTGTCTACTTTTACAAAAGTAAATGATTCAATAAATAAACAACTAGGCAGAGAGCTTAACCCCCCCCAATGCTACACCCAAAGTTACGCCCTTGTGTGACCACAACATAGGTATACCGTGCGCATGAAATAATGGTGCTGGGGTGCTCCAACCTAACGTTACAATATGTTGTGGTTTGTGGTTGTAACGTGAGAAAATATAACAAGTTATGCGGCTTTCTTCACCACTTGATCCCTAACCGGTCTGATTTGTTCCTTGGTCTTCCTGATGCGAAAAGTTCATATGTAAAACATTTGCACAAATTAATACTTCGTGGGAACAAATTTGTATTTCATGCGCATGCTATTTTTTTTCCTCCCCATGTCTGTTCCCGGGCGCTGTACTGAGGACACCATAGATTGACTTATTAGGTCGAAATAGGTGTCAATGAAAAGGTGAAAAGCTGGCGACAATTTTGTCTCAATAGAGTAAAAATGTGATTTTATTTTTTAAATATTGATGTTCTGAAAGCAAACTTACTTTCTAATCTTGCACTGGCCGTTGGGGTTATATCTTCTGCGCTCAATTTTAAAAAGCTTCAGCATGCGTTTACAGCACTTGAGGCCTGGACAGTGAATGTGCATAGATGCCATTCCAGTTAAGTGCATTACTATAGTTTTCATGGGAAAAACTACATATTTTGAGATCTGAAGCTCTCTGCAAATGCTCATTGGCTTTTGGACAACTGATTTGTTTATTCTTTCGTCTCCTCTGTCTAAAATCTAAGGGGCACCTGCCTCCACCTGGTTTATATGAAATTACTTTCTTTCCACTTCCACATTAAGGCTCCAACAGCACCTCCTGGAACATTCAGAAGAGCTCCAGTAATCATTTCTATTATTGTTTTACAACAAGACTTATTCTACAATATTTTGGTAATGTGAAACCGAGGTCATTGATTTATATTAAACCAGATGATATTGTTCTGCATATAGCGGCAATAATGCTGACATTTTTCAATTGTTTTTCTATGCCTTTTGGCACATCAGTCACATTCTTCATGTGTTTTATACTTATTCTGTCATTCAAATAGTTTAGTCATAAATACATTTATGGACTATTTTTAATTGATTCATAGTATACAATACAGACCAAAAGTTTGGACACACCTTCTCATTCAAAGAGTTTTCTTTATTTTCATGACTATGAATATTGTAGCTTCACACTGAAGGCATCAAAACTATGAATTAACACATGTGGAATCATATACTGAACAAAAAAGTGTGAAACAACTGAAAATATGTCTTATATTCTAGGTTCTTCAAAGTAGCCACCTTTTGCTTTGATTACTGCTCCGCACACTCTTGGCATTCTGTTGATGAGCTTCAAGAGGTAGTCACCTGAAATGGTTTTCCAACAATCTTGAAGGAGTTCCCAGAGATGCTCAGCACTTGTTGGCCCTTTTGCCTTCACTCTGCGGTCCAGCTCACCCCAAACTCAATTGGGTTCAGGTCCGGTGACTGTGGAGGCCAGGTCATCTGGCGCAGCACCTCATCACTCTCCTTCTTGGTCAAATAGCCCTTACACAGCCTGGAGGTGTTTTTGGGGTCATTGTCCTGTTGAAAAATAAATGATTGTCCAACTAAACGCAAACCGGATGGAATAGCATGCCGCTGCAAGATGCTGTTGTAGCCATGCTGGTTCAGTATGCTTTCAATTTTGAATAAATCCCCAACAGTGTCACCAACAAAGCACCCCCGCACCATCACACCTCCTCCTCCGTGCTTCACGGTGGGAACCAGGCATGTAGAGTCCATCCATTCACCTCTTTTGCGCCGCACAAAGACACGATGGTTGGAACCAAAGATCTCAAACTTGGACTCATCAGACCAAAGCACAGATTTCCACTGGTCTAATGTCCATTCCTTGTGTTCTTTAGCCCAAACAAGTCTCTTCTGCTTGTTGCCTGTCCTCAGCAGTGGTTTCCTAGCAGCTATTTTACCATGAAGACCTGATTCACACAGTCTCCTCTTAACAGTTGTTATAGAGATGTGTCTGCTGTTAGAACTCTGTGTGGCATTGACCTGTTTTCTAATCTGAGCTGCTGTTAACCTGCGATTTCTGAGGCTGGTGACTTGGATGAACTTATTGTCCACAGCAGAGGTGACTCTTGGTCTTCCTTTCCTGGGCCCGTCCTCATGTGAGCCAGTTTCTTTGTAGCACGTGATGGTTTTTGCGACTGCACTTGGGGAAACTTTCAAAGTTTTCCCAATTGTTCGGACTGACTGACCTTAAGTAATGATGGCCACTTGTTTTTCTTTACTTAGCTGCTTTTTTTTTTGCCATAATACAAATTCTAACAGTCTATTCAGTAGAACTATCAGCTGTGTACTGTATCCACCTCCTGCACAACACAACTGATGGTCCCAACCCCATTTATAAGGCTTGAAATCCCACTTATTAAACCTGACAGGGCACACCTGTGAAGTGAAAACCATTTCAGGTGACTACCTCTTGAAGCTCATCAACAGAATACCAAGAGTGTGTGGAGTAGTAATCAAAGCAAAAGGTGGCTACTTTGAAGAACCTAGAATATAAGACATATTTTCTGTTGTTTCACACTTTTTTGTTCAGTATATAATTCCACATGTGTTAATTCATAGTTTTGATGCCTTCAGCGTGAAGCTACAATATTCAGTCATGAAAATAAAGAAAACTCTTTGAATGAGAAGGTGTGTCCAAACTTTTGGTCAGTACTGTATGTGGATTACTTGGGTTGTTGCCGACCTGTGGTGTGAATTTTATATCAATTATATTTTAATGGGTCAATTAGAAATATTTAAGGTGAGAAAACATTTAGGTTTTTAATATATTACCCACTGCATCAAATGAATAAACATAACAGCAAATGATGCATGTGTAGGTTTGAAAAAACACCTACACATAATCTAACTTGTTAAAATAGGCAGACATTGCTTGGATTAAAAGGATGAGCTATATTCACTTCAGACATTTCATTGGAAGCTGAGTCTCTTTATTAATTCTTTATTTTACTCATTTATATTGGAAATAACTGGAGATTATGTAGGAATGCAAGTGAAATCAGTCAACTAGCACATCTTAAGCAGAGATTAGCTAAAAACAAGTTAAACGAGTTCAATATTTAAATACAGTCATGGTGAAAAAAAAGTACACTTCCTTTAAATTCTAGAGTTTTGGAGATTATACTGAGATTTTCTTACAAACCCGATTTAGTTCCACTAGGATTACTTTGAATAGTTTAAAACCTGGTAAAGGCCACATTTGTTTAAACTCCTAGAATTGAAAATGGGTGTCCTTTAACCCTATTACAATGACTGAATAGCTAACAGTATACAGGACATAGAGAAAACATACATCAGAATGTACAAAGGAAGAGTCTCAGGTACAGAATTAAAGCAGCAATGACTAGAAGTACAAAGCAGGTTTCCTTCATCTAACTGGGGTTCAAATGAATTGTCCTTTTGGACATAATTCTGTCTACATACAGACATGTGTTCAAAGAAGCATTTGTATCTAGAACAGGCACTGTGGAGCATCACAAGCGAAGTAATGGTGCTTCAGGCAGCTGTGGGAGCATTTAAGAGTTCGTCAAAACAGTGAGTGAAGGTCACCAGCCGTTGAAGATAGCACTTTGATGACACCAGAGAGCATTACCAGGCAGCACTGGACAGAGTGCAACCTGAATCCAGGTTACCAGGCATGTGGAGCATACAGATGTCACACTGGTGTGATGGTGGGACCAATGGTCATGTTGTTTCATCGCCCCCTGTCTTCTAAAGGGGCAGCTTCATCTAGCTCCTCCATTAAACCCCATCTTGTCTGCGAGCCTGGTTGTGCTGGTATTTCTTAATATCTACATAATTACAGCTAGAACAAAAATGTCTAAATCCCAAAGACCAGTTGGTGTTTACAACCTGCAGGGAGTGTGACAGTTTCAGTTTTCAGTGTAAATACCACTAAACAGAAGACAAAGTAGTAATGAGGACGTTTCTACATCGTCATCCTGAATCTCTGTAAAACCTTGTCATTATTCCTTCTTTTACACATTTTTCAGATTAGAAGCGATGTTTTTAAAGTTTTTTACGGTGTAAAAATACAATATGCAAGATCCCTGTATGGTTTCTTTTTTTCTCAGGTCAGCAACTCAACTGGAGTCGCTTACCTTTCTTTTTCCTTTTGCAATCAGAGCAGTGTCACAATATGGTTTCAATCTATTCCCTAATGTCAGGAAACATGTCACTTTTTAGCAGTAAGATTCATCTGGTAACATGTTGGAAGCTAGCGGGACAAAAACAGTCTTCAAACACTACTAGTAGTTTTTCTATTTTACACACTCATGTCAATGTAAGATTAAAAGAAGAAAGAAATATCCCCTCCAAAACACCCAAAAGACCTTTTCTTGTACTTAGCAAGGCATGAAGCATATCTAAGCTCTTATCGTGAAAGAAGCACAGATGCCGCCTTCAGAGCCTACTGTTCAGTCACAGGGCCACCACAGAGACAAACTACACACTAAATTCCTCATTTAACCAATCATTAAAAAATATTTTAATTGTTTTCATCATTTACTAAAAAAAATTGAAATTAATTCAAGTGGTTCAACTTACAACATGAGAATGAAGAGAAGCATGAACGGTGTAAACACATATAGTGTATGAAGGTAGAAAAATGCGAGTGTAATGCATGTTTATAAATAAATAAATAAAGTACACTATATGTGAATGAAAGGATAGCTGAAATGTCTGTTTAACTTGCTGACTGACTGGGTTCTAAACTACATTCTCGTCACTAGGTGGTCCAGTCTTTGGTTGTTCCAGAAGTGTCTGTTGTGCTGCAGAGAGAAAAGTAAATCAATGAGATTTCCAGTCACAATCCATAACACATAAAGGCAAAAAAAGCACAAAACCCAGGTACAAAACAATACAATGGAGCAATCCTTAGCAATCTCCATCACATACAGTAAATGACATAAAACTGTAGGCCAGGGAGGACCTTGATTCACTGAACACCTAACCAGGATATACAACAAGGACATCATAATTTCATACTAACCGGAAAAGTACAGCTAAATGATGTCCGAGAGACACTAAGTGGTCATGACAGACTTAAACTTCCAGGAGGCAATGCTGCAGATGTTCAGGACAGTGATGCCATGGTCTGCCACCTTAAGGCACAGAACAACCATGAAAAGGCTGCGACTACCTCAGTCAATTCAAGTATATTAAGCCATAATGCAGGTTCCAAAGGGTAGCTGAATGACTACAAAGTTTAAACAATCAATATATTTACTCTGCCACTCATCATATTCCACACTGGTATAATAGGCTAAAGGTAGCGATATGAGCAGTTCAGTCCTCGAGGGCTAATGAACTAGGCTGTAAGACTGCATAGCAGAAGGAGGAAGGCTTAGAACTAGTGAGCATCAGAGTCGCCATCCAGGAGAAGATAGCAAAGAGGCTGCAGTACGGAAACGGGAGAAGCCATTATGGGCTGATAAACCCCTGCATGGCATGTGCCACCAACACACTAATGGAATAGCTGACATTTGGAAGTCCCATCATTGAATTGAGAAGACTGGACTGAAGAGCAGTACAGAAGCAGTAATCTGAAAAAAATGACTGCACAAAAGCATTAGATGCCATGGTCTGCCACCTAAAACCAGATAAAAAATTTAGGGTGAACAAAGATCCCCCAAAGGAAGTCTGGTACATATCAACTGGGTGCAAGAAATTACACCACAACCATGTAGCTGGACAATTGTGCAGGGACATCTGTGCAGTGTTTGGGCTAGAAGTCCTATGGTCAAACACCAGATCTAGATCAATAAACAAGTGACAGCTAACCAACCGGACATTATGCTGGTAGACAAAGAAGAAAAGCTAACAGTAGCGGTAAACATTACGATCCCAAGCAACATCAACGTCAAAAGGAAAGAAGCTGAAGAAATATGAATAGCACAATGAAGAGATACTTGTCAGAGCCTCTCAGTGGTGCCAATGAGGCTGTGACCCCTAAACCTGGTGGAGTAGCTTTAGTAGAGTCCATAAACAACTTCAGAGATCTCTGACTGGAACAAGCAACAACTAATATACTGTGCGTAATGCTCAAGCTCCCAGGCTGCTGATGGAGGACTTGAGCTTGAACTAGATGTAGATGCACACTGATTTACAGTCACAATAAATAAATTCAAATAATGAAGATTTCATTTATTTCAGTAACTCTATTCACTAAGTGAAACACATTATATACAATAGATTAATTCCACACAGACTGATGTTTTCAAGCCTTTTTTTCTGTTAATTCTGATGATTTTAGCTTACAGATAATGAAAACATGGCCTTTAATTTCTTAGAAGATTATAAAATTAGCCTAATCAGAACGTATATCCCAATTTATTGAACATGACTGTATATGTTTGTGTGTGTAGGCGGGTAAAGTACCATTAGGCTCTGTTGCCACTACTCCCTCAGGGATCTCAGACTTACTAATGTCAGCGTTCAGGCTCTCTGTAAAAAAAAAAAGAAAACGAAATTAAATTAATCTTATATGACCAAACAAATTATAGCAGTTCCGGTTAATCCCTGTTTTTGTGCTGCATGGCCACAGAACAGAGTCGGTCTGTTCTATTCAAATCACTGTAAGCCTGGGCTAATGCTAATGAGACGTCACGTTAATGGAAATGTCAAATTTGCTTTATTTCTTAAGAAATGAAAAAGGACAAAAGAAGAAGATTCACATGTTTTGTCAAAAGAGCAAGAAAAAAGAAATATATGATATTTAAAAGAGAAACATTTTTTTTAATCTTAATTAAAACTAATCAATATTTTTCCATATTAATATTATTTTTGACAATAGTTTGAATACAATTTGATATAAGCAATCACTTTAAAATGTTGGCTTTTTTAAATTAGTTGGATTGTTTGTAACAATTAATTTGGTTTTTAAATGATTATATTGCTTAGATAGAATACTTTTTAACCAATCTGAATAATAAACTGAATTTGACTGCATTGTTGGATAATTAGGATCAGTTTGAATGTATGTTCTTGACTTGGAATCTGTATAATTCGTTTGAACTGACTTTGTAAAGTGCCTTGAGACAACACATGTCCTGAATTGGCGCTGTATAAATAAACTTAATTAAATTGAAACTAAATATACCTTATTTAATTTTTATTTTTAATTAGTAAAGCAGGTTTAGGAAATTACAGTTCCTACTTTATTGATTATTTCTGTTTAATGACGTACAAAATAAAACAAAAAATACTGTAGGTTGCTTTGCTTTTGGACGCAACTAAAATAAAATTTCACCACTTGCCTCCAGTCTTTTTCAGGCAGGGGTGACTGCAATGAGCTAATTGATTGCAGCTCCCCACTTAAAACTCTCATTATTCTAAATTTCTCTTCTCAGTTTCATTCTCCCCTTGCTCAGCAGTGATGGTTCTGATGGTGTCCTAATCTCAAAATTATATGACTCAATTACTAAAGCATCTGACATGACCACAGATTTAGATGATTTTAGTAAAGAACCTTACGTTGTATACTGAAGCACAACTTCTTCTTCTGGTAGGTTATGTAGCTGCTGATGGCACCAACCAGTGCTATGCCAACTGTACTAATAATTCCTGCAATAGTGCCAACCTCTGCAGTGGTCTCTGCAAACACACCCACATACTCAGACAGAGAAAAAGTTGATGGTCTGGAAGCTATTCTTTCATATATTTTGGAACAAACAGAGCAGAGACTAAAAACTCACCCCTGCTTTCATCATGGGTACTCTGGTTGGTGTCACCTTTTTGATGCCCTCCTGAGGAAACGGTGTTTAAATAGAATCTTATTTAAAATGTACAGATTTAGTACTTTCACACTGGTCCGTAGTAAAGGCAAAGATAAGACCTTTTCCTTTGTCAGGTTTGTAAGTATCATCCCTGCTCACACCCTCCAGTTCACTGTCAGAAAATGCACCTGAGAGAAAACAGAAACACAAAACACTGCACTGAAGGCAAAGACAGACTGTAGTCCTAGATGCAGTATATCACTACACATTTCTACTTCTTGAGGAATTCAAAATCAAATTAGGGTAAAATATTGACTGTAAAGAAAACTACAGCAAAATATATCTTCTGCATATCACTGAATAAAATAAAAAGAGAAAGAATGTAAGCAGGATGAGAAAAGAAAAAAGCAGAGAAAAATAGTGTGAAACATAAAGGGTCCCAAACATAAAGTGTAGCAACAGAAAATATGTGTTTGCTTAGAATAACAAAGAAATGTCATAGTAAAGACATCTTTTGATCAAATCGAGAATCTGAAACATGAAACACATCCATTGAGTGAAACAGTGAAAAAAGGAAGACTTACTTACGACTTACCTAATCAGCTAAATGGTAAAAATGTTCAAATTTAAGGTATAAATTACAAAATAAAGAATGAAGCTAAGTAAATTATTGACTGTTGTACGTCATAATAAACAAAACAAGATCAGCTTTTATTTTGATACTTTCAGCCGGATGTGTCCTTGTTATGATGCAGCTAGCTTAACGAGAAAAAGTCAGTGGTAAGTTGTTTATTTTGTTCTCATAATTTCCAAAGTCATTTAAAACAGTGTTCAGTCGGAGACATTCATTTGGTCATTATTATGAAGCTATAGCTAACATGAACAGAGTGTTATGAGTCATTAACAGCCCATAATCCACCAACATCACTGACTAATGACCAGGCACATTAAAACATGCGGAACAGCTGCAATCTGTTCCTCAAAAACCATAAAAAACAAATTCATTTAAGTATAAGTTTTTAGGACTTCCTTCTTTTACCTTCGGAATATTTGACAAAATTAGAAAAATCCTGTCCCAGAGTGATGCAAAAAAACTAGAATCTGTCTCAGTAGGACAGAATTTATCAATTTTCCTCCCTTACATATAAAACTCTTAATAATAAAGCTCCATAACTAATCACATATCTCATTGTTCCCAACAGAGCACTTTGCTCTCAGAATGAAGATTTACTGGCAGCTCCTAGAGTTTCTAACAGTGGAACGGCAGGCCAATCTTGTTATAGGTTTACACTGCTGGAGGACATACTGACCACATTTCCTGACTCTGCTACGTTCTCCTACTACTCTCCAGTTTTTCATTACCTGCTGTTTATTCTGCTATGAACTTTATGTTCTTTCTCTTCTTTTATCTCTTCACAGAAGCTACATCTGGCCTGGCATTCTGTTTAGCTGTGACACCTTTCTTGAGGGGACTACTGATTGAGCCAGTAATTTCGTGTTCTATTTCTATAGATGCTACACTTAGCCCTGTCTTTCTGTGTTTAATCCTGTCTCTTACAAAGACAAAGCAACCGGCTGAGCTGTTGCTCCGACTAACTGAATGTGAACTCTTTCATCCTATAGATTTTAAAACTGACTTAGAGCTTATCTGTTTAGCTGTGTTTTTGTTCTAAATAAAGCCACTAAAGCAGATACTACTGTCATTAACTCTGCTTTTTCTTTTAACATAGAAAATATGAATTAGTATTTCTTTTTGTCTTTTTTGTGTGTATGTTCAGTTATTTCAAATCCCTACTGGTCACTGACACTGAACCAGGTTCTGTTGGAGGTTTCTTCCTATGAGGGATTTCTGCAAAGTATAGACTCAATGAAATTGAAGTTAAAACACACTCAGGAGGTGTTTTGGCTGCAAAGTCAGTGACTTGATGCAATTGGTTTGGTTTCTTTAAATAGAAAACCTTTTCAACCAATTTGATTAATAAACTGAATTTGACTGCATTGGTTGAAAACTATGATCAAATTGACTTTAAATCAGTCTGTATGGTTAATGACTTTTTTTGTAAAATGCCTTGAGACAATAGACAATATTTGTTGTGAATATTAGCTACATAAACTGAACTAAATTCAAATTCAGTTGAACGCTGCGATTATAGTATGACTTGTGACATCGACCATGGAAGCGGTAGGATACCATCTTCTGTAAAAAAAGAAAGAAAAGCGAGAGCGACAACCCCACGAAAGATAAAGCAATGATAATTCCAAAGCCACATTTTGACACTGAATGCATCATTGCATCTAAACCGCCTATCACTTTCAACAAACAAGTCATTCAAGAAATGTGCTGGCTGACAGAGTAATGTGACATGAGTCAAGGTTCAAGGTACTTTTTGGAAACATTTTCACTTTACACGTCCTGTTAGCAGTGGTGGTTGATTGTAATAACAAGGCTGCTTCCAGAAAGTGTCCAAGCTTATGAAGCTGTTCTCCACCACCTCAGCTGCCCATGATAGAAATGCAGGTGGTAAAGAAGTAGTGTTTGATGGAAACCCCGGCCTGACACAACACATGCAAATAATTAAGTGTAAATGTCTTTTTGCTTTGGGTTTATAGCCAACATAGACCCCAGAGAAGGAGTAGTCTATTCAGGTACATGGGGTTCCATCTGAACAAGGTTTTATTTTAAGAGGAGCTTCTGGCCAATGTTGGCTGTTTTCTAATCTAATCTTAAACCCGTCGGGTTTAAGATTAGATTAGATTTAAACCCGCTAGCCCACGACCCTTTTTGGCGGTCTATAAAACTAGGTAAAACTCCACCAATTTTTTTTCTTGTTAAATATATCGCAAGAGGAAGCTTTAATCTACACTAAACAATTCCCCAAATGAGTTTTGCACAAATACCTTTTAGTTTTACAACAACTTAAACACAGGCGATGACATTTTAAGGTCCCTCAGACGTTGCTGACTCTATGAATAAAATGGTACAAAAAGCACTTTTGTCTTTGCAGCACCCCCATATGTCTCATATCATAACAAACTGGAGACACTCACCTTTCTAACAAGGCATAACTTGTCTTTCTAGCATCTTCTCTGGTGATGTAATTTACTTGCACATTACAGTCTGCTGGTTACTGTCTGCCGGCTGCTAGCTTGCGCGCTACTCCATTAGCTTCTAGTTATGTTTGCAACTGTACATTTTGATGATACACAGGATAAATGTCATAACCAAAGGCTATGTCATGTGCAAAAGGACTCCAACAATGGAAATCAGCACATTTATTTGACCAGATTCCCTTTTATACCCTTTTTATGAGGTGAAAAAGACATTGGGAAAGTTTTGGCACCCTTTGCCTAACTGCCATTTTCGTCTGGCACATTGCCCTCTAAAACGTTTGTGGAACATATATGCTTCAACTTATTTAGTGCAAATGTGAAGTTATAGTGAAGATGTGGATGAATGCAACTGGGGGTTCTCCTCAGAATTCCAAAGGATTTCCATAGTGTTTTGCAACTTCTTTTTTTTTTTTTGCAGCACTAGGTCGACAGTAGGTAGACAGGAAAGAGGGCAAAGAAAGGGGAGACATTTGGCAAAGGTCACCGGGTCCAGGCCTCGAATCCGGGACAGCCGCATCGAGGACTATAGCCTCTGCCCATGGTCGCGCGCTTAACCTCTACACCACCAGTGCCTCGCCCGTTTTGCAATGTTAATTTAGAAAAAACTTTTGGTAAGGCTCAAACATTTTTATCTTTTATATGTATAATGTAAATGTATATTCTTTTATGTCGTACCAAAAGTTTGCATGTAGGCCTTATAACTGTGGAGCTATACTTAATTTATTTAAAGTATGTAATTTCAGTTGGAAATTGCTCTAAAACCCCTTAGGGCTTAATAGGTTAAGTGTCGTGTTTTCTTTAGCTGTAAGTAGAAAATAATTATAATTAACAGCAATAAAGGTTTTGTGTGTAATTAACCTTTATAATGTATTTCACTTAGTGAAATAAGTTACTGAAATAAAGATCTTTTGAATAATCAAATTTTTTGAATATGACTATAGCTGTATTTTCTGAATGACATTAACACCTTATCACTTTAACCTTCTAAAACTTTGTATGCTGCATTTATTAGGAAGTGTCACTGAATATATTCCTGAATGCATGCTGGTTAAATAATTAGCAATCATTTATTTCTTTTGCAATATATTATGCAGCCTGAACAAACTGAACTTAAATATACGTACATAATTGTTTCTGCATGGCTACTTGTGGTCTTTTTGTTATTTCTCTTTTTTTGTTGAACTTTACTAAATCCTTTGACTAAAACAATTCATGATTTATGAATTCTACATATCCACCTCGGAAAAACTTACCTCCTGGCTTCTGGTTTTTATCCAAGGCATCTGCAAGATCAAAGTCATTTCCAGCTGTAATGATCATAAGATTAAGAAACAAAGTTATTGCAAGTTTGATAAAAAATGAAGAATTTAATAAAAATAAAATTAACACTTTTACCCTGTCCCGGTCCATTTTTGTTTTTACAAACTCATTCATATTTTGCTTTTAAGCCTATACAAGCTTTAATATGGGCCAGTGTGTTTTCAAGTTGTATTATGAATTATTTAATTTATAACCCAAGGGATTATAACACAAATGAAATACACATTTACTGACAGTTATTGTGTAAAACAGATTTAAATTTCACAATTTAACCCCAATGTGTAGACATGCACATGAAAAAAGACTGACATCCATTTATTCTTGTTGCACTAAATGTTTATTTCTCCCTCACCCAGCGCTAATAAATACAGCTCAAAATGTGTCAGAACAACTGTTTATATAACTTGACTGACCTCCAAGCTCCTCTCTAAGAGCTAAGCTGTAAAATTAAAAAAGAGGATTTAGTATTACATTAGGAGACTCTATGTGAATCTGCTGAGTCATCCAAGCAGGAATCATAACCTACTTCAGAAGAGTTCAGGGAACAAGTTCAGTGTTTGGGTTAGTTATCTGGAAGAAGTATTACCTATTATATTTCAGACTGAAACACATTTAATTTACTTACAGACTGAATATTGATATCTGACACTGTTGTTAAAAAGGCTCTTAATGTTAAATGTCAGACTATCAAAAAGGTGATTAAAATGAGGTATTTTATTCCATTCTGTATTTTGACCCTACACAAGAGTGTTGAATGTTCAGTGGTTTAAATAACATTTAAGTAACATTTAAGCAGAGGACACACAACACAATTGTTTTTGCCTGATTTTTTTTCAGGTCGGGAAAGTAAGCAGGGTGAGCCAAATTTAGATGAAGTGAGCTAATTATTGATCCAAGCATGCTGGCTACCAGCTCGCTGATTACAATACATGCCGGTACAGATTCTCAGTCATCCGGGTCATGGCAACTAAAGCAGGCTTTAACCAGAGGCAACCGGTCTTTGGATTGCTTTTTTCCTAGAATACGTTTCGACACCTATCCAGGAGTCTTAGTCAATTCTCCCAGTAAATAAATAGAAAAATATGACTGTTTTAACACTAAGCTAAGAAAGCTATTTGTTTGCAATTAAGACTGTGGTGTCCTGTTCAGCATCTAAAATATTTAAAATAAAACCAAATCAGATTTCTAAAGTTTCGTTTTGCATCTAAAGCAGATGTTACATACTACGTAGAGTTGTCTCACTCACCTGGCTTGGATTTTGGCTTTCTTGCGACCATAGTACTTGTAGGGATCTTGGGCTTGACCTTTGCTGAGGCTTTGGTGGTAGTAGTACTCACTGTGGCAACCCAGTTCAGCAAATCCACTGAAGTAGGGCCTGCAAAAAAACAATGGCAAAGCAACTGTTAAGTTTTTAGCTTCAGCAGACTGTTGTAAAATGAGAGTTTTGGCTCTTTTTTGCCTCCTCGCACTACCGGGTCCGTTTCTCTCCAGTTCCAAAATCCAACCAGTAAAACCAGCAAAGTATTTACCTTGCGAAATAATGAGAAATGGTTAAGTATAAAATCAAGATTTAATATAAAATTAATCAGTGTACAAAATATACCAATGAACAGATACAGAGTGACATTCACCTTCGGTACCGGGCTCCCCTCAGCCCATCTTAGGGATGAACCAAGAGGAGCAAAGAATGGAGCATGAGTCCTGCTTTTATCTATGGCTGTGTCATTTTGCTCAAGATAGTTCTGACCCACATGCAGATGAAACACTCAGAAGAAGAAACAGGATTATGAAGAAGATTTATTTTCTTAAACAAAGGTATGGGAAATATGCAGGAACTGGTAAATCGCCAACTGTACAAAGAAAGAGCAAATCGAAATGCTATAGTAAACATGAAATAAATAAATCAAAACATTACACTTAACGTGATTAATGAGTTATGAGATTAAGTTTACTATGTTGGAGTAATCTAACCGCCAGGGGGGGTTGAGTGATTCGGAGTTTGAGTGTTTGGCACAGAGGTTTGTCCGGTTTGTCCTCCTCAGAAAGGAGGTACTTGCGTTGGAGGGTGAACAGGTTACGCTTATGCCAAGGTTCAGATGACATTGAAGACAGGAAGCTGCCAGCTGGAAGCCCAAGAGAACACAGGTTTTATCTGAGAAACATGAAACGTGGGATGGATGCGAAGATTTGCAGGAAGACGAAGGCGAACCGCAGAGGGGCTGATAACAGTCTCTATTTCATAAAGTCCAATAAAACGTGGGGAAAGCTTCCGGGACATGGACTTGAGAGGCACGTCTCGTGCTGACAACCAGACCTTTTGTCCAGGACAATACTCTGGAGCTGGTCGACGTCTTCGGTCAGTAAAACGCTTATTTTGTTCTGCGGTTCCATGAAGGGCATGGATGGTGGAGTTCCAGGTGGACCTGCAGCAGCGAACATGTTGATGGTCAGTGGAAACCGTTATCTCTTTTTCGTCTGCTGTAAACAGAGGCGGCTGATAACCAATGGATGATTGGAAGGGGTAGTGTCCTGTAGCTGAAGAAACATGCGAGTTTAAAGCATACTCAACCCATGGAAAGTATGAACACCAATCAGTGGGATTAGTGGAAGTGAGACAGCGTAGAGTGGACTCCAGCTGCTGGTTCATCCTTTCAGTCTGACCGTTAGATTGAGGATGATACCCCAAGGTCAGAGAGACTTTGGCTCCTAAAGCTAAACAGAACTGTTTCCAAACTTGAGAAATGAATTGTGGTACACAGTCAAACAGAATGTCCTGAGGAATCCCATGCAGACAAAAAACATGCTTAGTGAGGAGCCTAGCCATCTGAAGTGCTGGCAGGAGCTTTCTAAGAGGAAGGAGATGACATGCTTTAGAAAAGCAATCTACAATTGTGAGTATAGTGGTCATACCTTGCGAGAGGGGAAGGCCAGTCACAAAATCTAAGGCCAAGTGGGACCATGGCCGATTGGGAATGCTGAGAGGCTGGAGGGTGGTTGGTTGCTTGTCTTGTTTCTGGCACAGGTAGGGCAGGCTTGAACGAACTCCCTCACATCTTTAAGTACAAAAGGCCACCAGAATCTTCTCAGAACTAGCGCTGTAGTTCTGCTTACTCCAGGATGTGCTGAAAACCTTGCTGTATGAAGCCAATGGATGAGTCTAGAGCGAACACTAGAAGGAACATAAGTACGGTTTGGTGGTCCCGTGCCGAGATCGTGTTGTTGAGCCCTGGCTATAATGTCCTCCACCTCCCACCTGAGTGCCCCTACAGTCCAACTAGGAAGCAGGATTGGAGCTGGTTCCTTCTCTGAATCACCTTCTGCGAACTGTCTGGAGAGAGCATCAGGTTTCGTGTTCTTTGGGCCAGGTCTGAAAGAGATGCACAGATCAAAACGAGAAAAGAACAAGGACCAACGGGACTGACGTGGACTTAGTCTCTTGGCTGACTGAAGGTAGGCCAGGTTCTTATGATCTGTCTAAACCTCCAAACCTGAATGGGATGCTCGGCACCCTCAAGCCAATGACGCCATTCCTCTAAGGCTAGTTTAATTGCCAATAGTTCTCTGTCACCCACATCATAATTTCTTTCAGCGTTACTTAATCTACGGGGAAAAAAAGTCACAAGGATGTAGCCTTCCATCTTCTGAATTCTGTGACAACACCACCCCTAATGTCTGAAGCACCAACCTCCAAAATAAATTGTTTAGAAGAATCTGGGTGAACTAAGATGGGAGCTTGAGAAAACTTCTTCTTTAGCGCCCGGAAAGCTCTGTCAGCCTCCGGCGTCCAGGAGAATGTAATCTTAGAGGAGATTAAAGCGGTAAGTGGGGCTGCTGTCAGACTGTAATCCATGATGAAGCGCCTATAAAAGTTGGCAAACCCTAACAACCACTGCAAAGCCTTGCGGGAGTCTGGTACAGGCCATTCCAATACCGGCTTTATTTTTCTGTGTCCGAGCGTACCTGTCCACCCTCTAAGATGTAGCCCAAAAACGTAAGAGGATTGGTGGAACTCACACTTCTCTGCCTTCACAAATAGGTGGTTCTCCAGAAGGCGCTGAAGAACATGCCAGCGATGCTCCTCAATGTCTTTAGAATAGATTAAGATGTCATCCAAGTACACAAACACAAAAATGTTTAGGAAGTCTCTGAGCACATCATTTACATGGGCCTGGAATACAGCCGGGGCATTGCACAGACCAAAAGGCATGACAAGGTACTCAAAATGACCAAGTGGCGTCTTGAAGGCCGTCTTCCACTCGTCCCCCTGGCGGATTCTAACAAGATGGTATGCATTTCTTAAGTCTAACTTAGAGAAAACTGTAGCACCATGAACGGGTCAAAGGCTGAAGTGATAAGTGGAAGAGGGTACTTGTTCTTAATGGTAATCTGGTTTAAACCCCTATAGTCAATGCAAGGACGTACAGATCCATCCTTTTTCCCCACAAAGAAAAACCCCGCCCCAAGAGGTGAAGAAGAGGGCCAAATGATACCTGCCAAAAGAGACTCATTAATATAATCTTCCATAGACTTTTGTTCAGGTTGGGAGATATTATAAAGTCTGCTTGTAGGTAAAGGGGCACCAGGAAGTAGATCAATAGTGCAGTCATAGGGTCTGTGAGGAGGTAAAGAGAGGGACTTGGCTTTACTAAAAACTTGTTGTAGGTCATGGTACTGAGGGAACGTGAGACAAGTCTAGTGTATCATCCTCCTCACCATTAGACTCGGGGAAACTTAGGGAAAAAGCTGACTGGAGACAAGTGGAATGACAACTAAGAGACCATGATTCAATGCAACGCTCGGTCCATTTTAAATGAGGATTATGCTTGAGTAACCAAGGGAAACCTAAAACTAAGGAGCTCTGAGATTCCGGAAATACGAAAAAAGAAATCCTTTCCCTGTGGTTACCTGACAACACGAGTTCTGAGGGCTTGGTGCGCTGAGTTATCTGTTGTCATTTTTGACCATCTATAGCTAAAACAGAACATGGAGATGAGAGAGTTTCTACCTCGATTCCGGGCTTGTTAACCAGCTCATAATCTATTAGGTTCTGTTCACAACCGGAATCCACCAAGGGATATAAGTTCAAGGTCTGTTGGTTAATAATGATAGTAGCAGGTAGACTAAGTCTGGGGGCTTTACACACAAAAACTCCAGATCCTGACAGCCTGTTATTAACCCTCCTAAAGGGTGTCATCCTCTTCAGTTCATCTATGACTATGTGTTGCATCTTATGTGATATCAACAGTTATGTTGTGTAAGCTGTAGCAGGGAGCGGTGCGGCAGATAAGCAACACGGGCAGATATATTTAATTAGGGCAGCAAAGAGATGATTAGAAAAGGCCACAGAATCATACATCCATAACACTGTTCAACCACTTCCATTGCCTGTGCTTCGTCTCTGTTCCCTGGGAAGTATTTATACTTTTCCTATTTGCTGGTTCCTCAATAATCCAGGACATGACAATCCTTAGTGCTTAAGTAGAAGGCTTCTGTTGTTTCACTAATAGGGCCATTAAAGTCACTAATAGGGCAATAAGGACACATGAGTCACGAGCCCTACCAACTATTAAATTCTATGTTTGCATCGTTGTACTTGCCATCCAAACATGTCCCTGACAATGCCATGTGAGCTGTTTTGGTTACATGTCCCAAGATGTCAATAGAAAGTGGAAATCTGAGGCTACCTACTCTGTTTAGTGTTGATTTTTTATGTTTAACGTAAATGTCTTCCCTGACCAAAATGTGCACATTGCTTGCCTTCAAACCAGTGTCCCTTGTCCTTGAGATTTAAATAAACCACTGGTTCTTGACCCATTTAGTTTGCTCTTCTGTGCTGGACCATCCATGGTCGCAGCTGCAGTTTAGTTTCCCCAATGTAGAGGTTTGAACATTCCTCACTAAACTGGACTTCATAAACCACATCACATGTGGAATGAAAATGTTCTTCTGCTTCTTCTTTTCTCCTTCAGTGGGCTGAGGGTTTTCTTCAAATCTTGGAAGCCCAGTTAGGACTTGCCCTTCCCATTTGCCCCATTAGTGACTTCACTGGCCCTATTAGTGTAAATGGCCAGCACTTGCATTGCACTTTATCAGTCAGAGGACTGCAAAGCCCTTTACACAACAATCAGTCATCCATCCACTCATACACACATTCACACACCGACAGTCGTAAGCTACATTGTAGCCCTCTGACCCCCATCAGCAGGCAAGGCGAGTGAAGTGTCTTGCCCAAGGACACAACGACTGAGATGGACGGAGCGGGGTTTGAATCGGCAACCCACCGGTTACAGGACAAACTCCTACTACTGTCGCCGTGTGATTGTTCTGACAACAACTTATAAGCCTATTACTTCCAACTATGTTCAGAACTCAGAAGGTCCTAGAGAGACTCCTGTTGGCCCACCTGAGTAAGCAAACAGTAAACCATCAAGACCCCCTTCAGTTTGCTTATCGCTGTGGAGTTGGAGTTGAAGATGCCATCATACACCTGCTTCAACAAACCCACTGCCATCTGGGCAAAGCCAGTAGCACTGTGAGGATCATGTTCTTTGATTTCTCCAGTGTATTTAATACAATCCAACCTGATGTGCTTTGTCAGAAACTCCAGAAGACTCAGGTGGAGGCCTCAACAATCTCCTGGATCAAAGACTACCTGACAAACAGACCACAGTTTGACAGACTGAAGGGTTCTGTGTCTAACCAGTTAGTCAACAGCACAGGAGCACACAGGGGACGGTACTCTCACCATTCCTTTTTACTCTGTACACCTCAGACTTCCAGTACAAGACAGACTCCTGTCATCTGCAGAAATACTTAGATGAGCCTGGCGAACCCTCAGAGGCTGAAGCTGAGCCTGGCGAACCCTCAGAGGCTGAAGCTGAGGCGTCGCCGAGACTCTCAGTGGCGTGAGCAGAGGCTGAGGCGTCAGCCAGACCCTCAGTGGTGTGAGCAGAGGCTGAGGCATCAGCCGGACCCTCAGTGGCGTGAGCAGAGGCTGAGGCGTCAGCCGGACCCTCAGTGGCGTGAGCAGAGGCTGAGGCGTCGATGGGACCCTCAGTGGCGTGAGCAGGAGCTGAGGCGTCGGCCGGACCCTCAGTGACGTGAGCAGGAGCTGAGCCTGGCGAACCCTCAGAGGCTGAAGCTGAGGCGTCGGCCGGACCCTCAGTGACGTGAGCAAGAGCTGAGGCGTCGGCCGGACCCTCAGTGACGTGAGCAGGAGCTGAGGCGTCGGCCGGACCCTCAGTGACGTGAGCAGGAGCTGAGGCGTCGCCGAGACCCTCGGTGATGTGAGCAGGAGCTGAGGCATCGGCCGGACCCTCGGTGACCTGAGCAGGAGCTGAGGCGTTGGCCGGACCCTCGGTGACGTGAGCAGGAGCTGAGGCATCGGCCGGACCCTCAGTGACGTGAGCAGAGGCTGACTTAGGGTCAGGCGTCATGTCAGGCTGTGGTGTGTCAGGCCTGGAGTCAGGCTGCTCTGCAGCAGCGCTCTGGAGACCTGACGTGGGCTGCTCTGCAGCAGCGCTGTATAGACCCGACGTGGGCTGCTCTGCAGCAGCGCTGTAGAGACCTGACGTGGGCTGCTCTGCAGCAGCGCTGTATAGACCCGACGTGGGCTGCTCTGCAGCAGCGCTCTGGAGACCTGACGTGGGCTGCTCTGCAGCAGCGCTGTAGAGACCTGACGTGGGCTGCTCTGCAGCAGCGCTGTATAGACCCGACGTGGGCTGCTCTGCAGCAGCGCTCTGGAGACCTGACGTGGGCTGCTCTGCAGCAGCGCTCTGGAGACCTGGCGTGGGCTGCTCTGCAGCAGCACTAGCAACAGCTCCCTGGAGACCTGACGTGGGCTGCTCTGCAGCAGCGCTCTGGAGACCTGACGTGGGCTGCTCTGCAGCAGCGCTCTGGAGACCTGACGTGGGCTGCTCTGCAGCAGCACTAGCAACAGCTCCCTGGAGACCTGACGTGGGCTGCTCTGCAGCAGCGCTCTGGAGACCTGACGTGGGCTGCTCTGCAGCAGCACTAGCAACAGCTCCCTGGAGACCTGACGTGGGCTGCTCTGCAGCAGCACTAGCAACAGCTCCCTGGAGACCTGACGTGGGCTGCTCTGCAGCAGCGCTCTGGAGACCTGACGTGGGCTGCTCTGCAGCAGCGCCCTGGAGACCTGACGTGGGCTGCTCTGCAGCAGCTCCCTGGAGTCCTGGCGTGGACAAAGGTGGGCGGCAGTAAACCAGCAGTCTCATAGTCCCTCTCCACCTGCCTGATTCTCTCCATCAGCTCAGGAGAGGAATACATGAGGCTGGTCTTCCTTAAGCTCTTTATATGGCGAACAAAAAACCTTCACCGCTGCTCCAGCTCGTCAGGTATTGCCTCAGAACACCGAGCTGGAGCGAGCGAAGATGGCATGGGCGGAGCTGCAGCGAGCCTGGCAGACAGTGCTGTGGCAGACGAAGATGCGGGCTTACTAGCTGCAGCCCTCACGTCGGCTGGCAGGGAAACCACCTCCTCGGCAGCTGAAACACAGGAAGGCGCTCCGCGCCGACGTCTCTTGCGGCGGGAGGAGGCCGAAGACTTCACTGCCGGACCAGAGTGCGCAGCCAGGGGAGCAGGCGGAGAACGGCGCTGAACCGCCTCACGCTCCATCTGCTCCAGCAGCAGTGGAGAGGGTAGAACCTCCAGGTCGGTCGGCAGATTCCTCATCGCCTCCTCCTTCTGCTGTTCAACCCAGCGATCCAAGGTGTCTGCCTTCTGTTTCTCCGCGGGGTCCATGGATGGCGGAAACATTCTGTTACGACTTGCGAGATATAGGACCCCAGAATGCAGACTAGAAGGCAGCATGTCAGTAAGTAAAAAGGTTTTAATGACAAAAAACAAAAACTCACTCACAGCAGGAGGCAGGAACAAAACAAACGGGCAGGGTAGACAGGCGTGGCATGATCAAAAAACAAGACTTGAGCATGAGAACAAGACATGAGAATGAGAAATGTTTCTGCGACGACTAACAGAACAGGTGTGTATATATGGAGTGAAAACCAGGTGGAGCAAGGAGACAGATTAACTTGAACAGGTGAACTGAATAAACTTAATTGACAGACAGAACAAAACATGGCTGCGGCAAAAACAGAGAATCTAATATACAAACAAAACCAAACTCGACAAAACATGAACAAGACGACAAAACTAAAGCATGACCAGGAAAATAACAGAAGCATGATTCAAAATCTAAGAAAAATAATAACAAAAGAACGAGTCAAAACCTTAACTGTGAAAAACATAAGAAAAACCAGAAACCAAAAACCAAACAACCCCAAATCATAACACAAGTATTTTATTTAAATAATTCATAAAAATAATTCTAAAAGATGGTCGACAGTTACAGTTCAGATGTAAGATAGAACTTACGTGCTTTATTGTCCTCATCATCCAAAGCATCTGCCAGGTTCAAGTCAACTCCAGACAGGACTTTTCAGAAAGGGCAGAAGAAAGGACAAGAAAGAAAACAAGAGAGAAATTACACATTGTGTGAGTGTTTGAAGCTCTTCATCGTGGTTATCATGCTCAGGACCCAAGGCACATTGACTAAACTCTTATAAGAAAAAAAACAACCACACTACCCTTATCTTCTGTAAACAGCAAAATGACAAAAGTAAACACAAAAGAAGAAATCATAAAAATAAAGACTTAGGTTGGTACAGAACAGGCCTATAAAATATTTGGAAACATGATATTGTGATATAATTGTAAAATTTTCCCGTTGTAATAGACGTTAATCCAGATTTTAACTTGCACTCCCTTGCTTTTGGGAACCTAAATATAGAGTGTGTACATACAGGGGTTGGACAATGAAACTGAAACACCTGTCATTTTAGTGTGGGAGGTTTCATGGCTAAATTGGACCAGCCTGGTAGCCAGTCTTCATTGATTGTACATTGCACCAGTAAGAGCAGAGTGTGAAGGTTCAATTAGCAGGGTAAGAGCACAGTTTTGCTCAAAATATTGAAATGCACACAACATTATGGGTGACATACCAGAGTTCAAAAGAGGACAAATTGTTGGTGCACGTCTTGTTGGCGCATCTGTGACCAAGACAGCAAGTCTTTGTGATGTATCAAGAGCCACGGTATCCAGGGTAATGTCAGCATACCACCAAGAAGGACGAACCACATCCAACAGGATTAACTGTGGACGCAAGAGGAAGCTGTCTGAAAGGGATGTTCGGGTGCTAACCCGGATTGTATCCAAAAAACATAAAACTACGGCTGCCCAAATCACGGCAGAATTAAATGTGAACCTCAACTCTCCTGTTTCCAGCAGAACTGTCCGTCGGGAGCTCCACAGGGTCAATATACACGGCTGGGCTGCTATAGCCAAACCTTTGGTCACTCATGCCAATGCCAAACGTCAGTTTCAATGGTGCAAGGAGCACAAATCTTGGGCTGTGGACAATGTGAAACATGTATTGTTCTCTGATGAGTCCACCTTTGCTGTTTTCCCCACATCCGGGAGAGTTACGGTGTGGAGAAGCCCCAAAGAAGCGTACCACCCAGACTGCTGCATGCCCAGAGTGAAGCATGGGGGTGGATCAGTGATGGTTTGGGCTGCCATATCATGGCATTCCCTTGGCCCAATACTTGTGCTAGATGGGCGCGTCACTGCCAAGGACTACCGAACCATTCTTGAGGACCATGTGCATCCAATGGTTCAAACATTGTATCCTGAAGGTGGTGCCGTGTATCAGGATGACAATGCACCAATACACACAGCAAGACTGGTGAAAGATTGGTTTGATGAACATGAAAGTGAAGTTGAACATCTCCCATGGCCTGCACAGTCACCAGATCTAAATATTATTGAGCCACTTTGGGGTGTTTTGGAGGAGTCAGGAAACGTTTTCCTCCACCAGTATCACGTAGTGACCTGGCCACTATCCTGCAAGAAGAATGGCTTAAAATCCCTCTGACCACTGTGCAGGACTTGTATATGTCATTCCCAAGACAAATTGACGCTGTATTGGCCGCAAAAGAAGGCCCTACACCATACTAATAAATTATTGTGGTCTAAAACCAGGTGTTTCAGTTTCATTGTCCAACCCCTGTATGTATGTGTATTTATGCATCTATGTGTATGCGTATATATATATATATATATATATATATATATGAATGAATATTTTATTATATTAAATTACATTAAATTGTATTATTAAATACATTGAAATTGAACAATATTTTCATCTTATCGTCATCACCAAACCAGAACATTTCAGGCATTTTAACAAATAATTCATCAAACAACAGAATTATCAAATTGTCGTACAAAGGGCAATACAACACAAAATTAACTTAATTTTGCACCTCTTCCAACTCACACAGATCACAAAATGTCCGCTCCTGGAGTTTGAGTAAACCTTGTAGTTTCTGAAGCCAGGGGAAGGATACCTGTGTGCAGCTGAGCAATCAGAGATCTTTGGTTCCCTGTCAAATTTAACTGTACATAAAACTCTGTTTCATATACAACCTTCATTTCTACATAGGTTCTTAACTTTGGCTTAGCTATCATGCTATTTAACCATTTTCTTCAAAAGTAGACATACATTTTGTTCTAATCTCCCCTCAGGGATAAATAAAGTACCTTTGAATTGAATTGAATTAAGACTACATGACAAATTATTTTGAAATACATACTGTTGTACTTCACCAAAGATGGCCTGAAGCTCGCCAGCCCAAGGAGACTTGGCTTTACTCCACAAGAAAACTTTATTGTCAGGCAAATGAATGATTCGATTCCAGAGTCTAACCATTTCACATTTCCTTTGAAATAACCCTGGAAACCAGCCCATATCCCATTGAGCTGCCAAGATGGAGACAAACCTATGAACCGCCAAAAAGCTTTGGATTGCTCTGTTTTCCACAGCATCTGAAGCTGAGCTTTGCATGGCCCCCCAATACTCTAGCAGCATAATTTCACAGGACACACAAGCAGCATAAAACTGGGAATATGTATCATAACAAATTTCTTTAAAGATCTTTAACTTATTTATTACAGAAACCAATCCCCTACTAGCTGAAGAAGACAGGATTTTAACCCCTATGTCAAATTTCAAATATCTGGTGACAACAGTGGCCAATTTATGGGGCAACTTCTGCTCAACGTGAACCAAGTTTTATCAGAGAACAGCACTGAGGCCCACTTGTCCCTCGTTCAGCGTAAATGATCCATCTGGCCCACGCAAGGTGATGATGCCTGTGCCTGGTGGTTTGGTCAGGTACCTTTGCAGGTCATCCAGCTTGCAGACCATACTGAATTTCCCCACGGGCCCCTCCAGAGTAGAAGAGAGTCCAACCTGTCTCGGTGAGCTGGGTACCAGAGCCCCTGTGTGCGTGGAGGTGACCCCGATTATTTCTAGCCGGTATCTCTCGACCTTCCGCACAAGCTCAGGCTCCTTCACCCCCAAAGAGGTGACATTCCACATCACTAGAGCCAGTTTAAGCATCCAGAGATCAGGTCATCGAGGTCTCCACCTTCGTCTGCTGCCCGATCCTCTTTGCTCCGGTCCCTCATGGTTTCCCCTGCAGGTGGGGGACCTACAGGGGGATGGCCTAGTGTCTCTCATTCAGGCTTGGCCTAGCCGGGTCCCACGAGGAGTAACCCGGCCAACAGGCGCTCACCGACAAGTCCTGACCCCAGGCCTGGTTCCAGGGTGGGACCCCGGCTCCGCCATACTGGGTGTCATCATGTGTCTCGTTCTAGTGGTCCTCATGAAGGCGTCTGAACTGCTCTTTGTGTGACCCATCAAAAGAGCCTGTTTGCAATGGGAGACCCTACCAGGGACATTCAAGCCCCAGACAATATAGCCTCTAGGATCATTCGAGCACTTAAGCCCAACCACCACATTAAGGTGGCAGTTCAAGGATTGGTGAGAAGGACTGTTTAAATACTAAGTCTGACTGAAGCAAGAAAAATATTGGTCGATTCACGGATCAAACACCTGCTGCGAATTTTACTGTTAGGCTCCTTGTTAAAGAACAGCAAGTTGGGCAAAAAGTCCTGAAACACTGAAGATGTGGACAACACCACCACCATCATCAAGAAGGCAGAGCAGATACTAACCTTTCTGATAGTACTAAGGAACAGCCATCTTACATAAAAGCAGCTGGTTTCCTAATACTGGTGCTCCACAGAGAGCATCCTCATCTACTGCATCTGTGTGTGGTTTTCCAGCTGCAGAGGCACAGATGGGAAAGCTCTCCAGAGGGTTGTCACCACAGCACAAAGGATCATCAGACGCTATCTCCCATCCCTGGAAGAATGGTACAACACCCAGTGGCTTAAAAAAGCCCCAAAAATTGTCAGGCACCCATCTCATCCTGGACATTTACTTTTTGAGCTTCTGCCATCTGGCAGATGCTACAAGTCACTGAAAACCTGTACAGACAGACTGAAGAACAGTTTCTATGCCATAGCCATAGCTGCACCCAATACATAGGGGCAACGGTGGTGACAATGGTAGGTGTTCCTCCTCAGTCATCATGTGTCTCAGTCGTTGTGTCCTTTGGCAGGACACTTCACCCGTCTTGCCTGCTGATGGTGGTCAGAGGGCTCGGTGGCACTGATGTTGTGGCAGCCTTGCTTCTTACAGTCTGCCTGAAGGCAGCAGTGGCCATAATGTAGGCTACCACTGTTGGTGTGTGAATGTGTGTATGACTGATTGTAGTGTAAAGCACTTTGGTGTCCTCAACTTCAGGCCATTTACAATTTACAGCCATCTGGTGACATTTATTATAATGCAAGTGCAATACTTTTACACTTTTTAATTAATTAATTAATTAATGCCAAAGCTTGATTCATGCTTTTCTCTATTGTCCTAATACCACTACCTTATAGGGCTGGTATTCACAGGACAACACTCCACAGACCGAATTATTATTTCATTAAATATTAAATGATATAATCATAATAAAAATCACAACAATGTTAGGCAGGGTAGGCAGCTTTAACCAGTATCTTTTAGATGGTGCTCAGAATGCTAATGTGCTTGGTTTGGTTGCCAGCAGCATCCTGTTGCATGCTGGGAAATAAAATGGAGGGTTTTCAATGCCACTGGGTTGAGAACAATGAACAGGGATGCCAGTGGCACTGCAGTAATTAAAGCCTCAGCAAATTCTTTGTATCTGTCTAATTATAGTGATATATCGCAGCAATTACACAGTAATAGGACAATTTATATGTAAACAGAAATAGAGAGTGTACATATACTTTTCTACTTTCATAATTTGGAACATTGGTTATTTTAGTTTATTCTGCCAACAAAATGCATTCTCTGCCATTCAGTGCACATTCCTTCTTTTGTCCGCATTTTAGCATCAAATTCTAGCTGGAGAACAGGGGGCTGAGAGAAAAAGATGGGAGGGGTTGGTCGCCATTACTCTTTGCTTGTCAGCCTAACATGAACAGTTTGAGATGACTGCAATACAGCACTGTGGCACAGGTGCTTTGTGCTGCACACCAGCAAAAGGACAGGGGCTGCCCTGCCAGCACTTTACCATGTGGATAAACCGAATTCTTAGAATCCAGTTATTATTTATCATCGCCACTGAATAATACGTATTAATACGTTTGATAAATAATACAATCCCATTTAAACGGATAATAACAAGCTTAGAAATGAATCCTTTTGCGTTTCCGAGCCTCAGGACCGTTAACCTCAGCTTGCAACCAACCTACAGCACGAACAGCTCAGACGCAGCAGCTGATGCATCAGCAGCATGCTCAAAGGTGCGGAAACATTCTTACCTTGGAGCGGCTGCAAAAGCGCCAGGATAAACAGGACATACACAGAGCGATGCATCAACATGACTCTAGACTAACTGATTCTTTAAACCAGCAGGGAATAACGGTATTTTCTACTCTGTGTTTCACTATGAAGCCGAACAGGTAGGAGCATTCAAAAGCCGCATGCAGCGACACTCCCTCTTTAAGCCACTTCCTGCTACCTTTCAAATTAAAAACCGAAAAATTATTTAGCTATTGGCAACAATGCAAAAGATACAGAAAATGAAAATAAAACAAAAATGCAAATGTTCTTGTTTTGCAAATGCTTCTCTGCGGAACAAGACCCAAAAGTATTGGTCCGTGTACTTTTGCGTTTATTCATTATTGTATTTTTGGAACACAACAAAATCTGAAGTGTTAGATTTCTTCTGTTGGTGTTGTATGTTACAATGTTAATTCAACACTTGTTAGTCCAGTTTAACGATATGAGTGTTAGTTTATCAAGAGTTGGTGCTAAGCAACTTTGCCACCTGGCAAATAACAGATGAAATTTGGATCCTTTAAACTCTGATAGAGTTGCTGTAGTAATGTAATGTTTATTTTTCAGGACAATCCCACCAGCCTCTGTGCAAACTAAATATGCTTTGGGCATCATCGCTCTAATTCCCAGCCTCAGAGATCCATACTCAGACAATGGATATGTAAGTTTTTATATGAAACACTTGGATGTTAATTTATGCAGTAGTAATATGTTCTGAACTTACTCTAGAATTTTATATTTTTACTATGACAGGAACACTTCTATGATCAACAGAGTGGATCTGGCTACTTGGCCTGGAGAATAAAAACTGTTCAGCACAACTCTGCAGCTCAATCCTCCACCAGCACAACCTATCAGGATAGTCCAAAGAGAACGAGAGAGGTTCCTTGCACTGATAAGCAGCTGCTTGGTGAGGGGTGTCGTGAAGCGATATCCTTTTTGAAACATTTATCTGATGAATCTGCAGTCAAAGAGAAGACAAGGGCCACATTTCAGTATCGGCAAACACTGGTTCAAGATCAAAAGTGCTCTTCAACAGTCTTGGATGTCTTCCCATGATTCCTTATTGCCACTGGATTGGTAAGACAAACAACTTGTTATTATTTAGAGAATTATCACTCCAAGTATACACTTTTAATCTGAAATAGTACAGAAATGCAAGTTTTTCTGTAGATTGACCCAGATCCCTCTATGATGTTTGGAGAGGAGGTGTCGGGCAGATTTTTGGCGAAATGGCCTGCTTTTTTCAAACGTAGGATCCTGACAGAGTGCAGAAAACTGACTTATAATGAGCACATTGAAAACCTCTTGTCTGTGGAGCACGACACAGGTGGGTCAGGGTTAGTTTGGCTCATTTTTAGATTTGAAATATCAGTTATGTATTATCTCAATGTGTCTGCTATTTTTCCTGTTTTTCCCCAGGCTGGGACAGTGACCTGTCAGGCATTCGACTATTGGTTCACCTCCTTCCTCCTACCTCCAAAGGCCACAAGGAGAGTGCCAAAATCAGCTCATGTCAAGCTGTCAACCATCTTGAGAGATATTTGCAGGTATGCAAATAGTAGTGTACTTACAGGGGTTGGACAATGAAACTGAAACACCTGGTTTTAGACCACAATAATTTATTAGTATGTTGTAGGGCCTCCGTTTGCGGCCAATACAGCGTCAATTCATCTTGAGAACGACATATACAAGTCCGGCACAGTGGTCAGAGGGATTTTAAGCCATTCTTCTTGCAGGATAGTGGCCAGGTCACTACGTGATACTGGTGGAGGAAAACGTTTCCTGACTCGCTCCTCCAAAACACCCCAAAGTGGCTCAATATTTAGATCTGGTGACTGTGCAGGCCATGGGAGATGTTCAACTTCACTTTCATGTTCATCAAACCAATCTTTCACCAGTCTTGCTGTGTGTATTGGTGCATTGTCATCCTGATACACAGCACCGCCTTCAGGATACAATGTTTGAACCATTGGATGCATATGGTCCTCAAGAATGGTTCGGTAGTCCTTGGCAGTGACGCGCCCATCTAGCACAAGTATTGGGCCAAGGGAATGCCATGATATGGCAGCCCAAACCATCACTGATCCACCCCCATGCCTCACTCTGGACATGCAACAGTCTGGGTGGTACGCTTCTTTGGGACTTCTCCACACCATAACTCTCCTGGATGTGGGGAAAACAGTAAAGGTGGACTCATCAGAGAACAATACATGTTTCACATTGTCCACAGCCCAAGATTTGCGCTCCTTGCACCATTGAAACCGACGTTTGGCATTGGCATGATTGAACAAAGGTTTGGCTATAGCAGCCCGGCCGTGTATATTGACCCTGTGGACCTCCCAACGGACAGTTCTGCTGGAAACAGGAGAGTTGAGGTTCACATTTAATTCTGCCGTGATTTGGGCAGCCGTAGTTTTATGTTTTTTGGATACAATCCGGGTTAGCACCCGAACATCCCTTTCAGACAGCTTCCTCTTGCGTCCACAGTTAATCCTGTTGGATGTGGTTCGTACGTCTTGGTGGTATGCTGACATTACCCTGGATACCGTGGCTCTTGATACATCACAAAGACTTGCTGTCTTGATCACAGATGCGCCAGCAAGACGTGCACCAACAATTTGTCCTCTTTTGAACTCTGGTATATCACCCATAATGTTGTGTGCATTTCAATATTTTGAGCAAAACTGTGCTCTTACCCTGCTAATTGAACCTTCACACTCTGCTCTTACTGGTGCAATGTGCAATCAATGAAGACTGGCTACCAGGCTGGTCCAATTTAGCCATGAAACCTCCCACACTAAAATGACAGGTGTTTCAGTTTCATTGTCCAACCCCTGTATGTGGTTATTCTGATGATCCCACCTTTCGTGTTGAAGCACTTTCTTTTGCTGTATTTCATGATTTTTATTATGATTCTTCTGAATACTGTGTCAAAGATGAGAGCCAGTGTTGAAACCTTCCTTGCTGGTGTGGAACCAGGACAGCCATTCCTCCTGTGTGTTGGTGAAAACAAGAGCAGCATCCAAAGATACTACAGCATCATTGATCTCAAGGCTATCCCTTGCACGGCACATACATCTTCGGCAGCTTTCAATGACCTCTTCAAGGCACACATCATCTTCAGTGTCAACTATCATGAATCCCTCTACAACTTCTATACGTTCATCCATACCAAAATTTTCAACATTCATGTGGGAAGTGCCAAGAAAAGTCCCAGAGTCAGGGAGCTAAAAGCAAGATTTTTGCATGATGCTTGAGGTGATAAATATCCTTGGATGCAAATATGTTTCTTTGTTATGTCTGTAAAGCACACCAAAAAAGTTCTGCATTGCTTTGTCAGCATTTAAGGCTCCACCATGGTCTATATCCCGGAAAGAATTTACGTTTAAAATGTGGACGGTCAGAATGTTGTTTATCGTTTTGCACCTATTTAGGTTTCAAAAAGCATCTTGTTCATTTCCATAAAGATGCTGTTTTGACTAATATTTCTGACAACTAAAAACTCCCTTTTCAACCTTGAAAACTAGAGTTAAATGACAGAAGTTCTTTGAGGAAAAGTGGGAAATTGTTGAACCTGTTGAGTATGTTCTTGGGGTATGGTTTGCTGTTCGCAGAGATCAAACAACAGAACTTTACGGTCAGGTCCCTGTAACAGATACATGTGTCTACACGCCCATACTAGAAACTCTTAAGTCTATATTCTAGAATGCTGAATTATTGAAAAGTTTTTTTGAAAGCCAACCTTCATGAAGAAGGCATTTATATAGACATATGTGATGGTTCATACTTCAAAAGTAACATTTTGTTTTCTCAGAAAAAAACATGCTCTACAGATTCAACTTTTCTTTGATGAGTTTGAGACAGCAAACCCCTTAGGTTCAAAAAAAGGGATTCATAAACTCGGTTGTATTTA
Organism: Girardinichthys multiradiatus; assembly: GCF_021462225.1. NCBI lineage: Eukaryota > Metazoa > Chordata > Actinopteri > Cyprinodontiformes > Goodeidae > Girardinichthys > Girardinichthys multiradiatus. The sequence goes on from NC_061807.1 coordinate 42,070,930, forward strand.
CTTTTACATTTTGAGAACCTTCCCCAAAAATATAATTCTGTGTTGATGAATATACATATTGTGGCTCTTTTTCATTCACAAGACCTGAAAACCTATGACTTTGATGACATTCTAAAGCCTCTTGTTGATGACCTTAATATTCTTGAAACTCAAGGAATTGAGGGTCCTTTCTCAGACTCATCATTGCTTGGTTCTGTTATACAAGTAACAGGTGACAACCTAGGTTTACATGGACTGTTTGGTTTTGTTGAATCCTTCAGTGCTACATATTTCTGTAGATTTTGTTTGACAAGTAAAGAGTCACAGTCACAGTGACTGAGTCACAGTCTATCTTTACTGAAGATGACCCTGGTATGATTTTTCATACAAAAGAAATCCATGCCGAACATTGTGCAGCTCTACACGAAAATCCCATGTTGGTTTCAACATTTGGTGTCAAAAAGACATGCTTACTCAATATGTTGCCTTTTTTCCACACCTCTGACAACTATGCAGTGGACATGATGCACGATTTACTTGAAGGTGTAGTACAGTACAAACTCAAACTTGTCTTTCAGTACCTTGTCAATCAGAAGTATCTTTCTTTGGAATCATTGTCACAGAGGATTCAAAATGTCAACTATGGTTATATTGAGAAAAACAATAAGCCAAATGCAATTTAGTCTTGGTGTCTTGTAAGAAATACACCTGTTATTTTTGGTGATTTCTATCTAAGGAAACCCAGCAGATTGCATTGAGTCAGTGACTTGCAGCATTCCCTCTTCCCGGATGAGCATGTAGAGACAGTGGACAGTCACTGGCGTTGACTATGCAGCAATCCCTCATACTGAGCATGCATGTAGTGACAGTGGAGAGAAAAACTCCCATTTAACAGGAAGAAACCTCCAGCAGAACCAGAACCAGGTTCAGTGTGAGTGGCCATCCGTCACGACCGACTAGGGGTTTGAGAGAACAGAGCAGAGACACAAAAAGAACACAGAAGCACTGATCTAGGAGTACAGTAAAAGCTCAGTCAGTAGCTATGTCTAGGAGAGAGACAGGGTTAAACACTGAAAGACAGGGCCAAGTGTATCATCGGTAGAAGGTGAGGATTAAGTTGTTGCCAGCAGAAGCTTGGACGATGCCCCCCTCCAGGAAGGTGTCACAAGTAGACACAGAGTAAGGCCAGGTGTAGCTTCTAGGAAGAAAAAAAAGAGAGAACATAATGTTAAAAGCTGAAATAACAGCAAATTGCAAAATTAGAGAGTAGTACGAGAATGTAGCAGAGAGAGTGAAAGTGGTCATTATGTCCTCCAGCAGCCTAAGCCTATAGCAGCATAACTACAGAAAAAGCTCAGGATAACCTAAGCCACTCTAACTATAAGCTTTATCAGAAAGGAAAGTTTTAAGCCTAGTCTTAAAAGTAGACAGGGTGTCTGCCTCACGGACTAAAACTGGGAGCTGGTTCCATAGGAGAGGATCTAAAGGATCTGCCTCCCATTCTACTTCTAGAGACTCTAGGAACCACCAGTAAATCTGCAGTGTGAGAACAAAGTGCTCTGTTAGGAATATGTGGAACAATCAGATCTCTGATGTATGATGGAGCTAGATCATTAAGAGCTTTAAATATGAAAAGGAGAATTTTAAATTCTCATACTCGTACTCGTATTCATAGTCTTCCTCTTTATCCGGGACTGGATCGCGGGGGCAGCAGACTCAGCAGAGACACCCATACGTTCCTCTCCCCAGACACCTCCTCCAGCTCCTCCAGGGGGTGCCCAAAGCGTTCCCAGGCCAACTGAGAGACATAGTCTGTGTGTCCTGGGCCGTCCCTTGGGCCTCTTCCCGGTGGGACGTGCCTGGAACACCTCCCAAGGAAGGCGTCCAGGAAGCATCCGGTATAGATGCTGTGGAGATACAGGGGTTGGACAATGAAACTGAAACACCTGGTTTTAGACCACAATAATTTATTAGTATGGTGTAGGGCCTCCTTTTGCGGCGAATACAACATCAATTCGTCTTGGGAATGACATATACAAGTCCTGCACAGTGGTCAGAGGGATTTTAAGCCATTCTTCTTGCAGGATAGTGGCCAGGTCACTACGTGATACTGGTGGAGGAAAACGTTTCCTGACTCGCTCCTCCAAAACACCCCAAAGTGGCTCAATAATATTTAGATCTGGTGACTGTGCAGGCCATGGGAGATGTGCAACTTCACTTTCATGTTCATCAAACCAATCTTTTACCAGTCTTGCTGTGTGTATTGGTGCATTGTCATCCTGATACACGGCACCGCCTTCAGGATATAATGTTTGAACCATTGGATGCACATGGTCCTCAAGAATGGTTCGGTAGTCCTTGGCAGTGACGCGCCCATCTAGCACAAGTATTGGGCCAAGGGAATGCCATGATATGGCAGCCCAAACCATCACTGATCCACCCCCATGCTTCACTCTGGGCATGCAACAGTCTGGGTGGTACGCTTCTTTGGGGCTTCTCCACACCGTAACTCTCCCGGATGTGGGGAAAACAGTAAAGGTGGACTCATCAGAGAACAATACATGTTTCACATTGTCCACAGCCCAAGATTTGCGCTCCTTGCACCATTGAAACCGACGTTTGGCATTGGCATGAGTGACCAAAGGTTTGGCTATAGCAGCCCGGCCGTGTATATTGACCCTGTGGAGCTCCCGACGGACAGTTCTGGTGTAAACAGGAGAGTTGAGGTGCACATTTAATTCTGCCGTGATTTGGGCAGCCGTGGTTTTATGTTTTTTGGATACAATCCAGGTTAGCACCCGAACATCCCTTTCAGACACCTGCCTCTTGCGTCCACGTTTAATCCTGTTGGATGTGGTTCGTCCTTCTTGGTGGTATGCTGACATTACCCTGGATACCGTGGCTCTTGATACATCTCAAAGACTTGCTGTCTTGGTCACAAATGCGCCAGCAAGACGTGCACCAACAATTTGTCCTCTTTTGAACTCTGGTATGTCACCCATAATGTTGTGTGCATTTCGATATTTTGAGCAAAACTGTGCTCTTACCCTGCTAATTGAACCTTCACACTCTGCTCTTACTGGTGCAACGTGCAATCAATGAAGACTGGCTACCAGGCTGGTCCAATTCAGCCATGAAACCTCCCACACTAAAATGACAGGTGTTTCAGTTTCATTGTCCAACCCCTGTATATTATGTGTGTGCATTATTATTATTATGTTCATAACCAGTGTGGGCAATAAAATGTATAACCTGTGTTAGTGGCCTGCAGAATAGTATTGCACAAACTTGACCTTGAGTGTGGTGAAGCAGAAAAAGACTGAAGAACTGTAGGGGTGAGAAAAGGATGTGAACAGATTAACAGGCCAAGTACTCCCTTCTCATATCAGCAGAAAAGCAGAGTGCAGGTGCAAAATATGCAGAATAATAACTTTCTAAATATGGTCAGCTGGAAAAGTGTGTACATAACTATATGTGTGAAAAAAAACTGTAAACAGGGGCGTTGCCCATTCTTCATGTGTGTTTCAATAAAAGACATGAGCCCAGTAAAAAGCTCAGAAGACATCTCTGCATGAGCTCTTCCCCTGGGCCCCGGTATTTTTGAATACAGCTGTCTCCGTGTGATTTATTCTAATGTGTGTGGTTCTTTCAGCTTACGGTGAATAAACAAACGCGCAGGAGTTACCCGTTAAAGGGAAACTTCAACAATGCCCGAGCCACCTCAACTGGCTCCTCTTGATGTGGAGGATCAGCAGCTCTACTCCAAGCTCCTCCCGGATGGCCGAGCTCCTCACCCTATCCCTAAGGGAGTGCCCGGCCACCCTATGGAGGAAGCTCAATTCAGCCGCTTGTATACGGGATCTCGTTCTTTCAGTCATGACCCAAAGTTCATGGCCATAAATGAGGATAGGAACATAGATCGACCGGTAAATCGAGAACTTTGATTTTGGGCTCATCTCTCTCTTCACCACAACGGACCGGCACAGCGTCCCATTACTCCGGCTGTCACACCGATCCGGCTGTCGATCTCCCGCTCCATTCTTCCCTCACTCGTGAACAAGACCCCTATATACTTGAACTCCTCCACTTGAGGCAAGAACTTCCCTCTAACCTCAAGAGGACAAGCCACCCTTTCCCGGTCAAGAACCATGGCCTCGGACTTGGAGGAGCTGATCTTCATCCCAGCTGCTTCACACTTGGCTGTGAACCACCCCACTGCATGCTGTAGGTCTTGGCTAGAGGGGGCCAGCAGGACCACGTCATCTGCAAAAAGAAGAGACGAAATCCACTGGTCCCCAAACCAGACCCCGTCCGGCCCTTGGCTGCGTCTAGAAATCCTGTTCATAAAAGTTATGACCGGTGACAAAGGGCAGTCCTGCCGGAGTCCAACATGCACCGGGAACAGGTCCGACTTAGTGCTGGCAATGCGGACCAAACTCCTGCTCCGCTTGTACAGAGACCAGATGGCCCCTAATAAAGGGCCCCCGATTCCATACTCCTGGAGCACCCCCCATGGGACACAACAAGGGACACAGTCGAATGCCTTCTCCAGGTCCACAAAACACATGCGGACTGGTTGGGCAAACTCCCATGAACCCTCGAGTACCCTGCAGAGGGCATAGAGCTGGTCCTGTGTTCCACGGCGTAAACCACACTGCTCCTCCTGAAGCTGAGGTTCAACTATCGGCCGGACTCTCCTCTCCAATACCCTGGCATAGGCCTTACCGGGGAGGCTGAGGAGCGTGATCCCCCTATAGCTGGAACACACCCAGCAGTCACCCTTCGTATGAAGGGGGACCACCACCCCAGTCTGCCAGTCCAGAGGCACTGTCCCCGACCACCACACAATGTTGAAGAGGCGTGTCAACCATGATAGCCCCACCACATCCAGAGACTTGAGGTACTCAGGGCGGATCTCATCCACCCCCGAAGCCTTGCCACCGCGGAGCTTTTTAACCATCTCGGTGACTTCACCCTGGGTGATGAACGAGTCCAACCCTGAGTGCCCAGCCTCTTCTTTCACCAGGGAATGCGTGAGGAGATCCTCGAAGTACTTCTTCCACTGCCCAATAATGTCCCCAGTAGAGGTCAGCAGCTCCCCACCCCACTGTAAAGAGTGTTGGCGAAGCGCTGCTTCCCCCTCCTGAGGCGCTGGACGGTTTGACAGAATCACTTCAAGGCCAACCAGTAGTCCTTCTCCATGCCCTGACCGAACTCCTCCCAGGCCCGAGTTTTTGCCTCTGCCACAGCTCAGGCTGCGGCACGCTTTACCTCACAGTACCCGTCAGCCGCCTCAGGAGTCCCACAAGCCAACCACTGCCGATAGGACTCCTTCTTCAGCTTGACAGTGTCCCTTACTGCCGATGTCTATCCACCAGGTTTGGGGATTGCAGCCATGACAGGTACCGCAGACCTTACGGCCACAGCTACAGGCCGCAGCATGGACAATAGATGCGGAGAACATGGTACACTCAGACTTTATGTCTCCAACATCGCCCAGAATCTGGTCAAAGCTCTACCGGAGGTGGGAGTTGAGTACATCCTTGGCTGAGGGCTCTGTAAGACGTTCGCAGCAGACCCTCACTATGCGCTTGGGCCTGCCAAGTCTGTCCGGCTTTCTTCTCTTCCAGCGGATCTAACTCACCACCAGGTGGTGATCAGTGGACAGCTCAGCCCATCTCTTCACCTGAGTGACCAAAACATGCGGCCAAAGGTCTGACAACACGACAACAAAGTTAATCATCGACCTCCTGTCTAGGGTCTCCTGGTGCCAAATGCACTGATGAACACCCTTATGCTTGAATATGGTGTTCATTATCCTGGCCGGGTTCCGCGAGGAGCAACTCAACCACCAGGCATTCTCCGACGAGTCCCGACCCCAGGCCTGACTCCAGGGTGGGACCCCGGCTCTGCCGCACTAGGCAACATCACGTGCCTCGATTTTATGGTCCTCATGAAGGTGTCTTGAACCGCTCTTTGTCTGACCCGTCACCTAGAGCATGTTTGCCATGGGAGAACCTATCAGGGGCATTTAAGCCCCAGACAACATAGCCTCTAGGTTCATTTGAGCACCCAAACCCCTCCACCACGTTAAGGTGGTGGTTCAAGGAGGGGTCAAGCTAAATCTTTAGTTAATGAGCTAAATATCTAGCTCCAAATTAAATATTTTGTTAGCAAGCTAAAGGTTTAGCTCCGAATTAAATATTTAGCTAGCAAGATAAGTATTTAACTCCAAACTAAACAATTAGTTAGTAAGCTAAATATTTAGCTCCAAACTAAATATAAAAACTAAAAGTAAAGTTCTCAATTTAACAGCCTTTCTACATTCCGACCCTCACCTGTGGTCATGAGATATGTTGACCAATAGAGATTCTAAATACAAACAGCAGAGCTATGTAGAGCTTTCAGACTCAGCCGTTGAGACAGGGTGAGAAGCTCCATCATCTCCGCATTGAAGGAGATAGTTAGGGTAGTATGGGCATCTGATCAGGATGCCTCCTAGGCACCTCCCTTTGGAGGTTTTCCAAGAAGGTCCTATTGGGAAAAGATCCCAGTTGATGACCCAGAACCTGCTGAAGGGACTATATCTTCCGACATATGATTTAGATGAAAATAATCTTTTATTCCAAAGAACTTGCTTTTGATATTATCCAAATGCAATTTCAACTTGGAATGACTCAAAAAGGGAGAAACAACAAAATAATGATTAGCAGGTTTATTAATGAAAATTATCTATTTGGCGCACGGACCCTGGAGGAAGACGTGTAGTTTGAGGATGACATGAGCTAGAAAGGCCATTTTAGGATTAAGTCAAGTCAAATCAAGTCAAGTTTATTTATATAGTGCTTTTCAGCAACAAGGCACTCAAGGCGCAGTACATACGGAAAAACATTACAATGATACAGAAAATCAAACAGAGGTAATAAAAAAAAATAGAAATAAAAATAAAATAAAGAGAATAGAATGAAGAAAATGAAAGGAAAATTGGACTGAAAACGTAACTAATAATGTTTAGATGGCACAGTCAAAGGCCACTCTAAACAAATAGGTTTTTAATCTTGATTTAAAGCAACTTAGGGCTTCGGCGCTTTTACAGTTTTCTGGGACTTTATTCCAGATTAGTGGAGCATAAGAACTAAAACCTGCTACTCCATGTTTGTTTCTGGTTCTGGGTGTGCAGTGTAGATTTGAGCCAAAAGACCTGAGAGGTCTGGGTGGTTGATACACTGACAACAAGTTTGTTATGTATTTTGGTGCTAAGCCATTCAGTGATTTATAGACTAACAGAAGTATTTTAAAGTCTATTCTCTGAGCTACAGGGAGCCAGTGTAGGGACTTTAGAACCGGGGTGATGTGCTCCACTTTCTTAGTTCTAGTGAGGACGCGGGCATCAGCGTTCTGGATAAACTGGAGTTGTCTGATTGACATTTTAGGCAGACCTGTGAAGACACCGTTGCAGTAATCAATTCTACTAAAGATGAATGCACGAATTAGTTTTTCAAGGTCCTGTTGAGACATTAGTCCTTCAATCCTGGAGATGTTCTTTAGGTGATAGAAGGCCGACCTTGTTACTGTCTTTATGTGCCTCTGAAGGTTCAGGTCTGAGTCCATCACTACACCCAGGTTTTGAGCCTGACTGGTGGTTTCTAGCTGTATTAACTGAAGCTGTGTGCTAACTTTGAAACGCTCTTCCTTTGGTCCAAAGATTATTACCTCAGTTTTGTTTTGATTCAGCTGAAGAAAGGTTTGGCCCATCCATGCATTGCTTTCTTCTAAGCATTTACCCAGTGCTTGAATGGGTTCATAGTCACCTGGTGACATGGTAACGTATAGCTGTGTGTCGTCTGCATAGTTATGATAACTTATGTTGTTGTTTATTAAAATCTGAGTTAGGGGGAGCATGAAGATATTGAATAGAAGGGGCCCTAAGATGGATCCTTGGGGAACGCCACATGTGTTTTTTGTGGTGTCTGATGTAAAGATACCTATTGACACAAAAAAGTCCCTGTCCTTCAAGTAGGATTTAAACCAATTGAGTGCTGTACCAGAAAGGCCGACCCGGTTTTCCAGGCGCTCTAATAATGGAGTGATCAACAGTGTCGAATGTTGCACTAAGGTCCAATAATACCAGCACTGTGGTTCTTCCACAGTCTGCATTTATACGGATGTCCTTGAACACCTTGACAAGAGCAGTCCTTCACTGTGGTGAGCACGGACGCCTGACTGGAAGACATCAAAGCGGTTCGTCATTATTGGGAAGTTGTTTAATTGCTGAAACACAGCTTTTTCAATAATCTTACTGATGAAAGGGAGGTTTGATATAGGCCTGTAGTTCTGTAGTAGCAGCTTGTCCAAGTTGCTCTTTTTCAATAGAGGTTTGATAATTGCTGTTTTCACGGCCTGGGGGAAAACACCTGATAAATGGACGTGTTTATTATTTGTGTTAAATCAGATGTTATTACAGGCAAAGCTTTCTTAAGGAAAGCTGTGGGTAAAAGATTGAGACAGCAGGAAGAAGAGCTTAGTAGCTGTACAATTTCTTCTAAGTTTTTGTAGTTTATTTGGTGAAATTGGGAAATTTTGTCAAAATCAGTTCTAGTTGGAGGCAGCATTTGTACTGGAGTTGATGTGGATGTGCTGACTGCCCTTCTGATCTTTTGGGGTTTTTCAGTAAAGAATTTAGCAAATTCATTGCAGGCCCTGGTAGACTGGAGTTCAGATGCTACAGTTACAGGAGGGTTTGTCAGCCTTTCGACCGTGGCAAATAATACACGAGCATTGTTTATGTTTTTTTTGATGATCTCAGAAAAGAAAGATTCCCTTGCATTTTTCAGTTGTAGGTTATATCTGTATAGTCTCTCTTTATAGATAATATAGTGAACCTGGAGTCCAGTCTTTCGCCACCTACGTTCAGCTTTTCGACGCACCTTTTTTTCACTTCTGACTGGTGGAGCACTTCTGCATGGAGACATTTTCTTCCCAGAAACAACTTTCACTTTAATTGGAGCAATTTAATCAATGATGTCCGAGATTTTAGAATGAAAGTTTTCTACCAACTCATCTACAGTGTTACAGGGCAAAGTGGAGGTATAACAGTAAATCTGGTTAAAGGTTTCAGCAGCACCGTCCTTAAAGATGTTTTCTTATCATGTCTCTTTGGCAAACTGAGTCATTGCAGATGATGCTTTCAAAAACAGAAAAGGGTTAGGATTAGGTACGTCTTCCCCCAAAAAGCCGAGGCCGGGCTGAGGCTGAGACTAAAGAGGGAGTTACAAACTCGAGATTGCAAGTAAAGTATGTTCAGCCATAGTATGGTGTTCAGCCCTAGAGTAATTAAGGTTAATCTTAGATAACTACTTCAAACAGATAACTTCTCTAAATAGAGATGCCTGTCAAGGCATGAGAAAGCGCCTGCAGATGGCAGAGATAGTGAAAGCCTAACGATGTAAGTAGAAATGCCTGCTGAGGCGTAGAGAAGGGATGATCTGAGCCTGAAAGATAGCAAAGAAAATTTGCGAGCCTGACAAGGCGTGAAAGGGCTGGACTGTGCCTGACAAGGCGTGAGAGGGATGAGGTGTGTGCCTGACAAGGCGTAGAGGGAACTTGATCTAGAGAGAATGAAGTGAGGAGAAGAAACGTTGTAGACTTAACAGATATCGTCAGCTGACGGATGTTGGAGAATGGGGACCTTGAAGAGAATGAAGGGAGAGATTGAGGTTTGATAAAACAGTCTTACATAGCAAGGATACGTTTAAACTGAAAAGGCCAACCACCACCAGTTAATGCAGAAGCTCTTACCTAAGAGCTGATAGATCATTGAGCAGAGAGCACAGAATGGAAGTTTGGGCGGACATATGAAGAGAATGCTGAAGTCGACCAGTGGCCGAGTTGTTATACGGAAGCTGTGGAAACTCCTTGGGTAACTGCTGAAGTGGCTGTCTCGAGTTTGAATGAGTGACCTGAGAACTGTCTAGAACAAAGTTTGGCCTAGAAATTTAAGGGACCAGGAGGCGATTGTGGAAATTCCTTCTGGAGTGAGGAAGGGGCATGCTGGGTGAGCTGATTTTGTGACAGGTGTGCTTATTGAGAGCAAAAGTGAATATGGCTTGGAAAGAACAAAACGGGCTATTGAGGCGAGCAATGGAAATGAAACATGGACCTTTAGTTTTGGTTTGTTTGAGTTGAAATTTGAAATGGTCTGGATAGAACTTGAGGTCTGAAAAGACTAAATCTCTAGATGGCACAAATGAATTAGAAGGAGAAGTAACTTCGCATAGTATAAGAAAGCCGTGGAAGGAGAGGAGGGAGGTGCTGACAGAAGAGATTTGAAATAAAGTGAAAAACAGACGTAGCTAAGGGTCATAAGAAGATTTTTACAGAGGGGAAGTGTAATAGATTTCTGGGAGTCAGGCTGCGGAATATAATGCTTTGAGAAGCCTTTGAGGAGAAGTTAATGCGTAATGAGTGGAAAGGCTCGGAGTGGGCTCAGAAAGATGATCTTTCGATAAAAATGGATGCCTGCTAAAAGGATGCAGCTGTAGGGGAACTTGAAACGATGGTGTTCAAAACAATGAGTAATGAAAGCTAGGACTGAATGTAAACCAGGTACGATGACGTGTTATTAGCAAGGTATAATTTTTGCAAAGGTTTGCCAGGCGAAGGAATAGGATTTGAAAGTGGAAGAAGTTAGACCTGAGATACAGCAGTGTTTGGCAGATTGCAAAAGAGGAAGGAGAGAGAGGAATAATCGAAGTAGGGTAAAAGTAGGCTGATGGACAGAGACGGCGGAAGACCTGAAAATTTAGAACGAGACAGACAACACGATGAGCAGAAATGATGAACTTATGAATTATGTCCAGTCAGGATTTGACGGAGGTAAGAGCTATGTCCATGAAATGACCTTACTAATATTGTTTGTTCATAGATTGTTTAGTAAGAGTTTGTTATTTTGCTGCAGCAGAAATGCAGTTAATGCTTGTATTTTGAAAACACTTAGTCCGGGAAAGTGCTGTAAATTGATTGTCGCAAACTGAACAGCGCAGTGCCGACCCTGCATGCGGAGAGAAAGTATGCTCCACGATTAGACAGGAAAGATAAAGTTAAGATGTATATCGAAACAGTAAATGGTTCCTTAGCGCCCGGTTGATAAGGGAACAAGGTTGTTATAAATGTTTGAATACGTAAATTAATATTTAGATATTCTATGGAGCAAACAGTTTGCTTTTAAATGTAGCTCCCCACAGTAGAGGGTGCTAATATTCTTTGGTAAATTAGTCATGCTTAAGCAATTACTAGTTTCAATATTATAAGTTAAGTAAAGTCACAGACAATCAAAATAATTTGCTTTGCATTTATTTTATCGTACAGAGAAAATATAGATGGCTATGGTTACAAATTTAATAAATATACGTGGTAAAAGGGAAAGACTGTCAAGGATAAAAGGGGGTTGTAATAATTTAAGGTAAATAATTGATATATGGTAAATAATAAGGCAAAAGATTAAAAGCAGCATATTGTTAGAGTAAGTGAAGGTATTTATGTTGTGTATATTTTTTAGCAATAATGATGTGTTCATATGCAAGGCTCTGAAAACAAAAGGATTGTAAACCATCCGTTTGAGAGACCATCTTTTATAACTGAGATGCTACAGACCGTAAAAAAAAAGAAAAACTGAAACGAGTCAGCCGAGAACGACGTCGCTGTAAAAGGAAGAGATACTATTCCAGTTCATAAGGAGACTGGAGCAGGAAGCCAGCAGTCTGAGTTGGCCGGCACAGAATTGCTGGAAGAAAGGACAAGAAGAACAAAGAGTGCTCTGATTGCCGACTGAGCAACAGGAATCAGGAGGTGACTTGCATCATGACAAAATTTCAGTGGCGAGAATAAACCAGTCTAGGCAGACTCCTGATTGAGTGAGGGAGTATGCACCTTTGGCGAAGAAGGATTTGTGATATTGATAGAAAAATCTGGAAGCCATGTTTGAGATCTAGGTCAACTATGAGGGACGGATAGGTATTGAGCTTATTCTATGCTCGGTTAACAGAGCAGAAGATGTCTCTGAATTGCTTAAAGGCGGCCGCAAGCTTGCCAAAAAGGGGATTCTTAGAAAGGTGGGGAGTAGATAATTGAAACACAGCATTAAAGCCATCAGGGAAAGTGATACAGTGGTCAACCTCGGGAGATGGTAAAATGAGAAAAAACAGATTAATGAGCTACCTCTGCAGAATTTGGAGGGTAGCATGAGCGAAATGTTAGAATGCATGGGAGTACATGATCTATCTGAATGTAAACGAGGAGTGGGAAACAGCATGCTTGAAGGGCATATGAATGAAGAAACAGTTGAGAAAAGAGAATGAAGTGATACATCTCACCCTTAGAGATGAGCCAGGATGAGCGTTGCAATGGTGAATATCAGTGGGAGGGGCCAAGAAGGGGGTTGAACGTTGGCGGAGCGGAGAAGAGGAAGTGCTGACGTGGAAGAATTGGAAGCGAACTCCCGAAGAAGCAGAGTAATGGATGATAAGGAGCGCTGGAGAGAATCCATGGACGAGATGTATGAAGCAGGGAACATTGTGGGATGGCCGGAGTAGAAGAGGACGTCCAAGCCTGGGGTGTGGTTAGGATCGGTTTGAGAGACGAGATCGGAAGAGAAACGCTGCAGAAGCCGGGCCGGGTGATGCGGCGGCGGGAGCTGGTGTGAAGGCAGGGCGACCTTGGCGACACTTAGTAGGAGGATTGGACTTAAGGCGCTTTCCACTTGCCCGGACCTGAGATGAGGGGAAAAGGGACCATCAAGGCAGGAGACCAGTCGAACGCTCCTACAAGCGGAGGAGGAGGAAGGAGGATGAGGACGAGGATCCGTCCCGAAACAGCGTGAGGAACCGCCAATCGGACATGTCGCGGCTGATGGTCAAAGCTCAGCAACGAGCAGTGTCTTCCATGATGAATGTCTTTAAATATAATGTCTCCATGTTGAATTTTTGTTAAAACTCCATGTTTATTATAATGAAACTGTTATTTAGATGCATGTATACACATGTTGAATTAATGCTCTTTGAAGTTAATTATCTTTTTTCTGCTTGGTAATAAATGGACTGACTGCCCAAACTGTGCCCAATATAATCAACAGACATATATGATTTATTTGTTTTAAATCTGACAGTGTAATTTTTATTTATGTTTTTATTGATTGTAATAATCTGTAATAATAATGTGAATAGTTTACAGTTTGGTTCTGCTTTGCTTCTTCATGATCTGGATAGCATGACATAATTAATAGAATCATTATTTCTGCTCTCTAGCAGTCTATCTGTCTAGTTAAGGTCCAGACTTTAATTTGAGATGCCATGACATGACGTTAAACAGGGCACTCATGCAGTTGTTTCTGACAAGGATGACACAACCAATTATTCGGCTTAGAGGGTAATTACATTTTCACTACTGACCAGGTTAATTTTGATCTTTTTTCTTTTAATAAACAAAATCATCATTTGAAAACAGCTTTTTGTATTTACTCAGGTTATCTTTAATATTGACATTAGTTTGGTAATCAGCCACCTTTAACTCTGACAGAAAAACAAAAGCAGAAGAAATCTTTTAGGGGCAAATCAGGTACAAGTCTGATTTGCCAATCTCAGACGTTCTACTGACTTGTGGTGCCATTGCATTTTAGCTTGAGCCACTTGGTGGCAGTGCATCATTACTTTCTCATCAGGCTATCTCATTACTGGACTCCTGCATCCAAAATAATATAAAGAATTCAGTAGTTAATTCTTGGATAATTTTCTAGACACATCATAGAAGTGAAAACCAGCTTTTAGACATGGGAAACCCCATATCAGCTCAGACGTAGTGGATCTGAGGCATATTATAGACAGCAATGTAGGTGGTTTTTTTATTCTTGGCGCAGATCACAAAGTTCCTGTCTATGTTTAATGGGACCTCAGTCCGTGTTCCCATTGTGTGATGGTTCATACCGGATGCCTCTTATCCCAGAATAGCTGACTTTTTTCAGAGTTGGACAGAAACCTTGTGTCTTCAAAAATTGAACTCTTGAAAAAAAAAAACCCACCTTGCTTCTAAAGTCATATCTTTTTATCTGTCTATTTCTGATCCTTTTCACAGAATATGGAAGGAAGGACAGGACAATAAATAGGGTGACCAGCAGAGTTGATTCATACTCAAAAGTAAAAAAATTACAAAGAATAAAAAATAAAAAAATAAAAATAGAAGGTTCTTGCCTGTATTGTAGTATTTGACAAAATTATTTTCAAAGAGTCCAGTTTGCCCCTTAGGCCCTGAAAGTCTCCTCAGGTTTAAAGGATTTGTCATTGAATACTCTCAAGGAAACATATTTAGTTTAAAACATTTATGGGCAAGTCTAAGATCCTCTGCTTTACCCAAAGCTTTTTGTGCGTACTGTTTCTTTACCAAATCATTAATGAGCGTTTATTTATTCACGGGTTTCTAGTTTTTTTCAGTCCTATTGTTTCTATAAATGAAATGATACAGTTATTCTTAATGTTCAAGAGTCTTTACAGTAAAAATGGCTGATCATACAAAACGTGAAAAACGGCAGGTTTAAATAAAATATCACAATAAATGTCAGAAGCACTGCATTTTTTAAAATTTTATTTTGCATTTATTTTGCCCTCTTCAGCTGTTCTCACTGCGTTTTATTTCAGCACAACACATCTGAATTTGATCTAACTCTTTGTTGTAAATAGTTATGATTACTTAAACTGTATTTTAAATAGATCACATTTCCTAGTTCTGTTTTGAGCTAGTAGTTGTTGCCACCTGATGGTCAAGAAAAGGGATTTAATTACTTAATTGGAAACTATGATGTCAAATACTTTAAGCAGCTTTCAGGATTTTGGTGAATAATGGAAAACATGTACTTAAATTAAAGAAAGAACAGATCATCATGACAGATGGGGGAAAAACTAATTAAGAGGAACTCTAGCTGAGGAAACTCACAAAAGATGAGAAGGCGACCACAGCATAAAAAAGCTGTGCAGCAGTGAGGAATTTAAATGCTAAACAGGCGAAGGAAGATTTGTCTGTGACAATATTTTCCTCTATGAAATGGAAATAAGATGAAAATGAGGACAAAACTTGAATTAGATGTAAAATAAACTGTGGAAGATTTGAGCTTTTTCACTTCTACAGTAATATGTTTTACTGAAGCATCAAAACACCAGAGTAGACCAATGTGGCCAGTAATAATACAGGTTTATGGAAAAGAAGATAAATGCAGAGCTGCTCTTAGAGATGAAAGGAGACAGAAAAGAAGCATGTCCTGTTTTAGCATCCTAAAATCTGTCTTGACAAAAACATTTTATTAGGAGATGTAGGGATGGCCCTATCATCCCTATTCAAATCCCTCTGTCTAATTTGTTTATTTTATTTTTCCTTTTGCTGCTCTTGGTTATTTTTCCTTGTGTTATGTTTTAAAAGGTTCTTGATTTTAAATGTGTACAACTTTGAAGTGCTTTAAAAATAAATTAAGTATGAGAATTTTGTTAATGCTCCACTTGGTATGTATAAAAAACCTTGTTAGAAATTGCTTTGGGATTATTACAAAGGCAATGGACATGTGAATGTAAACAAAAAAGGAAAAAAGAAGAATGAAAGGGAAATAGGTAGGGCAAAAAGATAAACAGGAAGAGGACATAATATAGGAGAAGAGAGAAAGAAGGATAAAGAGGATACAAGAACACATGGACAAACAACAAATACATATATAACAACAACGTTGCTAAAAAGTACACAGTACTAATTAATATAGGATGTATTTAGTGGCAACCGCAGCTCAATATAGAGTATATCTGTATATCTGTAAACACCCGAATCCAACACCTGTGGGTATATGTGTATATAAGATTTCTCCACACCTGAGCACCCTGCCCCAGAGACTGAGAACCACCAATGCATTGGTGGGCAGAGACACCAGCCACTGGCAGGGAGTGTGATGGGGGGTAAATAGGCCCCACATTTGATGGAGCGCCTAAGATGATCCAGAAGAGGGGGCAGCCCAAGACCCAGTCTGACAGAAAAACAGGCACACAGGCACACAGTCCCACCCTCATGCGTACACACACCCACACACCCAATGTAAAGACACACAAGAATGGACGCCGTATACTCACTCCCCATACCCACTCTATACTCCCAGGTCCAGGTAAACCATGTGAACCGAACTTGTCTCCATGTCTCCAACATTAAAATAATGTTTTATGTTTAAATTAGTTTAAAACTAATTTGGATCTCAAACAATAATTTCTACATTGAACTGTCATATCATTGCATCATTTTATTAGTGGTGGTTTTCAATAATTTTTATTAGTTCCCTTGTTCCTTTATTAGTTCCCAATAGTATCTCCTTGCTAGTAATAATAAACTCTGCTATCTAAGCAAATATTCAGATGCCTTGACTCAATACAGTTTCTTTTGAGTAAGCAATAGTTTGAGACTTGATTGAACTTTACAGGTAATCACACTGTCCAACCAAATTTCGCTGCACATCTGTATCCAGATGCTGTGTTTTGTGTTTTTGTACAATTCAAAACCTGATTTAACTTTACAGTTAATGTCACAATTTAGCCTAAGATTTCATGGATATATATTTCTATTTAGAAACTTTAGGGATTTATTTTATCTTTTGTAAAGAACAATACCCCAGAAGTGTGGATTAGAACAACTAGCTAATCTAATCCAGCCTGCCAGAAAGAGGGGGTCAAGCATTCTTAAATTACTAATATTTCATTGAGGAAAGCTGTAGCATTTTTAACACTAAAACCCTATTATGTAAGCCACAAGCAATGTTGGGAGTAACGGCGTTACAAAATAACGGCGTTAGTTACTGCATTACTTTTTCGATAAAGGAGTACTGTAACTAATTAGTTTTCTCCTTTCTGTAACGCCGGTGGCGAAGGGGCTGGCGGTCTGGAGGCTGGCGGCAAAGAAACTGGCGGTCTAGATGCCGTCAGCGAAAGAGCTGGCGGTCTGGAGGCCGGTGACAGAACCAGGAGTACCCATGAAGAGGCTTGTCAGGAGGCCGTGATGAAGGAACAGGTGGTCTGGAAGCTGGCCGAGTAGAGTAGAGGACCATCTGGAAACCTGGTCAGGAGGTCGGCTATAGTCCAGATGGAGCTTTGGTGGCCTGTGGCGTCTGAGCAGGAGTCTGGGCAGCCTGCAGTGGCTAAGCGTAGAGGACCCTCAAAGTAGGCAGTCTGGACCTTCTGGGAACCTGGTCAGGGAGTTGCCCTCAGAGGAGCTCTGGAACCTTGAGACCCCGGAAAAGCTCTGGAACCTTGGGACCGTGCTGGAACCCTGGAGACTTGGAACCATGCAGGAACCCTGGAGAGTGGTGCGGGAACTGCTGGAGCCCTGGAGAGTGGTGCAGAAACGACTGGGGCACTGGAGAGATGTGCCACGGAGCTGAAAGCTCTAAAGATGGAGGCAATTTGTCCTCCAGAACAGGAGTCGGTTCGTCTTCAAACCCGCCTAGAACAGAAAACAAAAGGAGGCAGTTTGTCCTCAAAATGCCCCCAGAACAGGAACAGGAAGTGAAGGCAGTTTGTCCTCGAACCCCACAGCCATTGTTTCTTCTAAACCTCCATGAGAGGGTGTGGTATGATGTGCCCATGCATTGCAGGAGAGGGAACCTCTCCATGCAGGAGTTTCGTAGGTATGCTCAGTTTGTGTGGGTGTCTGAGTGCTAAACATTCAAACTCAGAAAAGATCCCCAAAAATTACAAATTTGGTTTCCAAGTGATGCAACAGAACCAAGGGGGCGAACCCAGCCAAAAGTCAAGCAGATAAACATAGATAAAAGACAAACACCTTCTCACTGTCATATCCACGGTGGTTTGTGTGCAGGCTGCATGCAGGCTGTGTTTGTGTGCTGCGTTTTTTCTGTGCACGGTGTGACTGTCAGGTGCTGCTGCACAGGTGTAGCTCATCTGAGAGCAATCAACTGGGCTTCTTATGGAGCGGAAAACCAGAGGAAGGCGTCAACTCGTTTTCTCACTTGGCATGGTAACAGCTAGACCTCTGCCTCTCTGCAGTCCTGCTTCTAAGCAGATTTCTCTGATCACCTTGTTTTTCTCCCCTGCCTTGCAGATCGACCTTCTGCTGAAGGAACCGTGGAATCTCTCTGGTCCCCGGTTTTCACTCGTGTCATGTTCAGAGTTTGGAAACTCTAGCCTCGATGCCCCAGCCCTGAGCCTCCACTCTCCTTCCAACTCCAAACCCAGCCACCTAAACCTAACCATCAACCTGCCTGTCCACCCTCCGTTAACGTTAACTCTCCAACCACAGTGGAGTTTCCCGGAAGAGAAGAAACACAAGCGGATAAACAAAGCAATTCATCTTCCAAAAACTGTTCACAGCCTACCAGCCTCAATTCAATTCAATTAAATTCAAAAATACTTTATTAATCCCAAAGGGAAATTAAATGTTGTTATAGCTCATATTATGAAGGTTTCCTCAAAGAGGAACAAAGCAAATCAGGTTGGATTGTATTAAATGTAATGGAGAAATCAAAGAACATGATCCTCACAGTGCTACTGGCTTTGTCCAGATGACAGTGGGTTTGTTGAAGCAGGTGTATGATGGCATCTTCAACTCCAACTCCACAGCGATAAGCAAACTGAAGGGGGTCCTGATGGTTTACTGTTTGCTTACTCAGGTGGGCCAACAGGAGTCTCTCTAGGACCTTCATGATGTGAGATGTCAGGGCAACAGGTCTATAGTCATTGAGGACTGATGGGTGAGTTTTCTTTGGTACTGGAATAAGACAGGAGGTCTTCCACAACACCGGAACCTTCTTCTGAGCCAGGCTAAGGTTGAAGAGGTGCTGCAGAATCCCACAGAGCTGCTCTGCACAGGCCCTCAGGACACTAGGGCTGACATGATCTGGACCTGCAGCCTTATTCCCATTCAGTCTCTCCAGTTGTCTCTTCACCTGACTTCTTGAGACACACAGGTGGAAGGGGGAAGCAAAGGAAGCATCAGCATCTTCTGCTATGGTTGAAGGCAAACATGTAGAAGCAGAAGGGTCTAGGGCTGAGCTGGAAGATAAAAGATGTGAGGTGTTACTGGACAACTGTGGGTCCTGTGGGTCAAAGGAAAATGGAATGTCTGTTTGGCTGTGAGCAAGAGAGGAGGATGCGAAGCTTGTTTCTGAACTGAACCTATTGAAGAATGTGTTCAGTTCATTGGCTCTGTCCAGACCTCCATCGGTCTGATCATCCTTCTGCTTGAAGCCTGTGATCTTCTTCATCCCTGTCCACACATCTCTGATATTGTTTTGCTGGAGCTTGCTCTCCAGCTTCTTCTTGTACACCTCCTTGCTGTCTCTTATCTTGACTTTAAGTTGCTTCTGTATAATCCTCAATAATTCTCTGTCTCCCTCTCTGAAGGCTCTTTTTTTCTTGTTAAGCAGGTCCTTCAGGTCACTGGTGATCCAAGGTTTGTTATTGGGGAAGCATCTCACGGTTCTGGAGGGGATGATGTTATCCACACAGAAGTTTATATAGTCGGTTACACATTCAGTCAAGGCATTGATGTCCTCTCCATGTGGCTGGCACAGTGCGTCCCAGTCTGTAGCCTCAAAGCAACCTTGCAGAGCTTCTTCAGCTTCCTGTGACCATTTTCTCACATCCTCTTTATTACAGGTTGCCTCTGAACAAGTGGCTTATATTTTGAGCAGAGAAAAACAAGATTGTGATCTGATTTGCCTAGAGGAGGCCTTGCTGTAGAGATGTATGAGTCCTTGACATTTGCATAAAACAAATCCAATGTTTTGTTTTCTCTGGTAGAGCAGCTGACAAATTGTTGAAACATTGGAAGTGTAGCAGAGAGTGAAGCATGGTTAAAATCACCAGAAATTGCCACAAAAGCATTGGGGTTTTGTGTCTGTAGCTTAGCAATTACTGAGCTGATGGCATCACATGCAGTGTCAGCAACAGTGGAATGTGGAACGTAAACTGTTGCCAAAATAACACTGGTGAACTCTCTGGGTAAATAATATGGAAGAAAACTTACTGCCAACAGTTCAATATCTGGACTGCAGAGATGACACTTCACAGTAACATGTCCTGGATTACACCATCTGTTGTTCACAAGTACTGCCAGTCCACCTCCTTTGCATTTGCCGCTCCTCTTTAAATCTCTGTCTGCTCGTGTGGTTAAAAAGCCCGGCAGAGAGACGCTAGAGTCGGGGATATGATCCTGCAGCCATGTCTCAGTAAAACATATGATACTGCATGCCCGGTACTCTGGCTGGGTCCTTTGTAGGGCTTGGAGTTCATCCAACTTGTTTCCCAACGATCTCACATTGCCCATCAAAATCGACGGAAGAGATGGTTTGAACTTCCTCCTTCTCTCTCTTCTCTTAGCTCCTGCTCTGCATCCACGGCGTCTCCTTTTCAACTCACCAGGGATTTGGGGTTGTAGCTGAAGTATTATTTGAGCTTTTGAGATATTAATCAGCTGCTCCCGGTTGTAAGAAACAACCCCGTTGCCATGGCAATGCTTCATAACAAATGTCCAAAAAAAGAAAGTATTAAGAAAAATCCTCCAAGCAGCACAGCATCCGACATTGGAGTGGACAGTCATCCCAAAAAAATCAACTGTATCCACAAGAGGAATAGTTCCCAAAAAAGAATAAATCAGAATCAAAAGTAACAGAGCTACTCCAACCTGCTGCCACCTTGAGCGGCACAATTCTAGAATAAGTTAGAAGATGATCTGCATGTGTATTCTAACTGAAGTAATGGCACTCATTATAATAGACATGGGGAGCTATTACAATCCAAAATTGACCCTCTTATCAAACCAAAAGGTATGGTTAATAATTTCTTTCTTCTGATTTTCTTTTTACTTAAAGCTCGTCTCTCAAACCAATCGTCCCGCTCCCCAGGCTTCGACGTCCTCTTGTAATCCGGCCATCCCACAATCTTCCCTGCTTCATTCATCTCATCAATAGATTCTCTGCAGCGCTCCTTATCATCCATTACTCAGTTTCGGGAGTTTGCCTCCAATTCTGCCACGTCAGCACTTCCTCTTATCCACTCCACCGACGTTCAACCCGCTTCTTGGCCCCTCCCACTGACATTCACCATTGCAACGCTCGTCCTGGCTCATCTCTAAGGGTGAGATGTATCACTTCATTCTCTTTTCTCAACTGTTTCTTCATTCATATGCCCTTCAAGCATGCTGTGTTTCCCACTCCTCGTTTACATTCAGGTAGATCATGTACATCCCGAGGTTGACCACTGTATCACTTTCCCTGAAGGCTTTAATGCTTTAAAGCTTGCGGCCACCTTTAAGCAATTCAGAGACATCTTCTGCTCTGTTAACCGAGCATAGAATAAGCTCAATACCTATCCGTCCCTCATAGTTGACCTAGATCTCAAACATGGCTTCTAGATTTTTCTATCAATATCACAAATCCTTCTTCGCCAAAGGTGCATACTCCCTCACTCAATCAGGAGTCTGCCTAGACTGGTTTATTCTCGCCACTGAAATTTTGTCATGATGCAAGCCACCCCCTGATTCCTGTGGCTCAGTCGGCAATCAGAGCACTCTTTGTTCTTCTTGTCCTTTCTTCCAGCAATTCTGTGCCGGCCAACTCAGACTGCTGGTTTCCCGCTCCAGTCTCCTTATGAACTGGAATAGTATCTCTTCCTTTTACAGCGACATCGTTCTCGGCTGACTCGTTTCAGTTTTTCTTTTTTTTTACGGTCTGTAGCATCTCAGTTATAAAAGATGGTTTCTCAAACGGATGGTTTACAATCTTTTCCTTTTTTGAGCCTTGCATATGAACACATCATTATTGCTAAAAAAATATACAGAACATAAATACCTTCACTTACTCTAACAATATGCTGCTTTTAATCTTTTGCCTTATAATTTACCATATATCAATTATTTACCTTAAATTATTACAACCCCCTTTTATCCTTGACAGTCTTTCCCTTTTACCACGTATATTTATTAAATTTGTAACCATAGCCATCTATATTTTCTCTGTACGATAAAATAAATGCAAAGCAAATTATTTTGATTGTCTGTGACTTTACTTAACTTATAATATTGAAACTAGTAATTGCTTAAGCATGACTAATTTACCAAAGAATATTAGCACCCTCTACTGTGGGGAGCTACATTTAAAAGCAAACTGTTTGCTCCATAGAATATCTAAATATTAATTTACGTATTCAAACATTTATAACAACCTTGTTCCCTTATCAACCGGGCGCTAAGGAACCATTTACTGTTTCGATATACATCTTAACTTTATCTTTCCCGTCTAATCGTGGAGCATACTTTCTCTCTGCAGGCAGTGTCGGCACTGCGCTGTTCAGTTTGCGACAATCAATTTACAGCACTTTCCCGGACTAAGTGTTTTCAAAATACAAGCATTAACTGCATTTCTGCTGCAGCAAAATAACAAACTCTTACTAAACAATCTATGAACAGACAATATTAGTAAGGTCATTTCATGGACATAGCTCTTACCTCCGTCAAATCCTGACTGGACATAATTCATAAGTTCATCATTTCTGCTCATCGTGTTGTCTGTCTCGTTCTAAATTTTCAGGTCTTCCGCCGTCTCTGTCCATCAGCCTACTTTTACCCTACTTCGATTATTCCTCTCTCTCCTTCCTCTTTTGCAATCTGCCAAACACTGCTGTATCTCAGGTCTAACTTCTTCCACTTTCAAACCTTATTCCTTCGCCTGGCAAACCTTTGCAAAAATTATACCTTGCTAATAACACGTCATCGTACCTGGTTTACATTCAGTCCTAGCTTTCATTACTCATTGTTTTGAACATGATCGTTTCAAGCTCCCTTACAGCCGCAGCCTTTTAGCAGGCATCCATTTTTATCGAAAGATCATCTTTCTGAGCCCACTCCGAGCCTTTCCACTCATTACGCATTAACTTCTCCTCAAAGGCTTCTCAAAGCATTGTATTCCGCAGCCTGACTCCCAGAAATCTATTACACTTCCCCTCCATAAAAATCTTCTTATGACCCTTATCTACGTCTGTTTTTCACCTTATTTAAAATCTCTTCTGTCAGTGCCTCCCTCCTCGCCTTCCACGGCTTTCTTAGACTATGCGAAGTTACTTCTCCTTCTAATTCATACGTGCCATCTAGAGATTTAGCCTTTTCATACCTCAAGTTCTATCCAGATGAATTTTACCTCAAACAAACCAAAACTAAAGGTCCATGTTTCATTTCCATTGCCCGTTTTGTTCTTTCCAAGCCATATTCACTTTTGCTCTCAAAAAGCACACCTGTCACAAAATCAGCTCACCCAGCATGCCCCTTCCTCACTCCAGAAGGAGTTTCCACAATCGCCTCCTGTTCCCTCAAATATCTAGGGCACATTTTGTTCAGTGCAATCTTCCCTCTAGACAGTTCTCAGGTTAATCATTCAAACTCGGGGCAGCCACTTCAGCAGTTACCCAAGGAGTTTCCACAGCTTCCGTGTAACAACTCGGCCGCAGGTCGACTTCAGCATTCTCTTCATATGTCCGCCCAAACTTCCATTCTGTGCTCTCTGCTCAATGATCTATCAGCTCTTAGGTAAGAACTTCCGCATTAACTGTTGGTGGTTGGCCTTTTCAGTTTAAACTTATTTTTGCTATGTAAGATTGTTTTATCAAACCTCAATCTCTCCCCTCATTCTCTTCAAGGTCCCCATCCTCCAACATTCGTCAGCTGACGATATCTGTTAAGTCTACGACGTTTCTTCTCATCACTTCATTCTCTCAAGATCAAGCTCTCTGTACACCTTGTATGGCACACACCTCATTCCTCTTTATGCCTTGTCAGGCACATGCCTCATCCCTCTCTACGCCTTGTCAGGCATGCATTTCTCAATGCCTTCGCGGCACGAAACATTTTTCTCATTGCCTCCACGGCAATGCATTCATTTCTCGATGCCTCTGCAGCACAAAACATTTTTCTCATTGCCTCCATGGCAATGCATTCATTTCTCGATGCCTCCGCAGCACAAAATATCATCTATATTGCCTCTGTGGCAATTCATTCATTGTTGATGCCTCCGTGGCATGATATCATTGCCTCCGCAGCAATGCATGCATTTCTCGATGCCTTCACAGCACGAAACATTTTTCTCATTGCCTCCACGGCAATGCATTCATTTCTCGATGCCTCTGCAGCACGAAACATTTTTCTCATTGCCTCCATGTCAATGCATTCATTTCTCGATGCCTTCGCAGCACAAAACTTTTTTCTCATTGCCTCCATGGCAATGCATTAATTTCTCGATGCCTCCGCGGCACGAAATATCATCTATATTGCCTCTGTGGCAATTCATTCATTGTCGATGCCTCCGTGGCATGATATCATTGCCTCCGCAGCAATGCATTCATTTCTGGATGCCTCCGTGGCACGTCCAAAAAAACCCAAAAGAAGCAAAGAAATTGCCACCTGCAGGCACTTTCAGTTATGCCTTGGCAGGCATTCCTATCTAGATATTTAGGCTTTCACTATCTCCACCATTGGCAGGCGTTTTCATTCATGCCTTGGCAGACATTTCTATTTAGTTAGTTAGGCTTTCACTATTTCCGCCATTGGCAGGCGCTTTCAATCATGTCTTGGCAGGTGTTTCCATTTAGTTAGTTAGGCTTTCACTATCTCCGCCATTGGCAGGTGCTTTCATTCATGCCTCAGCAGGCATTTCTATTTAGTTAGTTAGGTTTTAATTATCTCTGCCATCTGCAGGCGCTTTCAATCATGCCTTGGCAGGCATTTCTATCTAGCTAGTTAGGCTTTTACTATCTCCGCTATTGGCAGGCGCTTTCAATTATGCCTTGGCAAGCATTCCTATCTAGATAGTTAGGCTTTCACTATCTCTGCCATTGGCAGGCGCTTTCATTCATGCCTTGGCAGGCATTTCTATGTAGTTAGTTAGGCTTTCACTATCTCCGCTTTTGGCAGACGCTTTCATTCATGCCTTGGCAGGCATTTCTATGTAGTTAGTTAGGCTTTCACTATCTCCGCTTTTGGCAGGCGATTTCATTTATGCCTTGGCAGGCATTTCTATGTAGTTAGTTAGGCTTTCACTATCTCCGCTTTTGGCAGGGGCTTTCAATTATGCCTTGGCAGGCATTCCTATCTAGATGGTTAGGCTTTCACTATCTCCGCCATCTGCAGGTGCTTTAAATCACACCTTGGCAGGCATTTCTATTTAGATAGTTAGGCTTTCACTATCTCCGCCATCTGCAGGTGCTTTCTCATGCCTTAACAGGCATCTCTATTTAGACGGCTAGGCTTTTCTATCTCCACCATCTGCAGGCGCTTTCTCATGCCTTGACAGGCATCTCTATTTAGACGGCTAGGCTTTTCTATCTCCACCATCTCCAGGCGCATTCATTCATGCCTTGGCAGGCATTCCTATCTAGATAGTTAGGTTTTAATTATCTCTGCCATCTGCAGGCGCTTTCAATCATGCCTTGGCAGGCATTTCTATCTAGATAGTTAGGCTTTTACTATCTCCGCTATTGGCAGGCGCTTTCAATTATGCCTTGGCAAGCATTCCTATCTAGATAGTTAGGCTTTCACTATCTCTGCCATTGGCAGGCGCTTTCATTCATGCCTTGGCAGGCATTTCTATGTAGTTAGTTAGGCTTTCACTATCTCCGCTTTTGGCAGACGCTTTCATTCATGCCTTGGCAGGCATTTCTATGTAGTTAGTTAGGCTTTCACTATCT
The DNA here is from genome assembly GCF_021462225.1 of Girardinichthys multiradiatus. Classification (NCBI taxonomy): domain Eukaryota; kingdom Metazoa; phylum Chordata; class Actinopteri; order Cyprinodontiformes; family Goodeidae; genus Girardinichthys; species Girardinichthys multiradiatus. The sequence goes on from NC_061807.1 coordinate 42,096,666, forward strand.
CCGCTTTTGGCAGGCGTTTTCATTTATGCCTTGGCAGGCATTTCTATGTAGTTAGTTAGGCTTTCACTATCTCCGCTTTTGGCAGGGGCTTTCAATTATGCCTTGGCAGGCATTCCTATCTAGATGGTTAGGCTTTCACTATCTCCGCCATCTGCAGGTGCTTTAAATCACACCTTGGCAGGCATTTCTATTTAGATAGTTAGGCTTTCACTATCTCCGCCATCTGCAGGTGCTTTCTCATGCCTTAACAGGCATCTCTATTTAGACGGCTAGGCTTTTCTATCTCCACCATCTGCAGGCGCTTTCTCATGCCTTGACAGGCATCTCTATTTAGACGGCTAGGCTTTTCTATCTCCACCATCTCCAGGCGCATTCATTCATGCCTTGGCAGGCATTTCTATTTAGTTAGTTAGACTTTCATTATCTCTGCCAGCTGCAGGCGCATTCATTCATGCCTTGACAGGCATCACTAGGCTTTTCTATCTACGCCATCTCCAGGCGCATTCATTCATGCCTTGGCAGGCATTCCTATCTAGATAGTTAGGCTTTGCTATCTACGCCATCTCCAGGTGCATTCATTCATGCCTTGTATAACGCCAATTCATGATAAATATCGTCTCAAGGCACTTTACAAAAAAGTAATTTCAAGTCAATTACATATATTACAATTGATCCTAGTTATCAAACAATGCAGCCAAGTTCAGTTTATTATGAACTTGTTAAAAAAGTTTTCTATCAAAGGAAACCCAGCAGATTTCATCGAGTCATTGACTTGCAGAATTCACTTTTCCTGGATGAGCATGTAGCAACAGTGGGCAGTCGCTTACATTGTGTCATTTAATTTGCAGTGGAGCTAAACACTAAAAGGAGGCTACTCCCTTGTTCACCTCTTGGGAACACCCACCCAGGCCTGGCGACAGGAATTTGCCCCGGTCTCCCTGATCTGGCCCCAATCTAAAAGCGATTGCCATTTTGTTAATTCTAGATGTTAATTCTAGATGTCCATCACTGCAGCTTGAAGTGACCCAAATAAATTTTTTTTGCCTGTATGCGACCTGTATCCAAACTTTTCATGACAGTCCGAAGGACACAGATCCGATATTTTCAAATGCGACCCAGACTACATATGTGGTCCTAAAACCAATACGTAACTGATCTTTTCAAATGCGACCTGTGTCTGTACGGTCAGGTCGCATTCATCCTACCTGTACGTCATTGATACTCGACAAACGCCACTATTCTGGAAAATGGCACTCTGTCCATCCTGGAGAAGTTCAGCACGGCTGTTCAGTCCAGAACCGCCGACCTTCCGTGATCAGTGCACGAAAAACCAATATCCAACCTAAAGAGTGATTGTCTTCATTATTGCCATGGCCAAAACGTCCTCATAAAGTCCAAAACGCCTTCAAGCAAATCTTGGAGCATTACCAGTCCAGAGAGCACGGCCTCTCCTCTCCACTTCCCCTTCCACACCATCTTTCACAAGTTCTGGCTGGGCTATGTTCCAGATAAGTATTCCAGTTGATTATTTTATACATGAAAAAACATATCTAAGACATGTTTGCATATACAATAATGCAAACATTATTGGTATTTTATTTATGTTTTTATATTCCATTCATCTTTTTCTTTCTGCTCTCGATGGAGAACGCTTTTTCTCTGTCTCTTGCACCCCTCCCATATCTACCCTGCTTCAGCTCTGTGTCTTGTCTTCTTTTTGGAGCCTCTTTTTGCATATCTTCCAAATTCTTAGTTATGAATTTGGTCAGCTGGTCTCTCAATGCAATTGATCAAATTTTCTCGAGGAGAAGACAGGGTGAAGGAGAGCCCAACTTGTCCGGACTGGACGTTTTTCTCTGGATACACAATGGACTCCTGGCAGAAGTGGAGGATTGTGTGTTTGTCGATAATGTCAGTCGAGGATGTGGAAGATATGTATATAATTGGATGTTTGATATCAGGATTTCTGCTTTTTGGAGTCAGCGGTTACCTGGCATATCGAGAAATTCCGAGAATGTCAGCAGCTGTTCTGGCAATTGTGAGGCTGCCTGGCATGTATGATGGGATCTTCAGGGCGATCAGCACTCAGACTGAGATGTTACGTGAGCTGAATCGCAGACTGGATGTGATCCTTACACAGGATCGCAGGCAGGTTGCGGTTCCTGGACTCAGGGGTGAAATGGGATAAATCTTGGAGAAAGTTGTTTGCTCGGATCTGGCGAAAGACCAGGAATTTGGCTGTTTGGATTCGCCTTTGAGAAGCACCAGCGAGACTCTCAAGGCTGACGGAAAATTAAGAGTCAGCCTAACCCAAATAATTATTGTTTTTCTGAATCTGGCTCCCCTGCACGGCCTTGATGGCTGGCTATCTTCAGCCTCTCCTGGAAGTTATGTAAACATGACGCTCTGCTCCCTCTGCCCCCTCCCTTCCCTGAGGACATCTGTGGACCTGCTCAGAACTTCGTGGCCGGTTGATGAACATTCCAACGTACCATCAAGGACAATGGCCTCTGTGACAGTGCTTCATGGACTTACTTGCACACACTCACTTGCACACACACACACATGCTCAAGATAAACATATGCACCCCCTCACACCACCTTCACCATTCCCGGCATGATGTTGTTTTGTAAACTTGTTGCCTCTTTGTGCTGAGGCTTTTTGCAATCTCAAACTGTATCCTGCTAAGGATAAAGTGTGAAATATGATTTGTTCCCTCTACTTACCTAATGTGGCCTCTTTTCTCATCTTGCAAGGGCAGCGCCTGTGAGTGGGCAGCAAAGCCTCGGTGACCCGTCCCCCCCTTGTCTTGTGTCGTGATGTATGTTTGGATGGGTTGTACTGGAATTCTAATTTCCCCTCGGGGATCTATAAAGTATCTTTGAATTGAATTTGAATTGAATTGAATTTATTTAATATTTATGTAATATTATAATTTTTTATCATTTCACTCAGATTACCTCAATGTGATGCATTGGCATCCTGTGGCTTCTAAGTGCAATTTCCAGTTGCCACTGCCACGAATTGAGCTTGCTGTCTCTCAGATTTGAAGGACCGACCACACGAAAACCAAACCGGATTAGTCTAATCATATGTGTTCCACAAAACGGGCAAAACGCCACTGGATTGCTGTCCATCTTGGGTCATTATGAGCGCTCCTGTTTTCACTTCCGGGTCAGCCTCAAAGTTGGTACATTCCCATTCCTGTTGATTTTGTCATTTTTAAATGTGTTTCAAGACTTGTAAAAGGGTTTCATGTGTTCTTAGGGTGTATTCACACTTGCCACTTTTGGTCCGCTTTAAACGGATTAGAGTTTGTTTCTACCCTAGGTCCGGGGGGATCTCAAGCAAACCCTGGTCTGGACCAAACAACCGGACCGAGATCCACTTTTTGAGGGGGTCTCGGTCCACTTACAAACGCACTCTCGTGCGGTTCACTTATGGTCTGAATACGAACCGGTCCCGATCCGAACTAACTGCAGAAAATGTACGTCTCTTTGGACATAACAAGCCACCGTAGCCGATAGCAAAGGTGTAGGTTATACTCCAATCATACCTGGCCTGCTGATTGTTGCAACACCGGGCATGTGGGACCTGATACGCAGAGCACACCGCCTTTTTCGGCGTTCAGCAGGCATTCTCCAATGCTGTTCCAAACTTATAAATAGAATGTTGCAAAGTCTGTGTTGAATGAGCTGCTCTTCACCCTCACAATAATACTGCAGCTGTAATAACGGCACAAATATGCAGAACAGAGGTGCTGCACGCAGCACGTCTACAGATGTGTCCTAAATGCTCCGGACCAAACAAACGGACCAAAAGACTTTCCTGGTGTGAATACACCCTTAAATAGTTTTCTGAAATGTAAATTTGTTTTCTGAAATGTAAATTTGTTTTTTAAAATGTACATTTATTTTCGGAAGTGTAAATTAGTTTTCTAAAATGTAAATTTGTTTTTTGAAATAAAATTTGTAGTCTAAAATGTAAATTTGTTTTGGGACTTTGTGAACTACATGAATTTTTCTCAAGCTTTGTAAAAGTGTTTCAGATTTTGTAATGTTGGTTTACACCTTCTGGCCACCGTATGCGCCACCGTACACAACGGACTCTAAATATTCTAAATATTGAGTAATAATTATATATATTTTTAGGGGTTTCCAGTCTCTGGCACTGTTATTTTGGGGGTCACAGGCTAAAAAGTTTGGGAACCCCTGGGCTACAGGACAGACACAAAACATCCCAGGAGGAATCTCCTCAGTTGTGCTCTGACCGAGACAAGAGGACAGAGTGATCCACAGTATCAAAAGTTCCTGTGAAGCAAGGGCGTAATTTGCGGGGGGTTAGGGGGGTTATGACCCCCCCAAAAATCTGATCAAGTCAATATGACCTCCCCAATATAATAACATCACTCCGATTTACACATGAATAATGCATAAATAACTTGTTGATTTTCTTTTATTTTCTTTTGCCAGCAAAATAACATTATCAATTGACCTTTCGCAAAACCCTGCCCCCAAACGGTCCTTGTCCAATCACACATCATTAGCATTTCTAGTTACGTAAGCTAGGTCCGACATTCCCCAAGATGGTGAAGCGATGCGCCTATGGTTTATGTAAATCAGACAGTAGGTATCCCAAGAGTTTGTCTGGGGGAGTTGTGTTTTTTCCCTTCCCAAAGCCAAAAACACAACTGGAGCAGTGCCTACAATGGATAAAACAGTGTGGAAAGCATCATTCCCAGCTGAATGTCTCGAAAATTAACAAGCATACGTACGTCAGCTCAAAGGTAAGGCAAGTATTGTCCTGCTCTAGAGGTGATAATATCAAGGTTATGAATAATATTCGTTAATATTGTGTATTATTTAGGATATTGTTGCCAGAAGATTACCCTCTTACGTTTAGTAAGTCCATTACCTAACTTTGGTAAATGTCTTAAGTAGATGTTCACTGTCGTGTTGGCTCTTAATGCTGGTAACCCTCTAACGTTATGTTTTTTCAGTTTAACTACATAAAAGTAATTAGCTAACTAACATTTAATGTTAGCCTCCTAACAAGCAACTTGAAATCATTTTGTTTCATTTAGCATTTCCTGAATGGGAAGCCCACCCCTGAGTATCCCAACCCTGTAGTTGCTCTACAAGCAGCTCGGAGCCAGTCGAAAGCCACCCAAACATCGGTAGGTCTACATGCTAATATTTTATTTGAAAAAAAGGGTTGCACTAACCATTTAGGTAGAATGAGCAGTGAATGTTTATAAGTTGCACTTCTCATTACACCACTTTGAAGAGCAACTGGTATATAAGCAATGAATAAATACTGCATAGGGATTGAATGCTTGTTTATTGCACTTAAGGCACTGTAAATAACATGTTTACCAAACTCGCAGGTTAAATAAATAATAATCATGGACAAAATGTGTACACAGATTAGGTTTTGCTGAGTTGAATGCTTCCAGCTCTAGCTCCTGCACTGATGATGCTGAAGAGACTCAAAAGCATGTTGATGACTGTGGTGAGTGATATGTATAATATTAATTAGTACCGTTTTAAAATGAGTGTAACCCTGCCCATTTTCATTAAACTCTATTGTGCTAAATGATGAAATAGGCAGAAATAAATTTCTGACAATGCATCTCCTTTCTTTATTATAACATTCACTCTGTTCAGAGGTTGAAACAAGCATACTTTGTTAAATGCAATGGAACAACATCCAAAAGTTCTCTGGTTGCCTTTGACTGGTCCAAAAGGGTGTGCTGGCTGCATTTGAGGTAGAGGTGATGGGGTTTCTCCGATTTTGCTTGAGACCGGTATGCTTTAGCCTCGAGAATTGTTGTGTCCCCTTCATTACTTATTGTAATATTTTGAATATAACCCTCCACGGCATATTGTAACACCCTCCTTGAACCGCCACCTTAACGTGGTGGAGGGGTTTGAGTGCTCAAATGATCCTAGAGGCTATGTTGTCTGGGGCCTAAATGCCCCTGGTAGGGTCTCCCATGGCAAACAGGCTCTAGGTGATGGGTCGGACAAAGAGTGGTTCAAGAATCCCTCATGAAGAACAAAATATCGAGGCACGTGACGTCACCCGGTACGGCGGAGCCGGGGTCCCACCCTGGAGCCAGGCCTGGTGTCGGGACTCGTCGGAGAGCGCCTGGTGGCCGGGTTGCTCCTCGCGGGACCCGGCTGGGCCAAGCCCGAACGAGAGACGCGAGGCCATCCCCCAGTGGGCCCACCACCTGCAGGGGGAACCGTGAGGGACCGGTGCAAAGAGGATTGGGTTGCGGACGAAGGTGGAGACCTCAGCGGCCCGATCCCCGGATGCTTAGGCTGGCTCTAGGGACGTGGAATGTCACATCGCTGGGGGAGGTCGAGAGATATCGAGAAATAGTCGGGCTCGCCTCCACGCACAGCGTGGGCTGTGGAACCCATCTCCTTGAGAGGGGTTGGACTCTCTTCTACTCTGGAGTGGCCCACGGGGAGAGGCGGCGGGCTGGTGTGGGTTTGCTTGTTGCCCCCCAGCTCAGCCGTCTCGTGTTGGGGTTTACCCCAGTGGATGAGAGGGTCGTATCCCTGCGCCTTCGGGTTGGGGAGAGGTCTCTGACTATCATTTCAGCCTACGGGCCGAGTGGTAGTGCAGAGTACCCGGCCTTCTTGGCGTCCCTGTCGGGGGTGCTGGATAGTGCCCCTCCCGGGGACTCCATTATTCTGCTGGGGGATTTCAACGCCCACGTGGGGAACGACAGTGAAACCTGGAGAGGCGTGATGCTAGTCACGGATTGTCCATAACGCACATCATGTTCAAACATAAGGGTGTCCATCAGTGCACTTGGCACCAGAACACCCTAGGCAGGAGGTCGATGATCGACTTTGTTGTCGTATCATCAGACCTTCGGCCGCATGTTTTGGACACTCGGGTGAAGAGAGGGGCTGAGCTGTCCACTGATCATCACCTGGTGGTGAGTTGGATCCGCTGGAGGAGGAGAAAGCCGGACAGACTTGGCAGGCCCAAGCGCATTGTGAGGGTCTGCTGGGAACGCCTGGCGGAGCCCTCGGCCAGGGCTGTATTCAACTCCCACCTCCGGGAGAACTTCGACCAGATCCCGGGGGATGTTGGAGACATAAAGTCTAAGTGGACCATGTTCTCCGCATCTATTGTCGATGCTGCTGCCCGTAGCTGCGGCCGTAGTCCTATCGGCTGTGGTTGGCTTGTGGGACTCCTGAGGCGGCTGACGGGTACCATGAGGCCAAGCGTGCTGTGGCCCGGGCTGTGGCAGAGGCAAAAACACGGGCCTGGGAGGAGTTCGGTGAGGCCATGGAGAAGGACTACCGGTTGGCCTCGAAGTGATTCTGGCAAACCGTCCGGCGCCTCAGGAGGGGGAAGCAGTGCTTCGCCAACACTGTTTATAGTGGGGGCGGGAGACTACTGACCTCGACTGAGGACATTATCAGGTGGTGGAAGGAGTACTTCAAGGATCTCCTCAATCCTGTCATCACGCATTCCATGGTGGAAACAGAGGCTGGGGACTCGGGGTTGGACTCTTTCATCACCCAGGCTGAAGTCACCGAGGTGGTTAAAAAGCTCCATGGTGGCAAGGCTTCGGGGGTGGATGAGATCCGCCCTGAGTACCTCAAGTCTCTGGATGTTGTAGCACTGTCATGGTTGACACGCCTCTTCAACATTGCGTGGCGGTCGGGGACAGTGCCTCTGGACTGGCAGACTGGGGTGGTGGTCCCCCTTCATAAGAAGTGGGACCGGAGGGTGTGTTCCAACTACAGGGGGATCACACTCCTCAGCCTCCCTGGTAAGGCCTATGCCAGGGTATTGGAGAGGACAGTCCGACCGATAGTCGAACCTCGGCTTCAGGAGGAGCAGTGTGGTTTTCGTCCCGGCCGTGGAACACTGGACCAGCTCTATACCCTCTACAGGGTGCTCGAGGGTTCATGGGAGTTTGCCCAACCGGTTCACATGTGTTTTGTAGACCTGGAGAAGGCATTCGACTGTGTCCCTCGTGATGCCCTGTGGGGGGTGCTCTAGGAGTATGGAATCGGGGGCCCTTTATTAGGGGCCATCCGGTCCCTGTACGAGCGGAGCAGGAGTTTGGTCCGCATTGCCGGCACTAAGTCGGACCTGTTCCCAGTGCATGTTGGACTCCGGCAGGGCTGCCCTTTGTCACCGGTCCTGTTCATAACTTTTATGGACAGGATTTCTAGACGCAGCCAAGGGCCGGAGGGGGTCTGGTTTGGGGACCAGTGGATTTCGTCTCTTCTTTTTGCGGATGACGTGGTCCTGCTGGCCCCCTCTAGCCAAGACCTACAGTATGCGCTGTGGCGGTTCGCAGCCGAGTGTGAAGCGGCTGGGATGAGGATCAGCTATTCCAAGTCCGAGGCCATGGTTCTCGACTGGAAAAGGGTGGCTTGTCCTCTTCAGGTTGGAGGGGAGTTCTTGCCTCAAGTGGAGGAGTTCAAGTATCTAGGGGTCTTGTTCACGAGTGAGGGAAGAATGGAGCGGGAGATCGACAGACGGATCGGTGCGGCTGCCACAGTAATGGGAGCGCTGTGCCGGTCCGTTGTGGTGAAGAGAGAGCTGAGCCGAAAAGCAAAGCTCTCAATTTACCGGTCGGTCTACGTTCCTACCCTCACCTATGGCCATGAACTTTGGGTCATGACCGAAAGAACGAGATCCCGGATACAAGCGGCTGAAATGAGCTTCCTCCGTAGGGTGGCCGGGCACTCCCTTAGAAATAGGGCGAGGAGCTCGGCCATCCGGGAGGGGCTCGGAGTAGAGCCGCTGCTCCTCCACATCGAGAGGAGCCAGTTGAGGTGGCTCGGGCATCTATACCGGATGCCTCCTGGACGCCTTCCTCGGGAGGTGTTCCAGGCACGTCCCACCGGGAGGAGGCCCAGGGGCCGGCCCAGGACACGCTGGAGGGACTATGTCTCTCAGCTGGCCTGGGAACGCCTTGGGCTCCCCCTGGAGGAACTGGAGGAGGTGTCTGGAGAGAGGGACGTCTGGGCGTCTCTGCTGAGTCTGCTGCCTCCGCGACCCGGTCCCGGATAAGCGGAAGACGACGAGTACGAGTACGAGTACGGGCATATTATAACCCCTTTTGCCTCGATCTGGAGGATATTGCGCAAGTATTGATCCAAAACGAGTCACTAACACGCACTGGTAAAGAAGCTATCCCTGTCATGACATGCGCTAACACTCCGTCGGCTACAGAAAGCTTGACGGGCGTAGTAACAGTAACTAAGGGGGCGGGGCTTTTGCGAAAGGTCAATTAGTAATGTAACTTCCCTCTTCCTCCCAAAAACTTGGTATCACCCAACCCACTTTCTCCACCAAGTATTCACTCAATGTTGCCCAGTCCATTTAATATAAACGACTTTGGGATTGTTTTTTTCTAAAGTCACTTGCAAATCTTGTGAGTCGCAGGTTGTGTTTTTTTGGGCTTGTTTTTGACTTTGAAGTTGCTTATTTGGGCTTGACTTGCTTTCCAAGTGAAACCTCCTGATTATCTCCCAGCTCCGCACAATAAAGCAAAACACGAGTGGTAGGTAGTTTGTCCTTTCCACGCCCCCGTGTCCTGGTTATCACACTGCACGCCCATGTAGACCACAGACCCCAAACACACACATGCCGCTGCTCAGAGTGACAGCGGGAGAATGAGTTGCAGTAACTGGGGAAAATAGCAATGATGTATTGTAGTCCAGGTAAATAACGTTTTTACATCTTTTTTATCTGTGCCAGGCTTTATGCTTATTTTTACATATGTGATTTCTGACCATGAACAAAGATGGTTTTACACTGAGCCTGTTTGAATTGGCTCATGTGTGTCTTTTCTTTTAAACTGTTTAAAGAAAGTTTTTTATTGACTATATTTACTGTCATTTTTATGTCATTTATGTATGCAAAATGCACTTTTCTTTATATCAGAGTTTAAAAGTACAAGTTACCAGCAAGACATGAGGTGGAGGTTCACTAATGAGCATTATCAGGGTCATGATGAGGGACTTTGACCTGAGCTACAGGTGAAGTTAAATGGCCTGGCCATGATAGAAAACAGTAGGAACCCTCTCTTTGAGCTTCTAGCTGGATCTGCATCATGATGTGAAAAATATCTGATCTTTAGTCAAAAGGTTCATGAAAGAAGGAACATATTTTAATGAAATGTTGGGATAACTCACAGCATAATTAAAATAAATAAATGTGTTATTAGGGTCTTACCATTCAATTAAAATCTAAGAAGATCAATTTTATAGCTGTTTTCTTTTTAGAAATGTAAAAAATTATGACAATGGAGCCTCAGATGTGGGAGAGAGTGAGAGTAAAATTTAAAAAAGTCATTTTCATAGAAGAGAAAAGAAGCATATTTTTTTGAGCCACAGTAAACAGAGTTTCTCTGAGTTTAAGAACAGCTTTAGTTGGATGGACTGAGCAGAACGTTTTTTCTAAATATCACAAAATGTGTCATTATCTGCTTCAGCCAAATGTTTTTTTCATCAGTTATGAACTGTTAATCTTCACACACCACTTAAACTACTAACAAAAAATTAAAACCAAGTCAAAATATTGTGAAGCTTTTGAAACGCCACAATACAGCATTAATGAATTTTCAAGGTGCTCTAAAAATGTTAAATATTTGGTTCTGTGTTAGAAAAAAGATGAAATAAAAGTAAGCTTTTTATTGATTGCCGAACTGATGTGGAACAGAAAAACTGCATAGTAAATAGAAAGAAAACAGGAAAGTTAGGTAAATAACAGTAAAAGCATTAGAATGAATTTCTAAAACAGGAACGTAAAATTAGCCTGTCTACTTTTACAAAAGTAAATGATTCAATAAATAAACAACTAGGCAGATAACCCCCCCAATGCTACACCCATAGTTACACGTTTGCTGCGAGGTCCAGCTGAAGCAAAATATATGTTATTCGACAGATTATTGACAACATGTATCAAACTTACTATACCTATTGATAAAAAATTATTTAAAGCACATGTCTCAACAAAGTGATGTTTTGTAAAAATGAACGAGGAGCCTGATTTGAAAGATGTGGTGGGCCATTCCTTTCAGACTCTCTTTGAAACCATGAACCTTCTGTGACCCTTTGAAGCAGGTGCTATAAACTACTGCCATCAAACACAGACTGCTGCAGCTGGTTGCTCTCTGACACAAGCACACCTGCCAAATATACAAAAGCCGGAGTGGCTGTTTTTGAGATGTGAATAGTGTGCTAACACAGAAATTCATCATCAGTCAATTCCACACCAAACAAAATAATGTCCTCTGAAATGATGGAAACATTTGAGACATTATATTTACCAGGAACAATTGCCTCCCCTGACCAGAACTCACCACAACATTACCTAAAACCAAATCTGGGTGTTAAGTTTATAGCCTCATTCAATCTGTGTTGTAACTGTATAAACAGTTTTAAATACGACCATATACACATACAAAATGGTCCACAGTAACCCTTTCCAGCATATTTCACAGCCTTCTATTCATTACTCCCAACTGTGATCAATTCCTGCTGAACTACAATCACTAACCCTAACTGGGGCCGCCAGAAAGTACACCCCTTCATTTTCTGCAGGGAAGCTAAAATAGACAGGATATAAAACACGTTTTAGAGTCACAAATGCAAACAAGAAATGAAGGATGCATGCAATAACTCAGTAATTCTGCCTCCAGATTTTGTGCCTCGGTTGTCACGGTAACTATAAGTGTTTAAAGAGACAATCCTGCAAAAGGCAATAATAACAATTACCGCCACAATTATCCCTTTTCCACTGGCTCTATTGAGGCCGGCTCCACCCCACTCAGTCCACCTTGCGGGCGTTTTCATTGCAGGGAAAAAAAAAATAAAACTGGTAGGAGTGGGTCAAATCAAAATATAACTTTACTATTTACAAATCATAAGCCATGCCTAAAGGAGCAGGAGCAGGCAGAGAACTGTCTGTAATTAGACATGCCTGCATCGGGTCAAACAGGAGGAAGCCCCAACATACTGATGGCTGGAGGTGGGCCTACAAACCATAGCTCCAGCCGTCAGTGAGTCCTTGCCTGCGGACAGTCATTGTTTTTCACATTAACTTGCAACCAAAGCGCAACTGAAGTAACTTCCCCGAAGAATAAGTAAACTGGCAGGACAACTTTACTTCTTCCTTCCTCACGAACCTTCGAAGAAGAGCTTGACAAAGCTTAAGATCTCACTATTGAAGAGAAACCAGCAGATCTACTATTCCAATCGAAGACTAGATCCATTGCAGTTTGTAACCCAGGTGTGCCAAATCTGACGGTTCATCATATCTTTCCCCTTTGTGCTGAAGGAGGAGAATGGGACTGTTTCTGAGCCTTTCACAGACGCAAGAATGCTCACAACACTCGTACCAGTCTGGGAGAAGATGTCACGCAAGTAAACTTGTTTCTTTTGTACTTTTATCTTGTAGTCTGGGCAGGATAAAGTAGGTTAGAAGTAAAGCGATCCAGGATTGTCTCTGTTTTAATTCAACATGTTTTCAAAATCCGAATTTCTTTGTACACTTCTTTACAAACTGTATGCTTCTATGCAAAATTTTGTTGAATGTTGGTGTTTTCACTGCGTTTGAGTTTAATTCAATCTGCTTTGAAAGACGTGTTCATTCATCAAGCTGAATACTTCTATGCAAAGTTTAATTGAATGTTGGTGCTTTCACTGTGTTTCCGACCCGCCGATCCTCAATCGGCCCCAAGTTGGATTATTGAAGTTATTTGAAGTACGTCCGCGATCTGAGCTTGGTGCTGGATCTGATCTCTCCAATAATTGCCTTTGTTCTTGTCACTGGTTTCCCACATGGGTTTTTATTGCCCTTTGTTTGAAACAGTTTGCTATCAGTTTAAGTAGTGGCCAGGAGCTAACATGCTAGTCTGACAGCTTGCTTAGTGCTGTTCAATGTGGCTTCCCATTTTCTAAATCAACCTTGAGCTTTGATTATTCCCACCTTCATCCATAAATTGCTGGTTTGAAACAAATTGTATAAACTCCAAGCCCTACAAAGGACCCAGCCAGAGTAACGGGAATAGCGTTTTATGTGTTTCACTATCCCCGATTCTAGCCAGGTTTTCTGACCTTACGGGCAGACTGCAATTTAAAGAGTAGCGGAAAACGCAAAGGAGGTGCAGTGTATGTAAACGACAGATTCAATTAAATTTTATTCAAAAATACTTTATCAATCCCAATGTTGTTGTAGCTTATATTATACAGGTTTCTTCAAAGAGCCGTTGTAGATGCTGATGGCTGTGAGCATTAGAGATCAACATGGTGTAATGTTAAATGTAATCACATATTACTGTAAAGTGTTGTCTCTGCAGCCCAGATATTGAACTTTTAGCAGTTTTTGTCCATAGTATTTACCTAGAGAGTTTAACAGTCTTATTTTGGCAACGGCTTGCATTCCACCATCAGCTGTTGAGGACACTGTATGTGATGTTACCAGCTGTTGCTAAGCTTCAGACACCATGCGTTTGTGGCAATATCTGGTGATTTTAATCACACCACTATGTTAATTTCCTGCCCAAATATTGCACACAAATAAAACATGTTTTACAAACTGTTCTCAAACATTGCACACAAATAAAACAAGATTTACAAAGTGTCCTCAAATGTTGCACACAAAGAAAGCATGTTGCACACAAATAAAACATATTTTACAAACTCTCCTAGAATACAAAATGATCTCTTCTCGCCTACAAAACAGCATCTGCTCACATATGAAACAAATCCACTCTGCAGCAAGTTTCTGCCAAAAGTCAAGTGATACTTTTAATAAGATTTGTCATTCTCCCACCGCAACAGCAGGGTTGCCATCATGAGTATGAAAGCTTTTCTGTTGAATTTTAAATGCTTAAAGTAATCATGTGAGACAGACTTGATGGAGCCAGATGTGATGCCACCCTGAACATATTTATTCCGGCCCAGCAGACCAGTATAAGCCATGTCCACTTTAATCAATTATTGCCCAATTTCATATACTGACTTATGTGTGACACTTGATCATGCACAGAAAGTTATCTAAAAATCTGTAATACCAATAATTTGATCATAGTAATCAAGATCCCTGCTTGTAGCTTTTGTTTTGAATCTGGTCTTTGCAATAAATAAAGCTTTAAAATGCTGTTATAACCAATTATCCACTTTTGGAGATTAATTTTACCCACACTACTGTGATCACTACAAGCAGTTTCCAATGTTAAACTAATGATCGCTTTATGAATAAACTATGGAGTTAATTTCCTGCCGAAAGGTTGCACACAAATAAACATGTTGCACACAAATATAACATGTTGCACACAAATAAAACTTACGTTGCACACAAATAAAACTTATTTTACAAACTGTCCTCAAATGTTGCACTCAAAATAGAATTTATAAACTGTCCCCGAGTACAACATGGTCTCTGCTCGCATACGAGTCAATTCCACACCCCGCGGCAAATTTCTGGGCGGCAAACTTTTATTCGACCAGTCAGCCAAACTTAAGTTGAATACTAAGCAGACAAAATGCATGTGTGTTTCTGTGAAAAATGGATTCTTAAGGAATTTAAAATAATTGTAATGAGTTGATATTGATTATATGGAAATGGGTAGGGAAAGATGCATCAGGAAGTAGGGAAATAACTTGTCTTTATTCTTTTTTTGTATGCATGTGTTTCCAGAGGCTGGAGTATACTCAGATTGAGTCTGCTGCAAGGAACATGCTACCACCTTTAACAGCAACAGTTCACAATCCAGGCCAGAATCAGCAAGCTCAACTTGAAATTCAGGGTCCATCTCCAAGTCAGGAACTAAGACTGAGAGAGGCTAATGTTCAGCAAGAGATGACAAAGTTGGCAAATTATGACACGTTTATCTGTTTGTTAGTCGTTTGGGTTTTGTATGCTATATTTAACGATTTTCTTCACAGGTGTTTTCCCGGTCTTTTCAGAAGAGAAAGGATCAGTGGAAAATGGAGATTTCCTGTACCACTCAAAAATAGTTCATCAGTCCCCACAAAGACCACAAATCTCCATGTTTTTTTATTTCCAAGACCCATGACCAGAACTTCAGAAGGTACCAGGAGCTCAGGATCTTAATGGCAGGCTTAGGTAAACGCCTGATATCATTGGCTGAGCACAGCAGCCATGCAGAGGTAAACATTTCTGAAATTATGCTATAAAGCAATCATTAATAGAACACTGGAAACTGCTTGTAGTGATCACAGTTTCGTGGGACAAATTAATCTCTATAAGTGGATGAATGTTATTTCAACCTGGAAAGACTCACAAAGAGAAGACAGGGATGCAATTAGAAAAGTTTATTAGTGAATGTTTATTTCTTTGGCGCTAGGAAGACGTGAATACTGAGAATGACATGCGCTTGAATGAACATCTTAAGGTTATATTTCAAAATGTCTTTATCCCCTCAAAAAAATAAAAGGGGCCGAGGCTGGGGCCGAGGCCGGAAATGAGAAAGGAAGGGAAATTTAGACAAACGCTTAAGACACACAACAGATGCCGGCTTCTGCCTCCCCTCTTAAAGAAGTTTGGGCGGCCAAATCTTTTACCATCAAATTATTCAACCAGAACCCTATGGCAGAATGACAGGTCCTATTTGGTTCTGTTTCCATCCCAAAGAAAATTTAGATCCAATTTCACCTCAAGAAAATTTATAAGAAATTTAAGTTTTCACCCTCTGAAACTAAAACCCAGAAAATTGTTCCAACTTGCAAGCATCTGAACACATGGAATACCGACATTAGAGAAAAACTAATGCAAAACAAAACTTGGTGCACTCCAAAACGTTCATTAGTGGTCCGAACAGAAATATCAATCAAAACCCAAAACAAATAATGAGCTCACAGAAACTAAAACATATAATTCGATCCATGAACCTTTCACTCATGTGCCCCACATCATTCATCATTCATACCTTGGGCCTTCATTCATTCCTGTTACAGTCTTCTCATCCACACATTTTCAACCCTCAAACACAATCTTTGGATTCCTATTGTTCCTGTACCCCAGAGATCTCATGTTCTAAGTAATAATGTGTCGATGAACCCATTTGTCAGGCTGGTCCCAGCCACCTTTTCAGGCCTTCTTCACCTAAGAGAATGGTGACTCAAGAGGATGAAGATATTTTAAAGTGGAGGCTTGAAGGGTGATTGGCCAGGGAGAAATGCAGACTTAACGCTGATTGGTGGAGCAGAGTCGCATGGAGGAGTAATTAGACGAAGCTGGAGGTAATGGTGAGTCTTCCATGTTGAATTTTCGTTTAAACTCCGTAACAGAATTATTTTAAGCTTTATCCAAAAGAAAAAATCCAAAATGAAGATCGTCAATACAATAAGCAAATTATTAGTATTATGGATTTTTACATAAATTACTTTCTATGATCAAGTGTTATAAATTAAACGATCTGACAATAATTAATTAAAGTGGAACTGGGTTATACTGGTTTTATGAACTTTTAAGATAATTTTGTTGGACTTGACTTCCAGACCCATAACCAGGTCTGTTGGGCCACCCTGTGACAACACCCTGTTAGGACAAGGGTTCGAGCACGAGTGAGTTCGTCTCACTTGGCGCTGATTACTAGCAGTTCATATTGGAACAACATTTGAACAAAAACAATTCTGTCCCAGACTTTTTGATCTATAAAAGCAGTTGATAACTGTAGCAGTGATTGCTTTATGTAATTTCAATTGTAATAATTTGTTATTAAGAAGCTATTGGTTTGTTGTATTTTTTTTTGTATATTGAAAAAAAGATTTCCGCAGCCTTTCTGGCTGAATACCCTAAACTGGAGACCTTGGCTGGTGGATGGATTTTTTTACAAGGCAGCAGGAAAGCAGATTTAGCATTATTTGGCACTGTATGACACATCTGTAAAAGGTATTTATTTTTACTTTCGTGTTGCAAGAGTGCTGGCCATCATTATTAATTCTTCAAATTGCTGTGTAAAATTAAAATCACTTTCTTGTTTTTCAAAATATTGGAGGAAGTGGCCAGAGAAAACTTACTGTTGTCCCACCCGAGTCTGAAGGCTATACTACAAAACTTCTAAAAACTGCATCCAATAATGGAAGACACATGATTTTCATCATTCCAATTCAAGATGAAATCAACACAGAGCCACTACTTGATAATGCCCCAGAGTTCAGCAAAATGCCAAAACCTGTGGGGACATTTTACCCTTACGAGTTCTTGCTCTGCATATAGAGACCTGTACCAAAGCTATGGAAGACAGTGAAGATGTAGGTTTTTTTATGCACTGTATTCCAGTGATCCAACTGTCTTTTTCTTAAGATCTTTTTAAATTTTAGATAGTGCTAACTGAACAATTATCTTACAATGATTGAATTATTTCTTTTTAAAAGTTTCTTTTTTTTTAAACAGGAGAACCAAGAGATGGCCAGGAAGATCAGGAAGTGTCTTTTGTTTACAACATTCATAACAACAAATGTAAGTATACGCTTTTAGAAAGTAATATATGTTTATGCTCTTTTCATCAGTGATAAAACAATCAATATTGTCAGTTGGATTGGTTGATCTTAAAACAAATAGATGATTAGTATTATGCTTATTGTTCTGTTTTTCCATCCAAATGCACTGAATTACTTGCATCCTTGTTTTATTTCCTAGCTACCACAAAGTTGTGACCATGCAATTTCTAATTATTCCGATTTTGTTGTCTTTTTATTGTATAGCATTTCTAGGGTTTGGGGTGAAATTTGTTTATTTAACTGGAGCCTTTACAAATTGCAAACAGCATTACACTATACTTATTTTTTTAATTCAGCCAACCTAGTCACTACCAAAACAGTATGTCCTATATGCCAAGGAGAATACCCTGCTGATGTCATTAAGGTGCATGCCAGTGGTTACAGTGAAAGGTAAATGGAGACAAGAGGTTTTGCTATTAGAAATTAGTGTTTTTAATCGTATATACGCTCTCACAACTATTTGCCTTCTCACTTTGTGTGTACACAAAATATGAATAGTTTAAATCAGCAAGATTATTGAAGGACTATATCTGTCAATAAGAGCTGCTTACAAATTAGTGCGCATTCTCTACTTTTAATGTTGACAGATTAATTGGGACTTAATTTATAGGAGAAGTTTTAATGGTTTTCTCACTCTGCAGGTATCTCAGTTGGTAGACATTTACAATTTAGCAGGTCCAGATACTGTACAAACCATACTTTGATATTAGAATGTTGATTGCATTCCAGAATGTGTGTGTGCAATATATATTGTATTTTTTTTTCAGGCCATCAACTGTGGAAGTTGCTCCATTTGACAGAAGAACAGTGGATGTTGCAAGATTAGAAGCACTACCAGGCCCATCCTCACAAACTACATGTTTTCAAAATCAGCCAGCAAGTTATGCAGGATCTTGATACTGGCAACAAAACAGAGGGTTGGATGTGTATTTGGTTGAACATATTTTTAGTTTTTGTTTAAATATTTTGATTTCTCGGTTTATTCCCTCTTTGGTTTGGCTTCGCTGCTTTAATTTTTTATTTTTTTTCTACAGGTTGGAAGATCATACCAGACTTGGCCAGGGCTGTTTGGATATACAGAGAGACAGTGCTTAGCATTCACAGATCAGGGAAACCACTGTATTTGCATATTGACCTCAGAACCACCATCTCAGAACAAGACATTGATTTTGTTACATTTTACAAAGCATCCAGTGTTGAGCGGGCAAATCCTTTGCAATGCATACTTGAAGGTTCATTTTTTTTATTGTGGTTAGTTTTGATGGTGTTTTTGTACGTTGTTTTTCTTAAGAACAACCCCTAACATTTATATGTCTTGAATTACAAGGTGATTATCAATAATTACAAGGTGATCCTGCAGTCGGGGAGGGTGTGAACCGCTTCTTGGTATCCAGTCATACAAAGGCTGAAAGATGGTTTCAACATGAATTTTGGTAAGCTGTCATCATTGGCTTTTTTTTATCAACTGTGCATACATTTGAATCACTTTAATACTATTTATAATCCCTTTTTTGAAAATATATTTAAGATATAACTATACCTATTACACCCAATAAATTGCTAAATGTTTGTGTACAGGATCCGAGAAACAAAATTTGTCTACACAGGAAATGCTTGTGTAACAAGGCTGTTTGATGGAGAACAAGACCACCTTGTGCCTTCCTCCTCTGCATTTCTGGTTGAGCGTGACCTATTTCTAATGGCAGGCAGAATGATTGGCCATTGCTTTTGCATGGCGGTCCTCCGCTGACAGGGCTTAGTCCTGCTATTATTCACATTTTTTGTGGAGGGACACCGGAAACTGCAATCGCTGAGATCAATGACTGTCCAGGGAGAATCTGAGGGAGAAAAAAAACAAACGTTGGTATATATTTACAGCAAACAGAACATCATTGACATTTTAACATATATTTAAGACGTTTTTTTTAACTATGTACATTGTGTCCTTAAGCTTGAAGGCAGCTCTGAACTCTCAGCTGATGAAAAGGAGAAAGTTGACTTCCTGTGTCTTGCATGGGATCTCCCTTTGATGACAAGTGACAATCGAACATGGCTTTTTGAAAGGCTTCTGCATTATGCAGTAAAGCAATATTCTTGAAACTACATTTGAGTACTTTTTTAACCACTACCTGAGTAAAAATTTGCTTTCTCTTTCTCACTAGGTAATGGGACGGGTCATGAGGCAAATAAAGCAAATAAGAAAGACACTATGCTGTGGACCCTGATCAGTGAACGTCCGGATGTGGCTCAAATTATTTTCCCACGCAAGTCAATTGCTGTGTTGACCCCAGAGGTAAATACAGGTAGTTCTGATAAAAAACTAGAAAAATTGCATTTCCTGCGAAAATTTTGTGTAAATGCTGTAAGCTGAATTCCTTAACTAAAAGCTTACAGAAACAAGCTGAAGTTGACTGCAGAAAATCTGCTGAAATGTAATGAAGTAGCAGAAAACAGAAATGATAAACTCCTCTGCTGAAAGCTGGCTAAGGTTGGTTTGTCTGTCTGTGTTTGTTTGTTTGTTTAGAGCATTCTGGACCGCATCAGCTGGCCTACCATGACTGACGAAGAAGCTCCCAGTTTTAGTCCGTGAGGCAGACACCCTGTCTACTTTTAAGGCTAGGCTTAAAACTTTCCTTTTTGATAAAGCTTATAGTTAGAGTGGCTTAGGTTATCTTGAGCTATCTCTGTAGTTATGCTGCTATAGGCTTAGGCTGCTGGAGGACATAATGACCACTTTCACATTCTTCGCTACATTCTCACACTACTCTCTAATTCTGCATTATTTGCTGTTATTTCAGTTTTTAACTTTATGTTCTCTCTCTTTTCTCTTCCTAGAAGCTAAACCTGGCCTGACTCTGTGTCTACCTGTGACACCTTTCTGGAGAGGGACATCATCCAAGCTTCTGCTGGCAACAACTTAATGCTCACCCTCTACCGATGATCCACATGGCCCTGTCTTTCAGTGTTTAACCCTTTCTCTCACCTTGACATGGAAATTGACTGAGCTTTTACTGTAACTAATTATATATGCTGTTTTTCAGATTCTAACCTTGAAAACTGGCTCAGAGTTTATCTGTTCTTTCTTTCTAGGTGAAACGACTAAAGGAGCTGCATCCATTAACATTTACTTTTCCTTCCTATAGAAAGTACTCCTGGATCAGTGCTTCTTTGTTCTCTTTGTGTCTCTGCTCTGTTCCTGACTTTTGTGAAGTGTCTTGAGATGACATGTGTTGTGAATTGGCGCTATATAAATAAACTGAATTGAATTAGTTTTTCATAGTCCTGTTATTGGCTTCATCCATTTCATCAGCCAGTTTTATTGAAATACATAGACTGTTCACTGGAAAAAGCATGGAGAATTAATGAAGTTCTTTCAGTCTTAAGATGAACAATAAAAGCAAGCCTTGTGGAAATTGTGTATTCACTTTGATTAATAGTGGTAAGAAATGCAAATACAGACTTAATCAAAATGTATGTTTATTAAGCAATGTGGAAAACAAAGGACAGTTTAATTTTCCAACCACGTTTGCATCCTCAATTTTAGTAACGGCCCAATGTACCAGTTTTTTCAATAACCTCAGCATTTTTTTTCAACGGCTTTCTTCTTGCCACTTTTCCATAAAGACCACATTTGCGCAGTGCAGAGTAATAGTTGTCCTGTGGACAGATTCCCCCACCTGAGCTGTGGATCTCTGCAGTTACTCCAGAGTCACCATGGGCCTCTTGGCTACATCTCTGATCAGTTCTCTCCTTGTTCGGCTTGTAAGTTTAGGTGGACAGCCTTGTCTTGGTAGGTTTACAGTTGTGTCATACTCTTTCCATTTCCAGATGATGGATTGAACAGAGCTCCCTGAGATGTTCAAAGCTTGGGAAATCTTTTTAGAACCTAAACCTGCTTTAAACTTCTCCACAGCTTTATCCCTGATCTGTATGGTGTGTTCCTTGGACTTCATGATGCTGATTGCTCCCGATTATTCTCTTAACCATCCTCTGAGCCATCACAGAGCAGCTGTATTTATTTGTACTGAGATTAGATTACACACAAGTGGGCTCTATTTAGTCATTAGTAATCATCAGGCATCTTCTGAAGGCAATTGGTTGCACTCAGAGTAAAGGGGGCTGAATACTTTTGCACAACGCACTTTTCAGTCTTTTATTTGTAAAAAAAAATGTCTTAAATCATGTCTGATTTTTATTCCAGTTCACACCTTTATCCAACTTTGTTTTGGTCTTTCACATAAAATCCCAATAAAATATTTTTGTTTGTTGTTGTAATGTGACAATATGTGAAAAAGTTCAAGGGGTATGAACACTTCTGCAAGCCACTGTATGTTTTTTTTTTGTCCTAGGGATGAATATATCTGTGCACCTAAAAGATAGGTATGGTCTAAACCAGTGGTTTTCCATCCTGGTCCTCCTGACCCACTAACCTACATATTCTATCTGCTCCTGCACATCAGAATCAAAAGATTGCACTACCTTCTCAGCAGCCATCAAGGGCTGCAGATGCCTCTTCATCACCAATTTATTTAAGACAGGTGTGTAAAGGGAGGAAAACACCAAAAACATGCAGGACAGCAGGTCACCAGGACCAGGATGGAAAACCATTGGTCTAAACAAGGTTGAGATACATTCTCACTTAAAGCAGTTTTTGGAAAGTTTTAGCAAAATCAAATTGTTATGGTGAAGGACCATAATAGATGCTTTTCAAGGAAACCAGTTTTGACGCCATCCCTATGATGTATTCGAAGGTTTGTTGTAGTTGAATAGT
The DNA here is from genome assembly GCF_021462225.1 of Girardinichthys multiradiatus. Taxonomy (NCBI): domain Eukaryota; kingdom Metazoa; phylum Chordata; class Actinopteri; order Cyprinodontiformes; family Goodeidae; genus Girardinichthys; species Girardinichthys multiradiatus. The sequence continues at coordinate 42,118,960 of NC_061807.1, forward strand.
CAGATAAAATTCCTTTCTGGTTTGAAATATACACACCAATGTGAATAGCAAGCACAAAAAACCCCTTTACCTCTGTGATTTCTTGTTCTGCCACAGCATGCTGGATGCTTCCCATCTCCCATAACTGACTGGGTGTTAGATTACCCTCAGTTCTGAGTGAATGGTTATCCCAGCCACTGCTGAAGACGTCAAGACTTGCTTATAATCTTGGGACAAATACATAGTGACAACAGAAGATGTGTAAAATGTTTGACAAGTCAAGCATATCGTTGTCCTCTAGTGAGTGCAGCACAGTGTAGTATATGTTTGTTACTGCACACCACAAGTCGCTCCAAAGACGTTCAATTCTGAAATGAGAGTTTCGGGGCTCTTCGTCATTCTTTCAAAGACGGCGGTGGTCCGAGACGGGAGCCTCATCGCTGATCTCTGTAATCATTCCTCTGCCTTAATTTAGATTAAAGGAGCTAAAAGTTAGAAACTGTTTGAGTCGTTCCTTTAAGAGTCAGCGTTAGATAGAGTGTGTGATCGCTTCTGGGGACCAAGGACCGGAGGAACTCCGAGACGTCTGACCGCCAACAGCTCGAACAAATTACTTGCTCTAAAAAGTAATACTGTCCCTTACTGTAACATTGCAGTGCCATTAAACTGAAATCGTATATGCTCTGCATAATTATGACATGGTTAGCTATTAATTTGTTACCGGGAAAGTTTTGAAACTCATCTGTGGGGTGCTCATCATGTTAGCTGTTAGATAGCGGTATAACGTCAGTCTTCCCTGAGCTCAGACTATCCTCTCGGCACATTTGAGTTGTCTCAATGGCTAATCTCATTTAAAGGGGACCGATTATACAAAATTCACTTTTTGATCATTTTTATACTTCCATTTGAGTCAACCATTCACCCGTTTTTTTGGCTATTAATGAATGTTTTATTTTTTCGAGAAACCACAGGTTGCCTGTCTGGACAGGTTGCCAGTCTATAGCAGGGCAACACACAAACAACCATGCACACACTCATTCATACACCTATGGGCAATTTAGAGACCAATTAACCTAACAGGCAGCAATAGGGATAACCGCACCTTGGAGAGGATTGTGAAACAAAACCCATTCAAAAATGTGGGAGAGATTCACAAAGAGTGGGCTGCAGATGGAGACAGTTCTTCAAGAACCACCACGCACCGACGTAGGCAAGACATGGGTTTCAGCTGTTGCATTCCTTGTGTCAAGCCACTCTTGAACAAGAGACGGCGTCAGAAGCATCTTGTCTGGGCTAAAGACAAAAAGGACTGGGCTGCTGCTGAGTGGTCCAAAGTTATGTTCTTTGATGAAAGTCAATTTTGCATTTCTTTTGGAAATCGAGGTCCCAGAATCTGGAGGAAAAGAGGAGAGGCACAGAATCCACGTTGCTTGAGGTCCAGTGTAAAGTTTTCACAGTCAGTGATGGTTTGGGGTGCCATGTCATCTGATGGTGCTGGTCCACTGTGTTTTCTGAGGTCCAAGGTCAATGCAGCCATCTACCAAGACGTTTTAGAGCACTTCATGCTTCCTGCTGCTGACCAACTTTATGGAGATGCAGATTTAATTTTCCAACAGGACTGGGCACCTGCACACAGAGCCAAAGCTACCAGTACCTGGTTTAAGGACAATGGTATCCCTGTTCTTAATTAGCCTGCAAACTCGCCTGACCTTAACCCCATAGAAAATCTATGGAGTATTATGAAGAGGAAGATGCAATATGCCAGACCCAACAATTCAGAAGAGCTGAAAGCCACTATCAGAGCAACCTGGGCTCTCATAACACCTGAGCAGTGCCACAGACTGATAGACTCCATGCTACGCCGTATTGCTGCAGTAATCCAACTAAGTATTGAGTGCAGTACATGCTCATACTTTTCATGTTCATACTTTTCAGTTGGCCAACATTTCCAAAAAACCTATTTTTGTATTGGTCTTAATTAATATTCTAATTTTCTGAGATACTGAATTTGGGATTGTCATTAGTTGTCAGTTATAATCATCAAAATTAAAATTAACATTTGAAATATATCAGTCTGTGTGTAATGAATGAATATAATATATAAGTATCACTTTTTGAATGGTATTATGGAAATAAATACATTTTTTCATGATATTCTATTTTTATGACCATGTGTTTCTGCAGGTGTAGAAACAGTCTTCTAGGGCACTCATTCCCAAAAGCGGGGTCCCGACCATCAGTGGGATCGTCTAAGATTCTGTAGGGGTTGCTGATTGAATCTTGCTTCTCTTTTTAAGGATCATATTGTCAGGGTTTGTGGTAATGGAGTCAGATCAGGATGTAGGGAGACACTCGGGAGCCACATGATAGGTTGTGATGTGGTTTATTCGCAGACTTGAAATGCAGGTTTTTCTCAGGCCAGAAGTTCAAGTCCAAAACAAAGACGAACAAGACTTACAAGAATGATGCTGAACAGGAACTAAGCAGGCTGGAACTCAGGAACATAGCAAGTCTCTGGCTGGAGCATGACAGGAGGATACAAAGATGTGGCGATGGCAAACAAGGAAAACCGGTAAGCTTAAATACAGGGAAGTGAATGGTGAAACAAGAGAATGAGAGGCAGGTGTTGGGACCACAGCCATGGGTACAACATGATGGGCCAGTAAGAACTCTTCTGGAACTTTCAAAATAAATCACATTAACCTACTTCCAGCACAGCCAGAAACGGGGTGACAGCGGACTTCCAGTGACGTCACTGTCCGAATAAAAACCCTGCTTTTGAAACAAACAGACCTCTTCCACGCAGGTCCCCAGAGGAACTGGACGGGGGGACACAGCGTGCTAATGTCTCTTTGCGGGCAAACAGACATAACTCTTCAAACTGAATCCAAGAGTGTCACACGATCCCGTGATCATATGCACTAAGTTAAGTAGGAATGAATTGCTGTTTGTGTATCCGGTATTAATTGTATTCATTCATGAACCGGGGTAATTAAGGTACAAGCGTTGCTTGACTTTGTCTCTGAGGTCTACAGAAGCAAACTGTGTTCCAGAGAGTTCCCAGCAGAGACCCTATCTCTACGATGCAGAGTATTGTATTGTATTTTAAGAATAATCTCAGAGCTCGGCTCATCCCTTTCAATTTTGTCCTAATACCACCGCCTTATTGGGCTGGTACTCATAGGACAACCCTTAACAGACCGAAATATTATTTAATAAAATATTAAATTATTAATATTAAATAATATATTCATATTCATAATCACAACACAGGTAATTAGAAAGAAGACCAGGTGTAGGGAACTGAGAATATAGTTGATTACCAGACAGGAACTGAAACATGAGGGACTAACCAACAGAGCTATACTATAATAACTAACCTGGGAGAAAATAACACTAAGCATGAAGGAAAACTAACTAATAAAACTAAGGAGCACAGAACTACTGGGAAACCAAATATAAGAACCTAGCCAGAGAATAAACACAAATGAATATAACTACTAAACAAAAAGCACATGAGAACAACCTAACTAGAAAAGTATACAAACACAAAACCCAAAATGGTAGATTCTGACACATATACATGCAGCATTGCTTTTTTTCACTGCGGTCATCGCGCCCATTTATAGAGCAAATCCTCCAAATTAGAACTCAGTCACCAAGGGGTAGAAATAAATGCTTGGTTAATAAAAAAGAAAGACACATCGAAAGACCAAGCAAGAAATTATGGATGCCAGACTACAGAGGCTAAAGATCAATTCAAAATAAAAATTGTAAGGCTATCTAATAAGACACCAACAAAAATATTAACGAAGCTAGTGAGAGCTGCCATTATGCATGTGCTGAAGATCCCCCCGTCAAAGGCCAACAGCCTGAGAGCGGTGAGAACAGAGTCAAAGAACCAGCTGCCAAGAAAAGAAAATCCAGGTCAAGGCCATATAAAGACTATTTCTTAAGCTATGGGTTTATGAATTATTCCAACTCAAATCAAGAAGCACAACCTATGTGTGTAATATGCCACCAGAAAATTGCGAATGAGAGTTTAAAACTGCTGGATTTCTTTGAAAGAAAGGCACAGGAGATTAAATCTTCTGCTGAGCTTCTTCATAAAAATGTGACATTAAATGACAAAGCTCAGTTTGCATCATACATGGTTTCTTACTGTGTGGCGACAGAAAAAAATCCACACAATGTATCCCGCCTGCTGCAATACACATGGTTATTACAATTATCGATAATATGTTTTAATATATTAAATATAAATTACTGCAGATTAATGAACTATTCCTACTGGGACAACAGATGAGCAAATACTTTCTGTATTAAACAACTGTGGTGACAAAGTGTGGCCTGGACTGGAGACGCTGTAAAGGCATAACCACTGATAGAGCTGCAAATATGACATGCAAAAACAGCTGTCATGAAAAAATTAAAGAAGCAGCTGGCAAGAACATTAATGTGGAATCACTGCTTTTTTCATCGACATGCATTGGCACGCAAAGGAATGCCTGCTGATCTCAGTAAAACAATGCAAGAAGTAGTTTGCATTGTAAACTTTATTTAGTGCAGCGACATGAGGGCAGAGAACACACACCTACTGTTTCACACTGAAGTGTGCTGGCTTTCCAAAGGAAGAGTTCTGACCAGAGTATATGAACTGAGAAATAAAATTCATATGATCATTCTTGAGAAGAAGTCCCCACTTGCTGAGCTGTTTACTGATGAATGGGTTTTTGCATTGTCATATCTGGCAGATATGTTTTCATTGTTCAATGAGCTGAGCTAAAAACTGCAAGGAGAGCATGATGACATTTTCTGCAACTGGAAACCTGTTTTGACTTTTCAGAAGTCCCTGATGTTGTAGCTTGCATGCCTCAAAGGTCCAAAACCAAGCCTTTGCATGTTTTCAAATGTGTTTTCAAATGTGTCGAAGAAAACTATGTCACTGCCACACATGTAAAACGTCTGACTGAACTTACTGTAACACACCTTGTTGCACTTATTGATAGTTTTGATCGTTACTTTCCAAAAGAGAGATATGACTTGTTGAGTGGAAAGGGGTTGATTTAAAATTCCTTTGCCTTTAAAAGTTCAGAATCTCTGCTGAACTTCAGACTAACTCTTTAAGAAGAAACTGAGATGTTACAACTGAGCAGTGATTCAATGCTAAAGAGAAGACATGGATGCATGCAATTATCCTCGTTTTGGATAAGCATCTCATTTGAATAAACTCTGAAGTATGGCAATCATTCTACTTCTCATTCCTTTCACAACGACATACAAATGCAAAGTTGGAGTCTGACAAAAATAAAAACAAAACACTGAAATAGACTGAATGCCGCACCAAAAATGCGTGTTGCATTGTCCTCTTGTACGCCAGACTGGACTGCAACACTGAAAAACAAGCAGGCCCATCCATCACATTGGCAAAGAAAAGAGAAAATCTTTAGTTAAAAGCTATATTTATTATTTTTTTCATTGATGTTTATGTGCCAACCTATTATATGGTTGGCACCATACTGTGTTCAAAACATGTTTTTAATGCATATACTGTATGTTTTGATTGTTCTGGCTTTGGAAATCTCAGATTATCCAAGGTTACATTTATTTGTTGTTATTGTAGAAAGAAAAACTAAGAGCTGATTATTTATCTGCCTTTTTCTGAAATGTTTGGTTTAAATAGATTTAATGTGTGCATTGTTTCCAATAAGTGCATTCAAATATCCACTACAAGTCACAAGTTTTAGAAACACTTTCTCATTTAATGGTTTTCTTTATGTTTATGACTATTTAGATTGCACGTAGATTCTCACTGAAGGCATCAAAACTGTGAATGAACACATATGGAATTATATAGCAAACAGATAATTGTAAAATAACTTTAATTATGTTTTATATTTTGAATTCCTTAAAGTAGCCACCCTTTGCTGTAATGCTATAATGAAATATTAACCTTTGGCCATCTCTTAATGACCCTCTGGGAAGTTCTTTAAGGACTGCTTGGAAAACTATTTCAGATGACCACCTCATGAAGCTCATGGAGAGTTATTTCTCCATGAGTTTTTGTTTAGAGTTATTTTAAACTTTTTGTATACTATATAATTCCATGTGTGTTCATTCACAGTTTTGTTGCCTTTGGTGAGAATCTACAATTTAAATAATCACAAAAATAAGGAAACCAATTAAGTGAAAAAGTGTATCTAAATTTAAATAAAAATATATTTAGATTTTATTTGTAATTGAATTAACCAACAGAATGCTGAAATGATACAAAAATGTTTGAGATAAAATGTATTTTAAAGCACAATTAGTTTCTTTTCAGCAAATAAAGTGTCATTCAAATAGAGTCACAATATTTCATCTTTTTCAAAATATGGGTCACTCCAAAAAATGTTTGGCAAACCATGTTTTATGGTGTTATCTTGTATTCTTTTTATCCTTCTTTCTTTCCTCTATTCTTTTCTTCTTCTCTCCCTTTTACCTTTTTCCCCACCTATCTCCCTTTATTGCTTCTTTTTTTCCTTTTGTTTCCGTCTCAGTGTCCATTGCATTTGAAATAATTCCAAAGCAATTTCAAATAATGTTTTTTAGATCAAGCGGATCATTATAGCCATAGCTTTAATGCTCGACTTGTGAAAGTAAATATGAGCTTTTTCTTGGCACTTGACACCAATTCTGAGTGCTACTCTGCCAGACAGGAAACGAACGTTTGTGTCTTTCTGTGCATTCTGTTGTCCAGGATTGTCTGTGGTCTTCTGTGACTTATTGACAAGACACACAGAGAGGAATTATTAAAACCTACAATTTTTAAATATTTCGTTCAATTTCTGACTTTAAATTAGTTTATTGTGGGGGAACCCCTGTAACATCACACAGCAGCTGTCATGATTTGTGGGACTTTGAAACATGACAGCAAAGAAGATACAAAACAAAGTACCTGGAGCTGATAGCTACCAACGTCTTCATGCAAATGAAGCTGACAGGAAATCTGAAAAGATAGCAGAGCAGAATTCCTAAGGACCTTTTACCGAAGGAGGCCAGGATCTGTTGGACTGAAGCCTTTAAACAGCTCCAGCAGCATCTCGCTAAAGACCGTGGGTCTCAGACAGAGAGACAAAGCTTCCACTTGGATGCATTTACTTTCTAGTGCTCTGGAAATGTACTTCACATTGGCTAGTATTCCAGATCATCTTTCCACATGAATAGAATTAGGTATCTAATGATTTAATCTCCCTCTAATATTTTCATCTCATTTTTATTCATCATCAAAAATGGTTGACATTTTGATCATAGGTTTGGTTGTTCTAAATTAGTTTTTGTTGAGTTATATCATTTTCATATATAAAAAAGGCCATTTAAGACATGGGAAGATCTGCTCATAAAAAAGCTTTAACGGTCCTGCAACAAAATATTAAGCCATATGTGTGAATATATATGTTATTCTTTCAAAGTTTCATAAACATCTTGACTATAACTGCAGCATATTTGGACTGGATCAGTTGAAGCATATTTGTTCCACAAAGGTTTTAGTGGGCAATGTGCCAGGCAAAGCTGGCATTTTGGCACAATTTTGCCAAATGTGTCAAAACTGTGCCAAAGGTGTTTTTTAACCTTTATAAAAGGGAATCTGGTCAAATAAAAATGCTTCCATTGTAGGACTCATTCTATATATGAAATAGCCTATGGTCATGATGTTTATCATGTGTATCATCAAAATGTACCATTTTGCACAGCATGAATCAATATAATACAAAGAAATTAAACTAAATTGTATCCTTTTGTCTCCAACTGGAGGAATTTTATTGAAAAAAATATATGTTCTATCACAAACTATAAAAACCAATGTGCAAAAAAGAATATCTATGAAAAACTATGCTTGTAAACCCACAAAACAAAATAATCAATGGAAACTGTCCTCTGATGAATTCAATGAACACCTCACAGCCAGAGTAGTCGGCTACTCTGCTGGATATGAATGGACATATTGCATTATCACAACCTGCCTTCCCTCTTCTTGTACATGTATACATACAGGGGTTGGAGAATGAAACTGAAACACCTGGTTTTAGACCACAATAATTTATTAGTATGGTGTAGGGCCTCCTTTTGCGGCCAATACAATTTGTCTTGGGAATGACATATACAAGTCCTGCACAGTGGTCAGAGGGATTTTAAGCCATTCTTCTTGCAGGATAGTGGCCAGGTCACTACGTGATACTGGTGGAGGAAAACGTTTCCTGACTCGCTCCTCCAAAACCCCCCAAAGTGGCTCAATAATATTTAGATCTGGTGACTGTGCAGGCCATGGGAGATGTTCAACTTCACTTTCATGTTCATCAAACCAATCTTTCACCTGTCTTGCTGTGTGTATTGGTGCATTGTTATCCTGATACACGGCACCGCCTTCAGGATACAATGTTTGAACCATTGGATGCACATGGTCCTCAAGAATGGTTCGGTAGTTCTTGGCAGTGACGCGCCCATCTAGCACAAGTATTGGGCCAAGGGAATGTCATGATATGGCAGCCCAAACCATCACTGATCCACCCCCATGCTTCACTCTGGGCATGCAACAGTCTGGGTGGTACGCTTCTTTGGGGCTTCTCCACACCGTAACTCTCCCGGATGTGGGGAAAACAGTAAAGGTGGACTCATCAGAGAACATTACATGTTTCACAATGTCCACAGCCCAAGATTTGCGCTCCTTGCACCATTGAAACTGACGTTTGGCATTGGCATGAGTGACCAAAGGTTTGGCTATAGCAGCCCAGCCGTGTATATTGACCCTGTGGAGCTCCTGACAGACAGTTCTGGTGGAAACAGGAGAGTTGAGGTGCACATTTAATTCTGCCGTGATTTGGGCAGCCGTGGTTTTATGTTTTTTGGATACAATCCGGGTTAGCACCCGAACATCCCTTTCAGACAGCTTCCTCTTGCGTCCACAGTTAATCCTGTTAGATGTGGTTCGTCCTTCTTGGTGGTATGCTGACATTACCCTGGATACCGTGGCTCTTGATACATCACAAAGACTTGCTGTCTTGGTCACAGATGCGCCAGCAAGACATGCACCAACAATTTGTCCTCTTTTGAACTCTGGTATGTCACCCATAATGTTGTGTGCATTTCAATATTTTGAGCAAAACTGTGCTCTTACCCTGCTAATTGAACCTTCACACTCTGCTCTTACTGGTGCAATGTGCAATCAATGAAGACTGGCTACCAGGCTGGTCCAATTTAGCCATGAAACCTCCCACACTAAAATGACAGGTGTTTCAGTTTCATTGTCCAACCCCTGTATATATCCATGAAATCTTAGGCTAAATTGTGACATTAACTGTAAAGTTAAATCAGGTTTTGAATTGTACAAAACACAAAACACAGCATCCAGATACAGATGTGCAGCGAAATTTGGTTGGACAGTGAGATTACCTGTAAAGTTCAATCAAGTCTCAAACTATTGCTTACTCAAAAGAAACTGTATTGAGTCAAGGCATCTGAATATTTGCTTAGATAGCAGAGTTTATTATTACTAGCAAGGAGATACTATTGGGAACTAATAAAGGAACAAGGGAACTAATAAAAATTATTGAAAACCACCACTAATAAAATGATGCAATGATATGACAGTTCAATGTAGAAATTATTGTTTGAGATCCAAGATTTATCTTCAGGAATTAAAAAATTAGGCCAAATTAGTTTTAAACTAATTTAAATATAAAACATTATTTTAATGTTGGAGACATGGAGACCAGTTCGGTTCACATGGTTTACCTGTATATGTGTCCGAGCTACCGCACCCTGCTGGCGGTCAGACACCTCGGAGCTCCTCCAGTACTTGGTCCGGAGGAGTTAAGGCAGAGGAATGATTACAGAGATCAGCGCAGAGGCTCCTGTCTCGTACTGTCGCAGTCTGATAGAGGATGACGAAGAGCCTCCATAGAAGGTCACATGTAGTTTTGTATCTGGCACTCCAATGCAATGGATGTGCACTCCCTCAGTGATTATCAGAAGACTATGTGTCACCATTGTGGTATGTATCTGTTAGATTGTGTAGTAGCGGGTGTCCATCCTTAATCTAAGTGTGCTGTAGCTTTTTAATCAACCCAGTTATACCGGCTGCTCCACTATCAAACCCAGTGCCCCGGCCTCAGGTCATTTATGACAATCCTTGGGCCATTTATCCTTGTACTGTATGTTTATGAGCATTCTTATCCTATTATAACAGAAGGGAAACATTAGAACTTATACTTTACTTCACCATGGTATAAATGGGAAAAAACAGCTATAAGCATATTAATTAAAGTTATTCAAAAATTATTCCTAACATATATATGTATGTGTATGTATATATATATATATATATATATATATATATATATATATATTTATATATATATATATATATATATATTTATATATATATACATATATACATATATATGCATAAATATGCACATAAATATATATATTTATGTGCATATCTATGGATTTTTTGACAAACTGACATATATATATATATATATATATATATGTCAGTTTGTCAAAAAATCCATAGATATCCCAGTTCTTGACAAGAAGAAGGGTAGGAAGGGGTTTGAAAGTGGACAGCCTCCCAGGAGGTCTGCAGTCTCCCAGCTACAAAGGAGGAGGAGAGACGAGAAAAAAAACAGGGATTATTAAAGGGGACAGAGGTGTGACATCACAGGCTGGTAGGCTCCCAGCATATGACTCTGGTTGTGTCCTGTTTTGGAACTTCAACGGGTACACTAAATAATTAAAATGTGCTATTGGTAAGCAGAGTTGGGATCATTATTAGAACCACAGTCAGTGAGAACATTAAGGAGATCTCTCAGGAGGAAAATCCCCTTGGTAAAGCCACAACGACTTCTGTCCACAGCCATGGGGTGAGTACGATGCTGAGAAGAAGAAGGAGACAGAAGGTGGTTTCGGCAAAACACTGCTGCATTTATATTTTGTATGGGCGTGTGTGTGTGTGTGTGTGTGTGTGTGTGTGTGTGTGTGTGGATCATTGCAGTGTAATCTCTTCTGAGTACTTTAGTCCTCAGTACTGAGTACTGAGGACTTTAACACTGCACTGTTAAATATAATGAGTTTGTGATACGTATTTTAAGAGATAAAACTGCTGTGTCTCAAACATAGCTGCAAAACCCAACTTCAAGTTCTGGCAAACTTGTGAGTCACTTTTGTTTTCGATTTATTTGCCTCCTGATTATTTATACTCCACAACTCAACATGTTTACTTAATGAGTCCAGCTCCTTGCATATCTAAACACACCCATATTAATTTTTACTCTTTCTTATATTCCAACCACATATGTCATTTTTATTTTATGTGATTTTATGTGACAGACCAACACACAGTTTATAACTGATACATCACTAATACATTTTTTACAAATCTGAAAAGTTGTATTCAGCCTCACTAAATACAGTTTAATTTGTAATATAATTACATGCTGCAATGAACGCTGCAAGCCTTTTGGTGGACCAGTTTCACATACATAATGAAATGTTGGTCTACAGATTGTCAGTTTGAAATAGGTCTGGACTTTGACAAGGCCATTGTAAGATGTGAATATGCTTTGATCTAAACTATTCCATAGTAGCTCTAGCTGTATGTTTAGAGTGGTTGTCCTGCTGGAAGGTGAACCTCCACCCTAGTCTCAGGTCTTCTGCAGCCTCCAACAGGTTTGATTCCAGGATTGTGCTGGATTTAGCTCTATCCATTTTCCGATCAACTTTGTGCAGGTTCCCTGTCTCTGCTGAAGAAAAGCATCCAACAGCATGATGCTATCACTACCCTGTTTCACAATGGGAATGCGGTGTGTTTATGGTGATGTGCAATGGCATTTTTATTTATTTATTCTTTTTGCTTTGTCCCTTGGATGATTTGTCAACAACTACAAACAGGTATGGTCCTACCTTCCTTTCAGCAATGGTTTTCTTCTTGCCACTCTTCCATAAAGGCCAGATCTGTGAAGTGCTCAACTAATAGTTATCCTGCAACTACAAGTCTCCCACCTTTGCAGTGCAGCTCTGCAGCTCCTTGAGTATCACCATGGCCCTGTCAATTACTTCCCTGATAATTGCTCTGCTTGCCTAGCCTTACGTGGACATCCATGTCATGGTAGGTCTTCAATTGGTTCATCCTCTTTCCATGTCCAGATGATGGGTTGTACAGAGCTCTTTGAGATGTTCAAAGCTTGGGATACTGTTTTAGAACCTAACCCTGCTTTAAACCTCTCCACTACTTTCTCCCCGACCTGTGTGCTGTGTTCCTTGGTCTTGCTGTTTGTTCTCTAATTTGTCGAAACCAACCTATATAGCCTTCAAGAAACAGCTGCATTTAAACTCAATTTAAGCACAGCTTGACTCCATTTATCAATTGGTGAATTATGAAGACACCTGGCTGTACTGGATTTTATTTAGAGGCATCATAGTAAAGGGGTAGCCCATGCTACATTTCTCCAGATTTTGTTTAACGTGTCCTGTCACACAGTTTTAGACATACCATAAATGACTGCCGACATTTGCCAGGGCAGTTAAAAAATATCTCAAGACACTAATCGCATGATTAACTTTTTTAATTATGGATTCAATTCAGCATCAAAGTAGGCTGGCCACATTGATGTTATAGTAATCTGTGTTTATATGACCTTCAACTATTTGGAGTAATTGTGTGGGTGCGAAGTGTGCGTGAGGGTGAGCCAATGTGTAGAAATAAGTGTATTTGTGTTGAGTGGGTGTATGTGAGTGCAAGTTTGTCATGTAGAAGTGTACCTTTGTAAGTGTGGCCGAGAACAATAGAGGGCCCGAAATCCACAGCACCTAAGTAGCAAAGGGTAAGTAGACCTGCTTCCAGAAGGCCACAGCAGTCCTAGGCAGCCAAGCCTGGAAACCGGTACTGGCGCTGGCCCAAGGCCCGCAACAAACCCCAACTGTCTCCGGTGTATCAATTGAAGTGCAGGACGGGGCCAAAGCAAAGGGGGGCACTGCTTGGTGCTCCCCCTTGCCCACAAGGCTCATCATCCCACACCCCAACACCATGCTACTGTATGGTGTTGCATAAATGAGGCGAAAAAGGGTGGGTGCTAAGGCACCAGTATAAATCCCCCCTTGGGAGCCAGTTTCCCAACTGGCCCTCTCTTGTCCAGCCAGCACACACAGCAGCCCAGTGGCAGCCGAGGCCAAGGATCTCCCAGATATCACCAAGAACACTACAAGGGAGCACCCAGAGAGCAGCTGAAATAGTGAGCCCGACTAGAAATAGTCGGGCTCACCTCCACGCACAGCATGGGCTCTGGAACCCATCTCCTTGAGAGGGGTTGGACTCTCTTCTATTCTGGAGTGGCCCACGGGATGAGCCGGCGGGCTGGTGTGGGTTTGCTTGTTGCCCCCCAGCTCAGCCGTCTCGTATTGAGGTTTACCCCAGTGGATGAGACGATCGCATCCCTTCGGGTTGGGGATAGGTCTCTGACTGTCGTTTCGGCCTACGGGCCGAGCAGTAGTGCGGAGTACCCGCCGTTCTTGGTGTCCCTGTTGGGGGTGCTGGATAGTGCCCCTCCCGGGGACTCCATTATTCTGCTGGAGGTCTTCAACGCCCACGTGGGAAACGACAGTGACACCTGGAGAGGCGTGATTGGAAGGAATGGCCTCCCCAATCTGAATGCGAGTGGTGTTTTATTATTGGACTTCTGTGTTCGTCACGGATTGTCCATAATGAACACCATGTTCAAACATAAGGGTGTCCATCAGTGCACTTGGCACTGGGACACCCTAGGCAGGAGATCAATGATCGACTTTGTTGTCGTATCATCAGACCTTCGGCCACATGTTTTGGACATTCGGGTGAAGAGATGGGTTAAGCTGTCCACTGATCACCACCTGGTGATGAGTTGGATCCGCTGGAAGAGGAGAAAGCCGGACAGACTTGGCAGGCCCAAGCGCATAGTGAGAGTCTGCTGGGAACGCCTGGCGGAGCCCTCGGCCAGGGATGTATTCAACTCCCACGTCCGGGAGAGCTTGGACCAGATTCCGGAGGATGTTGGAGACATAGAGTCCGAGTGGACCATGTTCTCCACATCTATTGTTGATGCTGCTGCCCATAGCTGTGGCCGTAAGGTCTGCGGTGCCTGTCGTGGTGGCAATTCCAGAACCCGGTGGTGGACACCGCTGTCAAGCTGAAGAAGGAGTCCTATCAGCTGTGGCTGGCTTGTGGGACTCCTGAGGCGGCTGACGGGTACCGTGGGGCCAAGCGTGCTGCGGCCCGGGCGGTGGCAGAGGCAAAAACTCGGGCCTGGGAGGAGTTCGGTGAGGCCATGGAGAAGGACTACCGGTTGGCCTCGAAGCGATTCTGGCAAACCGTCTGGCACCTCAGGAGGGGGAAGCAATGCTTCGCCAACACTGTTTATAGTGGGGGTGGGAGGCTGCTGACCTCAACTGGGAACATTATCAGGCGGTGGAAGGAGTACTTCGAGGATCTCCTCAATCCTGCCATCACGCATTCCCTGGTGGAAACAGAGGCTGGGGACTTGGGGTTGGACTCTTTCATCACCCAGGCTGAAGTCACCGAGGTGGTTAAAAAGCTTCACGGTGGCAAGGCTTCGGGGGTGGATGAGATCCGCCCTGAGTACCTCAAGTCTCTGGATGTTGTGGGGCTGTCATGGTTGACAAGCCTCTTCAACGTTGCATGGTGGTCGGGGACAGTACCTCTGGACTGACAGACTGGGCTGGTGGTCCCCATTCATAAGAAGCTGAAGAAGGAGTCCTATCGGTCCGCATTCATAAGAAGGGGGACCGGAGGGTGTGTTCCAGCTACAGGGGGATCACACTCCTCAGCCTCCCTGGTAAGGCCTACGCCAGGGTATTGGAGAGGAGAGTCTGGCCGATAATTGAACCTTGGCTTCAGGAGGAGCAGTGTGGTTTTCGTCCCAGCCATGGGACATTGGACCAGCTCTATACCATCTACAGGGTACTCGAGGGTTCATGGGAGTTTGCCCAACCGGTTCACATGTGTTTTGTGGACCTGGAGAAAGCATTCGACTGTGTCCCTCGGGATGCCCTGTGGGGGGTGCTCCAGGAGTATGGAATCGGGGGCCCTTTATTAGGGGCCATCCGGTCCCTGTACAAGTAGAGCAGGAGTTTGGTCCGCATTGCCGGCACTAAGTTGGACCTGTTCCCAGTGCATGTTGGACTCCGGCAGAGCTGCCCTTTGTCACCGGTCCTGTTCATAACTTTTATGGACAGGATTTCTAGACGCAGCCAAGGGCTGGAAGGGGTCTGGTTTGGGGACCAGTGGATTTCATCTCTTCTTTTTGCCGATGACGTGGTCCAGCTGGTCCCCTCTAGCCAAGACCTACAGCATGCGTTGTAGCGGTTCGCAGCCGAGTGCGAAGCGGCTGGGATGAAGATCAGCTCCTCCAAGTCAGAGGCCACGGCACTCGACCGGAAAAGGGTGGCTTGTCCTCTTCAGGTTGGAGGGGAGTTCCTGCCTCAAGTGAAGGAGTTCAAGTATCTCAGGGTCTTGTTCACGAGTGAGGGAAGAATGGAGCGGGAGATAGACGGATCGGTGTGGCTGCCGCATTAATGGGGGCACTGTGCCCCATCTCCCTTAGAGATGGGGTGAGGAGCTCGGCCATCCGGGAGGGGCTTGGAGTAGAGCTGCTCCTCCACATCGAGAGGAGCCAGTTGGCTCGGGAGGTGTTCCAGGCACGTCCCACCAGGGGGAGGCCCAGGGGATGGCCCAGGACACGCTGGAAGGACTATGTCTCTCGGCTGGACTGGGAACGCCTTAGGCTCCCCCCGGAGGAGCTGGAGGAGGTGTCTGGGGAGAGGGACGTCTGGGTGTCTCTGCTGAGTCTGCTGCCACCACGACCCGGTCCCAGATAAGCGGAAGACGACGAGGACGAGGAGGATAAATCCGAAACCCATTTATTGATAGGAAATGAGATTGTTAAATCTAAGGTTTTCTGTTGGTTTTGGAGAATAACCTTTAGGGTGGAGTTTAACGAAGCTAATTACTACTAAAGGAAGTTCTCTGTTTATTTGTTTTATCTTAAATTTGGACCGAATAATAGACTTTAGTTGGTGATATTCAAAGAATGTTTTCATCAGTGCTGTTGGACCACTTGTTTGCTGAATATTGGACAATCTGCACGTTGTTGGACGTCACTATGCCTTTCCAACGGCATCGGCCATTTTGTATCCAGGACAGTCCGCTCCTACATATCCCGTCGAACATTGCGACTGATATGACGGGGCGCCCCAAGTCTGACGTCACAGGACGCTATATATGAAGGCACCCAGTTTGAACATACGCCTTCAGCTGGAGATCGTGACACGGTCACCAACATCTGAAGCATCATCTGGAGAACGGTCCCGAGTGGATTTCATTTATTCTCTCTCGTTGGCCAACGAAGAATTTATAAAAGAGGTTCCTGGACTAAGAAGGCCAGAAATTTCACTTTGCCGATCGAAGACGTGAGTTTAACACGTAACTAAAAAACCACGGAGTTTCAAGGAGCCACCTTGTTTTGTCCTAGTCGACTTTGATGGTCAGATCATATTTTCCCTTTCGCGAAGGAGGCCAGAGGATGAAGATTGACAGTGTGATGGAAATTCTTTTATTAAGTGTTCCAAAGTGTGTGACCTTTGGGTTACCTCACTTCTGTGAACATCTGTGTTAGGGAGTAAGCTGTAAAGCCATTATCAGAAGTTTAATGGTTCAGACCCATCTTTAGGACAATGTCAGTTAGGGCAGTTAGGTCTGTTCCTAGATAAGCTTGTCAATGTTGAACTGAAGAAGGGTTGGGGTCATAGAACATGGACTCTTTGCAGTTGAGATAACACTGTCTTGTTCTGGTATAAATACTGTGTGAAAATAGCGTTCAGGGGCTCTGTTCAACTGACTTGCTTGGTGACAGAGTCATTCAAACGCTGAATGCCTTTGAATAAAACTTATAAAGACAAAGTCCGGATTTTCTCTTGTTATGAGTCAACTTCTACCCACTTTGATAAGAAAATTCCACAACAACCGCTTTTCCTGAAGTTAACTGTGGACGCACAGTAACTTCCAACTCCCCTCTTCATTCGCTCTCACCTCCGCTGAGAAAGAAGGCTTCAACAAGTAAAACCCATCCTTTATTTTTATTTCTTCCTTAGAAAGCCTGGGCAGGGTACAGGAGGTTTTAGTGCGATGAGATTCGCTATTTAATCTAATGTGTTCTGAATGATATGTGCATGTAACCCTTTTTATTGAAACTTTGATGTGCCGTGTTGGATGCCTGGAAGCCGCTGCCCTCCCCAGCTTTGTGTGTGTTTTGCAGGGTTGTTGAACACCTGAGAGCAAGCGCAGATGCGCTGTGAGACTGGACTGTTATAATAACCTCATGGTGAAATTCCCCACTTTCTTTGTCTTCAGCCTCACTGCTTGCTAGCTTGCTGCCAAAAGTTTTATAACTCTTTGTCTGCTCAAGAGTTGGGGGAGGTTTTATGACTGAGTATAACTGAGTTACAGTGGAGCTGCGCCCCACCCTCCACTCACAACCATATCCTTTTTGTCATATTATCATTTTTGCCATAACTGCTGGTTGATCCCATTCGCACCCATTGCTGTTTTGCTTTATTTTTGTTTAGTTAGATATTTTACCCCTTTTGTGTAGAACTTTGCATGTTTGAGTAGGTGAAGATTATTAAATCAGAAGAACGGATTGTATCAGGCTGTGATTTAATAAATATTCACATAGATAAAGGGAAGGCGTTTCTGGGTTTATTTTGTGTAAGAGTGATTTGTCAGTCAAGATAAAGTTGAAGTTCCACACGTTTCGGCAGAAACGGTCAATTAAACAGTGACATCTCTGGTAATAGTTATTAATTATAACTGAGTATTTAACGGTTGTAATTATCAAAGGCGTTGAGCCACAATTACAACACCAGAAGACATCTCTGGTCTCGATTCATAAATGAGGATTTTGGTTAAGAAATAAATTTTGTCAAATTATGATTTTTAATTATAATTATTGATAAGGATTAATCAATCAATAATCATACTTCCAACTTCCTTGACGGGCCTTAAAAAGACAGACATAAGATCACTATTGCACAGAATAAACAATTGCGATCTCCGTTGAATCTAGACGTTTTATTGTGAGATTTTTGAGTTTCGCACAGAACGTTTGGGAATTAGGGGATATTTTGTCTAGAGTTTGCTCATTTCTGCTGCAGAGGATAAAATAATCTGTCAGAGGTGTTTGTTGTGGATGCAAGGTGAAAGTTGGTTTAATTTGTGGAAAATTTAAAGTTAATTTCCAGCCGGCCAACCTGCTGGATCAGCTGCAGAAAATCAGCGCTGATAAGCAGCAGACCTGCCCACAGTGTCCGCTGTGCGTAATTACAGTTGTGACCTACCTGAGAACAACACCTACATCTGGTGGTCATTTAATAAAATTGTAGTTGCAGCTGGATTTCCCAAACCGCAGACCTGCACTCGGTACCATCTGGTGGTCACTAGTGAGAATTGCATTTCCTACATAGATTTAAATCACTCAATTCATTAACACAGACAGATAATTCCATCACCTATGATCAAAAGGGCATAACTTAAAGTTGAAAGTTGAAGTTACTGATCATTCATTACCACTTTTGGATTAAATTTAAGCGTTTTTGCTGGGTTTTATTGTGTGAAGCATGTTTTGATCTGACTCATAAAACTAACTTAGTTGTCTAACAGGAAGGTAGGTGATCCATATTAGAGAACACTAACATTTATTTCAAGCTAAAAACAGCATTGAATGTTTTAGTTTCGTTTCCCATTTTTAAAATTTTATTTTGATCTTGGTTTTGGGTTATTTCAAAATTCTTTCTCTTCTTCTTTCTTTCCCTTTTTGTGTGTGTTTGCTTGATTACTCCCATTAAAGCACAGACTTGGGTAAGCCACTGTTTGAACGGTCAAACCTGTGTGCCCATTTTAAGCAAACCCATACACCTGGAAGATACATGTATGAATCAGACAGCTAGCTGAACAGCTTAGCCTGTTGTGGGTTGCTAATTAATTTAGCAATCATATAATCACTGAACAGCTTAGCATGTTGTGTGCTGCTAATTAATTTAACTATCATTTAATCACTGAACAGCTTAGCCTGTTTGTGCTGCTAATTAATGTAGCTATCATTTAATCACTGAACAGCTTAGCCTGTTTGTGCTGCTAATTAATTTAGCTACCATTTAATCACTGAACAGCTTAGCCTGTTTGTGCTGCTAATTAATTTAGCTATCATTTAATCACTGAACAGCTTAGCCTGTTTGTGCTGCTAATTAATGTAGCTATCATTTAATCACTGAACAGCTTAGCCTGTTTGTGCTGCTAATTAATTTAGCTACCATTTAATCACTGAACAGCTTAGCCTGTTTGTGCGCTGCTAATTAATATAGTAATCATTGGTCACTGAACAACCCAGTCTGTTGCATTGCTGCTAATTTCTTTAGTGGTGGTACATAGATAAACAGTGTTGTGTGTTTGCATTGTGCATTTTGGTCCAAAGATGGAGGGAACATCCCAGACTGCAGCTGGAGATGTGTGTATGGTGGGGGACCCCATAGGAATCCTTTTGGGATTAATGAAGTATTTTTGAATTGAATTTGAATTGAATTGAATGCAGGCACAAGAGGTGATTGGGTCATTGATTCTGTTGTCCCCAGAGGAGTGTAAAGGTCTCAATGGTTATGGCATTGAGCAATGTGAAGCCAGGATTCAGGAGTTGCTCCAAGTCATTAAAAACCCACCGAAGGACAGACGGGTCTCAGATGTGTTAGGACAGCTCACTCTGTTATATCAGCGAAGGTTAGTTAATGTTGGAAGTTGACCAGCGCGTTAAACTGCAGTTCGAGCTGAATGATACGTTGCAGATGGTGGATGTCCTTAGAGGTGAACTAACAGAAGTTGGAAATAGATTGGAGGCAATAGAGGGTAGCCATGCCACCCCCCCATCCCTGGAGGAATGGGGGGATGAACCGAAACCCACCTCACAGGTTGAAACCTTTGGAGGTGAGCCACACCTGCGTAACCCTGAGAGAACCTGCATGTCAGATCTGGAGGATGTAGAAGCTGCTCTCCAGAGATTACCTTTCCAGGCTAATGGGGTTCCCCATACATCCACCGAGGCAAGAACAAGTGTAAGTAGTCAGAATAGGTTCAGTGGTGCGGTGCCCCACCCCACTGCAATCAGTAGCCATGAACGGTACCTGGCTGGGGACCCAGCAGGTGTAAATAGTTCACGGCTCAGATGCGAGCAGCCTTCAAACTTGACTCGCAGTACGGTCGTCTACGATCCCTCACCTCCGCCAAGGCGGCAGGAAAGCCGCCCCTGGGATTCAGGTGGTTCCTACCGCCCTCAACCGCTGCCCAGGACCTGAGTCAGGGAAGCACAGGGCCCACGGTTGCACTGGGAGCAGCCTCCACTGCCTCCTCCGAGGATGAGGCGTGATGCAATTATACACCCTGAGTGCAGCCGGAGTGAACTCTCCAATGATGACTCAGATGGACCGGCACCAATCCCTGATAGTGGATTGCACACCCGCCAACTTGAGTCCCTTGCCAAAGACATAGAGCGTTTCGACCCTAATAATGCAGAATCAAACATTGATGATTATCTTAGGGAAGTTGAACGCTGTCTTCTAGATTTGTATTGCCCATCAGCACGGGAACAACTGAAGCTCATCTGGAAGACAACATCCAGGAGCATCCATGTTTTCATGGAGAGCCTGACACCCGCAGTCCGAGACCGTCATTCAACCCTTTGCGAAAGTTTAAGGGAAGAATATTCTGTGTACACGGGCCGGGCCTCCGCCACACTTGGTGCTTTCACTATCCAGCAAAAGAAAAGCGAAGCACCCAGGGAGTATTACCGGTGCTTGAGAGCTGTTTACTTCCAAGGACGCAATGCGCCCGGCATTGAGGAGGAACATGCTTTTAAATCCCTGTTCCTCCACAACCTTCATGAAAGTGTGCGATACAATGTTACTATGTATTGCAGAACCAAGACCATGAGCATGCAAGAGATCTGCAAATATGCTCAGATGGCGTGGGAAACACGTGCTCGCCCGACCAAGGGACCAGAGGGCGAGGCTAGGGTTTTACAGATTCATGCAGAAAGGAACAGTCTTGCGTTGGAAGATCAGGAAATGCCTTCAACCAGAACCCATGTGAAGAACAGGTTCAGGGAACAACGTAGGTTTGGTCAGCTGGACTGGGGGGCTGGTACTGAATACCAACCACAGTCAAAGTTGCCGGACCTCTTCCGGTCGAACAGACGACCTGACCATCACATGAAGCCTAAAGGTAAACCTGATGGAAAAGGGTGGAACCGACACGCAGAAGGGATTATGGGGAAAGAGATGGAGGAGGCCTTACGTAAGATGGTGACAGAAGCGGTGCGTCAGGCCACCACGCCCCCACAACCCTTGAAACAGGAAGCCGACCCTCCAGTTAAACCAGACCCAAACTTCCCGTCAGCATGACTAGGCGTGGAACCAGTCTCCACAGCCATCAGAGTCTACCTGATCGGATGGGGAGACAAATCTGGGAAACTCCAAGTACCCCTTGGGACCTCGCCAGGAGAAACACCACAAACCATCTTTCCAAGGTTCTCAGGTAAACTGAACCAAAATGGACATGCACGTCGTCTATACTGTCTGATTATGATAGGAGGACGTTTCCAACTGAGTTTCTATTCTAAAATAGGATCAGAGATCAACCTGATGTGCTCAATCATGTTTGAGGAGGTGAGTAGAGCCATGCTCTCCTTCAATGAACCTTTTCAGGCCGACGCTTGTGATGTAAGCATCACCAGCTGCACCCAAAACCGACCGTGCATCACTAGTTGGGTGGAGCTGGACATCACACTCAGAGACATGACTCTGGTGCACCCCATCTATATGTGCACATTAAACAAAGAGCTTTTTCTTGGTGGCCAGGACCTGCTGGACAGGCTGGCCCCACTCATTGACTGCCACCAGGACCAACTCTGGGTCCAGGCGGAGGTGCAAAACCCACTTTTTGTAAGCAGCAAACCACTCTTTGTGGCCAACCAGATCACCAGCTTAGAGGAGCCCAAAGAACCTCTCAGGCCCTCTTCAGAGCCGGTCATGTGCACCTCTGGGACACAGCTGCACCCAGCAACCCAGAAAACTCCTCCCAGATGCAGTCATGCATCCTTTCTTTGCTCTTTAAAGAACCCAGGTGTGAAAACTTACAACCCCAAAGTATTGGAAGGTGTACACCTGGAATCCATGTTCATACCAGAAATGCTTCTAGCATTCTGGCTGGAGAATTCATCAACCAGTAGAGAGCTGTATGACCTCTTGTGCCAAAAAGACCCCCTCTTAACTGAGGCACAACACAGCCACACACTCCTTTTAGCAGACGGGCTCCGCCCTCTCCTCAAGACAGCCAGAGTGTGCGCCTCCAGTGTGCAGATTGGCATAAAACAGTTTTCCCATGCTTTCAGCATTGTTCCAACAGACCAAAGGGGGGTCACATTCTCCTGCGCCCATTACTCTCCTGCAGGGTGCCATAGGAGCTATAAAGCCACACTCCACACCCTCCAACAGATGGCTCACTGGCCTCCAACGTCTCACGGCACCCAGGTCTACATCAAAGGATGTTTAACCTGCCGCCAGTTTCAGCCATCCCAGCCAACCAGTCAACCTCCGCTTCAGCGAAGGGGGGTTACATTGCCTAGGTTCCACCTTCAGACCAACTGGGTCGAACCAGCTCCAAAATTAACAGGAGGTTACAAATTCCTCCTAACTGACATGCAGCTTCATTAAGTGGGTTGGATGCTTGCCAGAAAAGGTTGACACCATCATCCCAGCTGCTGCGTTTTTGCTGAACCAGATGAAGTTCTACGTCTAACTCTCCTCCCCAAGAACAGAGCTTGTCTCCATATCCGGGAAAGGAGAGACCGGTGCGTAGGACTAATTAAATAGGTGCATGTTTCATAAACTCACACTAACATGCACTAACCACTAACAACTCCACCCATAAAAAAATTCCCTTCTATAATCAGGATTTTTCTGTTGCAGGATGAAGGTCATCTGGATGATTGGCATTCTTGTTGGCTCCACACTTGCTCGACCAACCGGTGTAATAGAGATAGGACCCCCAACCGGCACAGTCCTGCAAGACACCCCCGGCCTCCTTATTACGCACTGTAGAGTCCACACGCAGAGGGTCTTCGTACGTCTAGACCTGTGGGATGTGTACCGCAAACACATTTGTCTTGCGCCACTGATGACTGAAGGAAGACCTCAGGGGACCCAAACCCCTGACACCATAGACCATGCCAAACAGACTACAATGTATATCCTCAAACAACTGCAGAAATTCATGGTCACTGAAGAGGACCTCAGCGGCAGTAAACGCCCAAAGAGATTCCTAGGTGGATTGATAGCCTCAGCCGTGGCGCTGGGATCTTTGTTTTCCATTGGCCTTTCAGCAGCAAATTCCGTTAGCCTGAAAACTATTCAGAGGCACGTGCAAGAATTGTATGACAAAATGCCAGAAATCCAACAAAGACTCCTCCTCCAACAGAGACTATTAGAAGTACAAACCAAGACCCTCCAGGGCACCGTGGTTACTGTAAACTTACACTCCACTCTTATTAACAATACCCTGCATGCACTGCAAACCCTCACAGAAGTGGTCAAGAACGATTTGATGTACATACAGGTTGTAAGAGATTTGATGCAAGACCTGATTAGGGAGGTTGGTTCATCGGTAGACAGCCTAACCGAAGGACGGATACCCACTTACCTAGTTCCAATGGAGTTGGTAGAGAAAGTCCTAAAAATCCACCACAACAGACACCTTGCAACCTCCACAAACACACCTAGCTTATAGCTTAGGCAGCGCAATTCCAATTTTCGTCAATCCAGATAACTTAGAGATAGGATTTATGCTCAATCTTCCTATCATCGAAAGGGCAAATGTATACAGGCTTAAAACAGTGTTAAATGTCGGGTTTTGGAAGGAAAACACACACGTACAACTAAAAACCCCATCACTCTTGGCTCACCACGATGCCGACCCAAAGCTTTATTTGATTCCCAATTTAGACCTGTGCACCAAAACCAAGGACCTCCATTGGGTGTGCCCAAGTAACCCATTTATTAGAGACGTCACCGATTATATGTGTGGTTTAAGGGAGGGATCTCCTGAACAAAACTGTCAGGCAAAAGTAACTCTGAAGGATGTAGGGTTAGAAACCAAGGTCGAACGTGCGGGTAACCGATGGCTTGTAAGCACACCAGTAACAGAAGCCTTGCTATCGTACAATCAGCATGACACAGTTACCAGAATAAAATTACCCAACCAAACGATGTTCGTCTCCGTACCCAAAGGTGCACTCCTACATCTCGGAGACATAATCCTTCATCACCTTAATCTCGATCGATATGATACAGAAATTGAAATTATGGATGCCTTCAAGGGATATAATTTCAGCATTGATGCTAGTATTGAAAAACAACTGATAGTGGAAGGTACCAAACAGATTAAGTTCAGCCTCACCCCTGCAGAGTTAAGCTTTACACCTCTCCCTCAGTTCCCCCGGCGAACAGAATGGACAGAAACCCACACTATGACCGTTACGGTAGTTCTCCTTGTAATCGGGTGGGTCGTGACGGCAGTAATGGCACACACCACATACAGGCAGGTTAAGCGTTTACAGGTCAGGATTGATTCCCTCACATTCATTCCCCCACGGTTCATAGCACCGCTTTTGCCAATGACACAGCGAGGTTCCAGTGCCTAATAGAAGTTGGACGAATAAGTTATGAACCATGCTTTTGTTGTCTTTTTATATATATACATATATATGTATGGTATCTTTTATTGTTGTTTCATTTTGTCTCAGGGTTACCAAAAGCTGATGACCGAAAGAATGTAATGACAATGTGAATGTATTGTCCTGTATTTTCTCATTGAACAACGTAGAAAGGTATGAGTTAGTCAGAGTTTAGTCCTGCCCAGGCTAACCTCTATCCTGCCCAGTCATAGGTTTTGAGGAACACAGAGACAGTTTTGTTTGTTCTGCTTCGCCACGGATCACTGATTGGTCAGCAAAGGACAGAATGGTCCCAGTAGCTTCAAAGACTGCGATTCATCTCACCCTTTGAACCTAGGGGGGAATGTTGGACCACCTGTTTGCTGAATATTGGACCATCTGCACGTCGTTGGACGTCACTATGTCTTTCCAACGGCATCGGCCATTGTGTATCCAGGACAGTCCGCTCCTACATATCCCGTCGAACATTGCGACTGATATGACGGGGCGCCCCAAGTCTGACGTCACAGGGCGCTATATATGAAGGCACCCAGTTTGAACATACGCCTTCAACTGGAGATCGTGACACGGTCACCAACATCTGAAGCATTATCTGGAGAACGGTCCCGAGTGGATTTCATTTATTCTCTCTCGTTGGCCAACAAAGAATTCATAAAAGAGGTTTCTGGACTAAGAATGCCAGAAATTTCACTTTGCCAATCGAAGACGTGAGTTTAACACGTAACTAAAAAACCACGGAGTTTCAAGGAGCCACCTTGTTTTGTCCTAGTCAACTTTGATGGTCAGATCATATTTTCCCTTTCGCCAAGGAGGCAAGAGGACGAAGATTGACCGCTTTTCCTGAAGTTAACTGCGGACGCACAGTAACTTCCAACTCCCCCCTCCATTCGCTCTCAACTCCACTGAGAAAGAAGGCTTCAACAAGTAAAACCCATCCTTTATTTTTATTTCTTCCTTAGAAAGCCTGGGCAGGGTACAGGAGGTTTTAGTGCAATGAGATTCGCTATTTAATCTAATGTGTTCTGAATGATATGTGCATGTAACCCTTTTTATTGAAGCTTTGATGTGCCGGGTTTGACGTCTGGAGGCCGCTGCGCTCCCCAGCTTTGTGTGTGTTTTGCGGGGTTATTGAATACCTGAGAGCAAGCGCAGATGCGCTGTGAGACTGGACTGTTATAATAACCTCATGGTGAAATTCCCCACTTTCTTTGTCTTCAACCTCACTGCTTGCTAGCTTGCTGCCAAAAGTTTTATAACTCTTTGTCTGCTCAAGAGTAGGGGGAGGTTTTATGACTGAGTATAACTGAGTTACAGTGGAGCTGCGCCCCACCCTCCACTCACAACCATATCCTTTTTGTCATATTATCATTTTTGCCATAACTGCTGGTTGATCCCACTGCTGTTTTGCTTTATTTTTGTTTAGTTAAATATTTTACCCCTTTTGTGTAGAACTTTGCATGTTTGAGTAGGTGAAGATTATTAAATCAGAAGAACGGATTGTATCAGGCTGTGATTTAATAAATATTCACATAGATAAAGAGGAGGTGTTTCTGGGTTTATTTTGTGCAAGAGTGATTCGTCAGTCAAGATAAGGTTAAAGTTCCACACGTTTCGGCATAAACGGTCGATTAAACAGTGACATCTCCGGCAATAGCTATTAATTATTACTGAGTATTTAACGGTTGTAATTATCAAAGGCGTTGAGCCACAATTACAACACCAGAAGACATCTCTGGTCTCGATTCATAAATGAGGATTTTGGTTAAGAAATAAATTTTGTCAAATTATGATTTTTAATTATAATTATTGATAAAGATTAATTAATCAATAATCATACTTCCAACAGTGCCATATGATTCTTCTAAAACATCAAAGGGTATACAATCTTTTCCATCAGATATGTCCTCTAAATGATTTTTTTCCTTTGCAGATACATGTTAAGAAGAGAACCTTTTTGGTTTGGAGGATGTCTGTGTTGTTTCAAATTGATGCTTGTCTGCATGGGAGAATTGAATACCTATTCATTATGAAATATTTCCACCCAGCTGTCAGAGACCTACTAAAATTGCTTTTAAAGTAGCTATGCTGCTTAAACTAAAGGGCTGATAAATGGAATATTTGAGACACAGATTTCCTTACATAGCATTTATTAGATTTCTATCCATAGACTGCATGATGACTGCCTTGGATTTTTCCAAGACACATTGTGCCAGGTAATATTTTGGAACTTTCAATCCTCCTACACCTTTAGCCTTTTGTAAAGTCTTTAAACTTATGCGTGGAGGTTTAGATGCCTAAGACTGTTTTAATATGATAGAATTTAAGCTTTTGAAGCCTGGGGATCATAGAGAAAATACAATTCATTTAAGGGAGGATTGACATTTTAGTTGCAGACACTCTTCCCATGAGTGACAAAGGAAGAGTTATCCAGTGTTGTGAGGTCATCTTCTATTAATTTGTGTAATGGGGTATAATTTCATTGTGTCAGTTTATTCAGGCTGTTAGAAATATTAATGCACATGTATATGATGTTTCCAGTCTGTAAAAGGATGATAGGAGAGAGAGGAATATTAGAGGTGATAGGAAGAGCAATTGATTTGTTTTCACTTAATAGAGTATTCTGAAATAGTTGAGAACTTATTTATTTGGGTTCTTAGAGATGGGTTTGCATTCTTCAGAAAGAGTTTTACTTTCTAAACAATCTGAAAGGTATGCGTATTTTTCTTTTTATTTCATAATCATGTTCTACTTAGCTGGTCTGTCAAATTAATGTAAAGTATGTAAAATGTAAAATAAACACATGCTGTCCAAAAAAAAAAAAAAACATAAGAATGCAGATCCTACAGGTCTGCATTTCACCACAACTATTGCTAACGAGGTTGTTGGACATGTGGGTCAGGTTATACGTAAAAAACAAAGCCAGCAAGTGGAAAACAAAGCCAGTTTAGCAGTGGATTACAGTTAGCCATTTAGTATTTAGTATATAGTTCCCTGTGATTTTGTTTCTTTTTTGGCTTTTTACAATGAGATTCTTACTTAATCTCTTATAATTTAGCTCACATAAACATAACATTAACCCCTATGAGCTCAGGATTCTGAAAATGTTTTCTTTTTTGCTTCTGAAATAGTTCATCAGCTCTGGTGGCTTACAGCAGAGCTTTGGAGAGGTTACCTCAGGCCACTCAAGCATGAGGATGAGTCTGTTGTGACTATATAAGGCCTCTGTGTACTCTGCTGCTAGGCCTGCAATTTGGCCTGTTTAATAGTGGAAATATCTCAAGAGGCCTTTTTGCTTTGTTTTTACCACATGGGATCAGAGATGTTTATCTACTGACTGTGTTTCAAGGGATGTGGGAATTGGATGAAATGGGGCACAGTGGGTTGTTTGTAGTCTTGGCTTTGATGTGTGCTAGGTGAAGGAATTAGAGGTTTGATTGCAAATGAAGGAAACTGGAAATGTTTTTTACTGCTGAGCTTCTGACAACTGGTATATTCATAAGTTGTTCAAAGGGCTGACAGTTGGGAATTTGCTTCATTTGGGACTTTTTGCATTTTGTCAAGTTACAGCCCAACATTTTATATAATAGGCTGGGCAATGAGAGCTTTAGACAGAGAAGGAATCCAAGAGAACCACAGTAAGTTTGAAAGGAAGAGCGGTCAGATGAAAACCAGGGGGGGTGAGGTGCCACTGCATGGTGCTGATCTGATGCCCACAAGGCCCACTGTCCCATACCTCAAGACCCTACGGCTATGTGGCG
Organism: Girardinichthys multiradiatus; assembly: GCF_021462225.1. Lineage (NCBI taxonomy): Eukaryota > Metazoa > Chordata > Actinopteri > Cyprinodontiformes > Goodeidae > Girardinichthys > Girardinichthys multiradiatus. Next base: position 42,147,560 of record NC_061807.1, read on the forward strand.
TTGCATATATGAGGGGGAAAGGGATTGGCAACAAGGCACCAGCATGAATTCTCCATTGGAGGCAACCAGCAGGCTACTTAATAATAGGTACTTTTTATTTGTGGGAGCAGGGTTCTGGATGTATTCTTTCAGATATACTGACGTGAAAGATTGGTGAAACTTTAAACTGTTTTCGTCATTATAGTTATAGTTTCTTACCATTAATACCACAAAACATTGTGACCAACATTTTTTGTTTCTTGTTTTCTTACTTAAAACTGTTTATTTAGCCATGAGGATGTTAATATTGTGAAGAAAAAGGTTGTGGCATAGTTGTTTTGCAACATAAGTAAAGAGACAGAAATAAAGGCATTCTTTAGAGGCACAAACCTTGGAAGATTAAAGTTATAGTACAAAATAATATCAGAGAACTGGAACACTGCAACAATTTTACTGCAGGCTGACACATAATTCATTACCAAGCAGAGGATGTTGCTATAATCAGTTGTGCTTTTATATTTCAGTGTTTTCTAATGTTTTGCATTCCAGGTTTCTTAAATGTTTAGTAATGTTCTGTTGGTTATTGTTTTACTTATCCCTGTATTTCCTTTTGTATTTGTTTGGTGTCATTCCCACAGTCCCTTCTTGTTCCCTGCTTTCCACATAGCTGCAACCATGCAATCAGACTCACCTGTTTTGCATCCAGTAATCAGCCGTACCAATAGTTAGCTCCCTGTCATAATTGACTGTGTCAGATCCATCCTATAAAAGTCCTGTTTAGCTCCTGAGTTTCCAGGCTTTGTCATCTGCCCAAGATTCATGGTTTGTTTTGGGTTCCTTGCTCTGGTCTCTAGTATTTGAATATTTCCATATTTGAATATTGGTTTTATTTTGTTAAATTCACCAGAGCCATGGTCCTCCCAGCCTCTTGCCTATGTTTTGGTCCTACACCACAACAACCACTGACAGCACTCACATATTAGGACAGGGCTGACACTGTTGTTGCTTTTGCTTTAGTCATCATTTATATGTAATGAGATAGTCTTTGACTGTGTGTGTACTGATGTAATATTTGTCTAGAAAATAGTACCACAAGTAAACAATAACTTATGACTTATTTAAGCTTATCATATTTCCATTTACAAAACAAATCCAAAATTTGAGAATCACATGTAGGATCTATATTTAGTCCTAACATGAGTCAGGTAAAGCTGTTTCCTTTTAGTCGTCTCCAATTTTGTTTTTCAGAATGTAACTTCTGCTCATTGAGGTTTGCGAGAATTTGATTCGCCAACAGTTCTCAAAATGTCTCATGAGATGTACCACCCAAATTAATTACTGGACTTTTACCTTTATCATTGCAATAATGTATTCTGATTTTCTGCTATTCTAATGAAAATTAATTGCTACAGAAAAGTTGATGATTGATCCAATGACTAGCTCTGTGGCGGGGAATTGAGCCCAAGTCATCAGCCCTCCACTGTGCATGAATTTACTTTTCAGGTGTCTGAAATATCTTGTCTTACATCATTTTTCAAATATTCATTTAACCTTTTGCATATTTGATATTTTACATGCAATTTGGAAAAAAAGTGTAATGAATAAAAACAAATAAAAAACATTTTCATCAATTTATGATAAATTTTAATTTTTTCACAAATGTTTGAAAACACTTATCTGTGACTGTATCTGTGCCACTACTACATTTTTAAGGCCAGATTGGATATAAACACTGAAAACAGTCATGTGTGTTTACTCAAGGATATGTTTGCTCTTTCTCCACTGCTGGAACCCTTTGGGTGCAACAGTTTGATGAATGTCCCTGCTCTCTGGCTAGATTTGGATTAGGCCTGCGAGCCCTGCTGGAAGTTATTACTTTCCAACAGGAACATGTAAGCAAAGGCCATGTGCTTTTCATCACTCCATGAATGACCATTGCACATGGAAAAAAGAAAATATAATATAAAAAACCCACAGACAACATGTGATGTTCAGATATGGACAAGTGTTTGCATAATATTGTTTTTGCTGTCTGGTCCACATTTTCTGTTCTTTTTCTCTTTGTCTCTTCTTCTGGTGTAACCGAAGTCCTTTCTGCCAATGTTGCCATGAGTCATTTATTCCCAATGGAAGTGACAGTGATAGAACTAAGTTCCCATTGTAATATTTCCAAATTTCCATTTCAGGATGCATGCCTTTACAAGGAATTTGTGGTTGAAAATAAATCTCCAAAAATGAGAAGAATTCGGACCTTGTGAAAGCAGAAAGGGATGCTGCTCTTATTTAGTTTCCAATAAATGCGCCAGAGAGTAAAGGAAACTACTGCAAGCAGTGGTTCAGATTAAGATTCTGGATGAAAAAGATTTTCAAAAGTTGCACAGATATAATCTCACATCCTCCCTACCTGACAGAGGAGTAAAATCCAACATGGTTCTCAAGTGCCGGCTGGTTCATAGTTCAGTACAGAACTAATTTATTCATCAAATTAATCAATGGAGGTGAACAAACATAAACATGTGATGTGAAGGCAGTAACATATTTTATGTTGTGTTATCAAGTCCAGTGCCTTCTCTTTAGTATGTAAGATTAGGGTTTATGCACCACTTGGGCATCATTTATGATGTGTGTGTCATTCAGCCATCGCTAATAAGAATGTTTACCGTCCTTTAGGGCAAAGGTTCTGCACAAATGTACAGAAACATGGTATGTATCATGACTCAAATGAAGGAATAATGGACCTCTAAGGGTACATTCAAACTAGCCATGTTGACTTGATATTTAGCTGGTTTGCCTGGATTTCCAATTTGTTAGGGAAGGTGTGAGTGTGAAACCGACTCTGGTGTGGATCAAAGAAGGAATGTCAGGTTTGCCTAAAATCAAAGGTCTTGGCTAATGGTTAATGCACCAGGAGGGTTAGGAGTGGATGCCTTTGCTCACAGTCCATGGCCAAAGGTGCTTCTTTACACTGCAGATCTGCTGATCCTTCGGCTTCTGGATTGAATTCGGGAGTACCAGCTATCAATGATTCTCACAGCTACAGGGCGCACAGGCGCCCCGTGGTTCCCGAACATGCAGAGGGAGAATTTTTAGAATGCTTTTTACATTGCCAGAGTCTGGTTTCTGGATCAGAAACCAGACTCTGGGATGTTGTGAACCCATCCCAGACTACAGAACTGTACCCTGGCACGGTTACAACTGCCAGCCTCAGCATAGTTTATATGGTTTGAAAGTGTGCCGTTCCCAGTGTAACATACAATGTGGTGTAAGAGCCGCACATTCAAGTAGAAGGAGAAAAAGAAAACATAGTAAGAGTGCAAATCTAAAGATGAAAGCGTTGGAAAATGTCTCGTGGGGCTAAATGGCGTAGGGAAGAGGTGCAGGCACACAACTACATTTGAACACCAATGTAACAACGGAAACCCTGATGTGAGTATCTTCTTTAAACCTTTTTCTTCATGATCAGCACAATAATGCCCCTGAAACAATCTGCTGCAACCACATGATGTTGTTTGGTCCAGTCCAAAAATTTACACTGAGGGTGTAAATTTTCACACTTTTACCAATCCCTGGACCGGACCAGCAGTGTGTATGTGCCCTTAAAAGGTGAAGTCTTTATGAAATAGAACATTGGTTATATACTGTAATCTCAGATTCTATGAGTAGAGGTGCAGCCCTTTAAGCTCTGGGCCTCACAAGTTCCTAAATGGTTAAAGAAATAAAGCTATTTAGGAGCCAATTGTCCTGTCTCACCGTAATTTATACTCATTGAGACCGGGGTGGGGCTCACTCGGCAGGTCGGCACAGAAAACGTTTTTTCAGTGCTATGCTCCATGCCAAAGATGAACATAAGAGAATTTAAGTACACCCTTTCATCAAACGTTTTGACAGGTGGGTGGGACTTCCGGTGAGGGTGGGATTTCCGGTTGGCGCCATGTGGGCGCCATGTGGGTGCCATGTGGGCAGGAGGTCACGTGGTCAAGCAGGTGGTGTGTCCAAGGGGGCGTAACAGTGGATGCTGATTGCTTGTCGTCATTAGGGGCGATACCTTAAATGAGTCAATTAAAACACAGGGGTGTGTTTAAGGGTGTTATTAATAATCTGTATGTTTTTTCAGGCGTTAATACATCTAAAAACAAAACAAAAAAGACATGCATCCTTTTATATTTTAAAGGTATAATCAACTTGATGTTGACCTATCACATGAAATCCTAATAAAATGAACTGTGTAACCTGACAGAAATTGTAAGTTCATTTTGCTTTTACAGCAGGACCTATTTTGTTGAATATATGAGCCAGTCTAAATCAGTTCAAAATAGAAAAGACCTAAAAAGTAAATTAAAAGATTGTGCTTCACTACATCGATGGAAAGAGAAAATCCTTCAGCTTCTGCGTCAACATACTGGAAAAGCAGCTGAAAGAGGTAAGACGAATATGAGATTAACAGAAAAAAAAAAAAGAACTTCAGTATACTGTTTCCAAGTTATAAATTGACTCTAGCAATGATGTGTTTGTTTTTGAATCATGAGACTCCATTTTAGGAAAAAGGAATGATAATTTTAGTTACCTGTAGCTTTTCTAAAACATTTACTTTTTTATCTTAGAGTAAAAGGTTATTCAGGGGGGTTACAGTTATACTATATCCAACTGTTAGGGGCGATGTCAGGAAGGGCAGTTACGTCTGTTCATTAGATAACCATATCACCTTTGAACTCAAGAAGGGTTTTGGTCTTAAAAACATAGTCTTTGCAGTTGAGATAACACTGTCATGTTCTGGTATAAATACTGTGAGTAAAATGTTGTTCGGGGGCTGTTTCATTGGCTAACCTCAGTGTCAGGGTCTTCAAATGCTGAATGTCTTTGAACCATAACACTTGATACATTGAAAATACCAGTACTGACAAGAAAAAATGTCGGTAAATATTTCAGGAAACCCGGAAATTGTGGCTTCTACTTCTGATAATAATTCACAAAAGTACAATGACATCTTTAAAAGTAAGTAAGTAAGTAAGTATTCATCTTTAAGAAATCATTAAATGCATGTGAATGTTCTCTAATTTTGTTTATATATATTGTTTATATATATATATATATATATATATATATATATATTTGTTTCTTTGTCATAGAACCCACCGCTGATGACCTTGATGATTTCATCTTGACACAATCAGATTATGGTAAGTAAATGTTAAATGCAATAAATATATATATATATATATATATATATATATATATATATATATATATATTATAGTTAACCCTTGACAATGTTTCAATTTATAGATTTGATGAGAGAGGTAAACCCGAATGATCAAGTTGGAGGGTTCAGCGGCTGGAATCGACAGTCAAAATTGAGAAGGCGAATTATTTCCAAACAAGAAAAACCCCCAACAACATCTGAACTTTCTTCTAACACAGAAATTAAAACTGATTCTTTGAATACTCCTCCGTCAATTATCATAATTTCCCCTGAAGACACAAGTTACCAGCACCACCAGAAAGTAAGTCCTAGGAACTAACTATTTTTCTTTGAGAGTGAATGTATTTTAAACCTCAGATAAAAAACTGTTTACAGATTCGACTGAGAGCTCTGTGGAAGACACAGCTGTCGAGCAGCAGCAGCAGCAGGGTAGAAAAAAATAAAAATTAAATAAAAACAATATATGTATATAAATATATATATATACATATATATATATATATATATATATATATATATATATGTATTTTAAGCATAGTTCAATAAAATGTCATATAAACCTGTTTACAGATACATCCAAAGATGCCACATTGAATCCGCCCACCAGAAGGTCGCTTTTCAAAGATCAAGACAGCTTTCAGCAGAGAGGCACCGTTTCAGTTCAACAAGAAGTGAAATCTGGAGGTTTTACCGCAAAGAATCGGAGTAAGATAAAAAAAAAAACTTGTGTATTTTAAAAACTATTTTTCGTTTTATTTATGAACGCTGTGCTGCGCAGCGTAAGATAACTTTTATTGTCTTCCGTTTTTACAGAATATTTAACCCCAGCCAAAAGACAGCGACTCGCTGCGCTACAAAGCAGAGCAACGCTAGTGAGTGGATTAATGAACGGTACGTTTTAATTCATACATACATACTGAATTAATTTGAATTCCTTTGTTTTTTTTTCAGCTTTAATGTGATTATTTCAATATATATATATATACATAGTTTTATTTATTTATTTATTTATTTGTTCATTCTCCTTACAGAGGTAACGTTGATGGTAGGACAGATTGGCCACAGAAACGGACAACGCAGGAAGACAGTCTCTACAGCCTCACGGGATCTTCGTAATAAGGCCTCATCGTTAACGCTTCTGGCAGCATGTCAGATTCTGTTAAAGAAGCATTTTGGTGACATCAAGGTGATTTTAAACTGAACTGATCACTGTGTTTTTTTTTTTGTTTTTTTTTTCTGTAGGTTAGTTTTATTTTATTTTTATTTTTTTCTTATGTTCATAGAAATGGATAACCGAATCAGACTTGCCCTGGATGAAATAAGAAATTTAGTTAATGAACTTAACGAAATTCCCGTTAATGCAGAAGTAGCAGATAACATCGTTTTAAATGCATCTCCTGCTAACAGTGAAAATGTAATAAATGAACATCAGCACGGTGACTTTTTAAACGTAATCAATCAGGCTCTTGAAGATTTAAATAGAGCATTGTATCCACTCAGCATTCAGCAAAATGATCCACCTGACAGTCATCAGAATCCTTCTACGTCACACGCCGCAGATCGGCACGGTGACGTTTTAAACGTAATCAATCAGGCTCTTGAAGATTTAAATAGAGCACCATCTCCACACAGCAGCATTGAGGAAAATGATTCACCTGACACTCATCAGAATCCTTCTACGTCACACGCCGCAGATCAGCACGGGGGTCATTTCAATACGGACGTAGCAGTTAGTTCTGATCAAATAGGACGAAACCCTCCAGCCGTGGTTGAACGTGAACATTTTAATAACCATGAAATAAGGAGACCTTTTACCATACTGCCGCCCTGTCCAAGTAACGTTCCAGATTTAGCAGCATTCTATACAGACATCATGCGTATTATCATTGAATTAGCCGACGCTGCGAGATCGTTAACCAGACGTAACGACGTTGTGCAGCTGGAATTAGTGGGTGAAAATCTCAATCGTCACATTACATTTTCTGTTACAGATGATGGAAATATGATCCTGCCTGCTTTCGAAAACTTCCTCGACGATTTAGTACAATCGAATGCAAATATGCCTGTAGATAATAACATGGAATTTGTTCTTCAGGTTGTTAATGACCCAGCAGGAGGTTCTAAGCGTAAAGCTGCAGGAACGTTAGACTGTGAACTGTTTAATAAGAAAATGCGTCATTTGTATATTATAAACAATACCGGTAATCAGTTATGTTTTGCAATCAGCCTCGCACACGTCTCTGATCCTGAGCTCACGGATCACCGTGCTGTAGAACTGGGGAGGAGATGGCAGCATCAGGCAGGCCTTGACGAGCAAACAGCAGTTACTTTTAGTGACTGCTGTAAGCTGTGCAGGCTGTCAAAGAATCTGTCGTAATTCCTCATGTTTCAGCAGACACAGGGAACCGCGCATCAGAAATAGTACTGAAAGGCCTATGAGTGACTGTGAGTTGGTAAAACTCTGTAAAGTATGCAAACGGATATACGTTATTCCAATCAGTAAACCGAATAAACCACACGTGTGTAATGTAAAATGCAGTATTTGTGGTGGAAAATGTACCCCCCAGCCTAGACATTACATGCGATGATCATAAGTGTTACATTCAGCCTTGCAGTGCAATTAATCAGCTTGATGATGAACTGATTTTTTATGATTTTGAATGCCTCGTCAATGAGAGCGGTGTGCATACCCCCTTTCTGGTCTGTGCTAAAACGTTGAAAGGTGATAAATGGTACGCTTATGGACTGAATTGCACCCAAAAATTTCTCCTGCATTTCAGGAGGCCGAAGTACAGAGGCTTCACCTTAATAGCGCACAATGCGCGGGGGTACGATGGTTACCTGATTCTAAATGCAATGCTCTACCTGCCCTATGAGGTTGAGGTACACAGCGGAACCGGATGAAACTGTACACTATGTGGATTACACATCTCTGTACCCTTATGTAAACGCCAACTGCGTTTTTCCCCTCGGACACCCCACCATCATTTACAAAGATTTTGATGACCCCAGCAGCTACTTCGGTATAATCAAAGCTGTGGTCTACCCACCACATAACCTGTTGTTCTCTGTTTTACCTTACAGAACATCCCAAGGTAAACTTGTGTTCACTCTCTGCCGCACATGCACTGAAATAAATAACCAGTCAGGTCCCTGCATGCATAATGATGAGGACAGAGCTCTGACGGGTGTATGGGTGAGTGTAGAACTCTGTAAAGCGTTACAATGTGGGTATCGTCTTGCTAAAATCACAGAGGTGTGGCATTTTGAAAAGAGAAGTGTTACAATCATTAAAGGTTACATTCATTGCTTTTTAAAGGGTAAGCAGGAGGCTTCAGGCTATCCGTCTGAAGCAGTGGATCAGGAGAGTAAGTCAAAGTATATAAGCGACTACAAACTGCATCAGGGCATCCAATTAGACCCTGAGAAAATCGAGGTGAATCCTGCCAAAAGGCAGGTTGCAAAATTGTGTTTAAACAGTTTTTGGGGGAAATTTGCGCAAAGAAGTGATCTGTCTCAGACCACAGTCATCACTAACCCTGAAGACTTTTTCAGCTTCATGTTCTCAAGTAAATACAGGGTTAACTATTTTCATTTTTTCAACCCTGAAATGTGTGTAGTGCAGTGGAACTACAGCAAACGTGTCATATATCCACCAAGTAAGACAAATAATGTGTTTATAGCAGCATTCACCACCGCTTATGCACGTTTAAAACTTATCAGCAGCATGGAGAAGTTACAGGACAGATTGATTTATATTGACACGGACAGTTTGATTTATGTGACAAAAAGTGGTGAAACTCCTCTGGAATTGGGGAATTATCTGGGTGATCTTACTGACGAGTTAGATGGTGACAGCATTTCGGAGTTTGCATCGACAGGCCCCAAGAGTTATGCATACCAGACCAAAAACCGTAAAAATGTAATGATACGTGCTAAGGGTATCACTCAGACGCATGAATGCAGCGAGAGGGTCAATTTTGACAGCATCAAAGGGGGCTGGTCGAGGGCTACTTACAGAGGTCAAGTGAGGGTGTCATTGAAATCCCTCAACACACGATCAGGAGGGATAAAAAGAGATTCCGTTTGACAAACGCGACATTTCTTAAAAAGTTTCGACTGGTGTATGATAAGAGACGTCTTTTATCTGACGGGACAACTCTGCCTTTCGGTTATTAGAGTTGAAGAAGAAATAAAATAAAAAGTCACATGGATTTACAGGAGATTGATTTTGATCCTAGATTTAGAGCACCTTTCTCATGTATGATAGTTGGCCCCAGCGGCTGCGGGAAAACTTTCTTTGTAAAAAGTATTTTACAAAACTGTAATCATGTCATGGATATTGTTCCAGAAAATATTGTATGGATTTACACATCTTTTCAACCCATGTATGCTGAATTGCAGAAGATGAATAAAAATATTACCTTTGTGGAAGGATTGCCTCATTCTTTTGAAGATGAAAACCTGTTTCCTCCTGATCAGAATCATCTGATTATTCTAGACGATGTTATCGCTCAAGCCTCAGATGATGAAAACGTGATGAAGGTCTTTACCCAGTTTCGTCACCATCGTAATATGAGTGTTATGATGTTGACTCAGAATGTTTTTCATCAGGGAAAGTTCAGTCGCACTATTAGTTTGAACTGTAATTATATGGTGTTGTTTAAGAACCCGAGAGATAAGCTGCAGCTGAATATACTGGCCCGCCAAACGTTTCCATCTCAAAAGGGTCTCTTCTTGGAGAGTTTTGAAGACGCAACGAGAGAAGCTCATGGATATTTAATCATCGATTTTACGCCTACCTGCCCAGAACATTTCAGACTGAGAACGGGGATACTTCCTCAGCAGTGGCCTGCTGTGTACGTGCCCAGAACAAAGTAAGTCATCATGTCTGCGCGTATAAAAAGGAATTTACCATTATTCAGAGCTTTGTACCAGGCCTGTCCACAGAAACTTAAAGATATTCTCGCACACTGCTCTCCCGACTTTATTCAGGCTCTGTGCGAGATTGCACTGAATATCCTAAAAGGTAACATTAAACTATCACCCTCTCAACACCGACAATTGAAGAAACAAAGAAATATCATCAGATTGTTGGGTGATAAAAGAACCGGGATAAAAAATAAACAGTTGGCTCTCAAAAAGCAACGAGGTGGTTTTATTCTCCCCATCTTAACGGCTCTTGCACCCTTGATCGGTGATCTAGTGGGTGGAATCATCAGGAGATAATGTCTCTCAGAACATCGCAGAAGATGTTTCTCATTTCACCTCATCAATTCAAGCGTCTGACCCAGTCAGACACGTCCATCAGACAGACGGCGGAGGAGAATTTGGATGCTGAAATGAGAGCGATATTAAACGAGCCGGGTTTGACTTCTTCTGAAATAATCAAGAGATACGATGCTCTTCTCCAGAGGTATCTGACTTTACTTAAGCAAGGTGTCAAAGAAGAAAAACAGCGGGTCAGTTTAACGCTGCAGCGTGACACAGAGGTTCCTGAACATGAGCGGTCCCAAGAAAAACAAGGCCCAGGGCAGGACGAGGCCCCTAAGGATCAGGTTCTTACGGAAGTACTGAAAAGCCTTCCTAAACACAACCGTAAAAATGCCGAGTACATTTTTAAGAAGTTATCCGAAAGAAGTGAGAGTTGGACTTCGCGAGGTGAATTTGTATTTAACGGAAATGTTATAAAGGGGTCCCACATGATTGATTTGTTGAAAAATCTCATGCTTCCGTTTAAAACATCTGGAGCATCACAAACCCGAGGATGGTCTGACTTTCTACACACCTTGTCAGAAGTAAACATCCCTATATCTTCAGTCATTAACCCTTATGCTCGTGAAGAATATAGACGTTTCAAAACAGAGGGTACATCGATTGAAAATGGGGGTACACCACCCAGCGTTAAGCAGAGAAGAAAAAGAAGAAGAAGGCAGATAACTCATTCTCCCTACTGGTCGAGATCTGAGCTGGAAGATCCAAAAAATGCTGATGGGAGATCAAAAAGGTCTCTTCGTAAGACGACACTACCACCCCGATGGATTACATTTTCACCATAAACCGTTATAAGAAAATGAAACATGTAGCCTATTTCTTTTATACAATAAAATATTTATTGATTATATTTTTCAAGTCTAACTTCGTTCTCTACTTCACACACTAACATATTATATCATTACACAAATATTAAATCATAAGAAGAAAAAAAAAAAAAACAAACAATGAAAAAAAAAAATAAGACAATTTAAATTCCATAACAATCCAGAAACATCTCCAAAGAGCATGTTCCGTGAGTATAAAATGTACAACTTTGATTAACGACACATTTCTGATATTTTTTCACAAAGTTAGATACCATTAAATCATTCTTAATCACATCTCCGGTGTATTTCGACAACACTTGCTGCATTGATAATCCGCACGCTCTATGACATAGATAAAAAATTTAATGGTGACCGCACACAGTGGACAGAGTGTTTTGAAGCTGATTATTATGATACAATATTTTTGAGGATCTGTCTTTTAAAAATGTTACGATGCTTGACGGGTAGAACTCGAAATCCGGAGAGAATCCATAAGAGTCAAAAAAGCTGGATTGACCATTCTCATCCAATGTCAGCCAGTGTTCTCCCGGCATGTGTGAAGGATGTGTGTTCACAATAAAGTAGGCCGGCCCTGGGAATTTGTCAGCTAGCAGCGGCAGCTGGTCGCACGGCCATACACCACAAAACAAATCTCCCAGCAGATGACGCATCAGGCTCTCAATTTCATGATTATTCATGCCTGATTAGATTAATAATAATCCACCAGCACACGCCTCTTTGAATCAATCTCTAAAATAGAATCATAACAAGCGTAGATGATCAGCGTGGTGGTATGAGGCAACGGGTTTCTGAAGCGCATTTCCAATCTTAAATTCCCACTGGAAACTGGAGATAGAGCATCTGTGTCCTCGCCCGGGTTAAGATTAAATATAAATAGAGAGTATCCTTGATTAAATTCCTGACGTGTTATACTCAGTGGAAGATCTTTTAGATGTCGTCCTGTAGCCGTAAACAAGTTGTAATACTCTCTCACTGAATGACCTTGGTTAAAATTGGCCTATTGGGCTGGAAGGCTTTAGCAGGAATTTGTCTGCCATCCTTACACAAAGCTAAATATTCCATATCAAAATGATTAAAGTCAAAACGGATTGAGATTGCGTGTTCCTGTAAAAGCATCATGATCCAGTAACGCAATCACCACATACTTGGGAAAGACGCCTAAGAAAAGATTCTCTTGGTTGCATACCCTTGAATTTTCAGGGATGGAATATGTTTTTACATTCACACGTGAAAGTGGATACAGAGCATTTGCCTTCATTAAAGCCCCAGTCGTACAGCTGGAGAGACAGTAACTTTTTTGATAAAAAGAGATGCTCCTAATATCCTGAGTTTGTAAGTGGAGTCTCTTGCTGCCATGAGACAAAAGGCATCGTTGGCTCTTGTAAGTTTAATTTTGAGGTCAACAGAGTTTAAAAGAAGTCTCTCACAGAAAAATATGTCTGCATGCAGGGGGCCTAGGAGATGTACCTCCCTGGAATTTGCCGTAAAGCCTGCTCTGCTGTTAAGACCTTGGTTAGGGCCGTTAGTTGTAACAATAGAGTTCAGAGCACCTGCAGTGTATTTATAAAAAAGACCAGAGCTAAACTGGGTTTTTAAAGAATCCTCAGAAAAGTTTAACAATGTCTCAATCATGGCTCTATATGGATGTGTAGCGCTGGATTGTGAAATCATTCGATCTCCGAGAGTGACGTCACACTGACTGAAGATGGTGTTTAACGGGTAGTTGATGAGCCCTACAGGTGCATCATCTGGCAGGTTTGTTCCATTCTCGTTAGTAATTTTCACTCTGAGATGCAACAGCGTATCGTTGAAATCCAGATACTTTTCTCCGTCTCCCGGAATGAAAAACTCGATCGGCCCTCCATCAGTGATTGCTGATAAAGGCTGGATCTCGGTGTAAATTTTATCTTCGATCGATAGCTGCGTCATCGGGGCAGAAAATAAGTCCAACTCTGCCAGCGTGCACTCTGATGATTTGTTATGTAAAAGAGCCATTATTTAAATATATCAAAACTTGCGGATGACTTCCTTCCTCTTCGTTTGTCAGCTGCGACTGATCTCCTTTTTCGCGTTTGTCGTTGTTTTTTAACCGTCCTTAAACGATCACCAGGGGGGTCTTGTTCTGGGTCTTTTTGATAAAACCATAATTCCTGAACCTTCTTGACCGTCGGTGTGTGTAGAACCACTCATTTTACTCACGGCTCTACCGATGACATCCGAAGCGATATTTGATGCAGCCGTTTTAAGATGGGGTTTTGCAATTGCAAATCCTTTTTTAACCAGAGGGGATACGAAGCGGAATAATTTTGAAAATAATGATCCAATTCCGCGTCCGTACATGACCGGGGCCCCATAAAACCCTGGCAGATTACCGCCTGATTGACTTACATAGTAATTTACAAAGCGATTTGGATCACGTCTCAGACTTAGCTGTGCCATGTTCTCTCTTGCCTGCTTGATGCAGTGTTGAATGACCAGCGTAATATGAATGATAACCAATCAATCTTAGAGGTTATATACATATCTCTGGAATAGTTTATACAAATAAAGTTTATCTCAGGCTACGTTGTGATATCACCGGTCTGAAGTGTAGTCTTATGACGGTCTTTCCATAGACAAAATTTACAGGAACGTTTTGGTCCGATTTAATTTCTATATTGATATTTTCAACATGTCTTCTGGAGACTGGAAGGTAGTGGGCGGGGTTAAACGTCTGAGTAATCATATCACTGAATTTGCCTTGTACTTTGACTGTCCGCAGTAAAGGTGCAAAAGTGTTGCCTACTATTTGTGGGCTGACCACGTCGCTGTAACAGTATAGGTGATAGAAACCAGCCTTTATATCCGCCGGAAAAGGAGCCAGTTTTGGTTCAGAAACATGAATCCATTCCCCTGGTTTCACGCCCATCATATAAGCTAGAGTGCTGAAGAAGCGTATTTCATACGGACTGTTTGCTTGAAATGCAAATCTCTTTTGAACTTTGCTGAATTTAATGCGTAAACCCGATTTCAATTTTATGAAAAACATTTCCATCTCTGTCTCGAGTTGAATAACGCTGTTATAGTAGCCACTTTTGATCCTTTGCGTATTGATCTCCACATCACCAACCTTCCTCCATTCAAAGTAGGCATCATAATCCGGTAAATTATGCCATGTATGAGGATATGAAATCTCGGCTAATGCAACCATCCATTGGCCTTCTAAATCAATATGTTGAGCTAAATTTACACGGAAACTTGAACTGGTATTATTTTTAAACACTTCCATGCTAGCATTAGATGGAAGAGTAACGTAAAAGCCATCATCCTCTACCTGACGGTTCATGATGCTGTGTCAACTGTGAGGTTTAGTGCAAACCTTTTTTATACGTTTCGAAGTTCATCAAACTTGATCCAACTGTTGAATTTCTCAGGCCAGTTTTTCCAGCTTACAAAAACCTGTTTGACTCCCTGGACCGTACGTCGTTTTAATATTTTTTCCACTTGATACATCTTGTCGTTAAATATTTTTACTTTTTGAAGTTCCTCAGCGTAAAAGGAACCCTCGATAGGTTCTCCATCCAAATCTTTGAGTTTGTATACAGGAGGAGAACGGGGTATCCGCTCATACACTGTAAACACTTCATCCGTAAAACTCTGTTCGTATTTTTTGTCAAACACTCCACGGACCTTGGATATTCTGACAAGATCCCCTTGTTTAAACGTTGTCACTGAGTCCTTGCAATATCTGTTGGACTTGACATCATACAGATTCTGAAACACTTGAAAGGCATTTTCTGGGGTCACTTCCATAGGGCTCATTTTAATGCTGGAGTGGTAGGAATGGTTGTAGCTTCTAGCTAGGTTTTGCAGTACATCGACGTACCGCCGGGTATTGTTAGCTGTAAAATATCTCCACATCCTTGTTTTTAATGTGCGGTTAAATCTCTCGACCACTGAAGCTTTTGCTTCACTCGCTGTGGCAAAATGTTCAATACCATGTTTCTCCATTAAAAC
Source organism: Girardinichthys multiradiatus (assembly GCF_021462225.1). Taxonomy (NCBI): domain Eukaryota; kingdom Metazoa; phylum Chordata; class Actinopteri; order Cyprinodontiformes; family Goodeidae; genus Girardinichthys; species Girardinichthys multiradiatus. The sequence goes on from NC_061807.1 coordinate 42,162,839, forward strand.
CTTAAATTTCTTGTTAAAAAATTCTTTACCTGCATCAGTCTGACTTTTTTTGGGGGTCTGACTTTCTGTAAAAACTGATTCAAATGCCTTTACCACCTCAGCGGCTGTTTTCCTCTTCAAAACTCGTACATACGCCCTTTTTGAAAAGATGTCAATGACTGTTAATAAATAATTATAACCATCATTTTCCATGGCCAGAGCTTGCATGTCACAGAGATCAGCCTGGAACTGCCTCAATGGTCTGGTGACAAAAACTCTGTTTCTCGGGAACTTTATTCTTGCAGGTTTATGTAGAGTATAGGTATCTTCTCCTGATAAAAAATCTTTAATTTTTTCAACCGCAACCTTCTTTCCCGTTTCATCTTGCATAACCCTCCTCAGCCTATCTACACCCCCAAAACTTCCCGGATTTGAAGGGCTATAATATACTTTCTTCATCAGCCGTCTTCCTGCCATCTCTGCCTTATGCTCATTCTGCCGATTACTTGTTAAATAATGAGAAAAAACACACAGGAGGGTAGATTTATCCTTATTTTTTTATTTATTTTTTTATTTAATATAAACAAAAAACAACCAGAAAACAAAATCAGATAAAATGCAGATTAATGCAGATGAATTCAAACACTACTAGCTTTTAAACAACACTTTTGGGAAAGGTTACTATGTTCCTACTTTAATTGTATTTAATAGTAAAAAGAAAAAAGAAGAAAAATCATATAATGCAGATTAATTAAAGTACTGGAATACTAAAAAAAAAAAAAAAAATGATACAACAAGTCATCAAACATGTGAGATCAGTTTGTCAGTCCATAGCACTCTGAAACAGAGTTAAGTTGTTTGAGATGTTTCTCATCGACCATGCGATCATAAACGTGCGCTATTGCACTGTGGATGCCTTGTACCGATTTCAGTTCATATAAAACCGTCTTGGCAATCGTCTTCACTCTGAAGTCATCCGCTTGTATGCGTCGAAGTACCAGAAGATTCTGAATAGCAGGAACGAGTTTGGGGGTTACGAGTCGTCGTACGATGCGTTGAAAGTTGACTTGGTAATAATCCTCCCCCAGTACCTCCAGGCAATGGTGTTGACGCTGGCTCGGGTGGTTCGTTATACATCCATAGCAGGTTTCTCTGAGATAGTTCAAAGAGGTTATGTTGAATAAATGAAGTATCGCTGTTTTCACCGTATTGATGAGGGTGGTTGAGAACCAACCGTCAATTTCGTCCTCCTGGTTACTCTCATCCTCTGCTGAAGGCTGAGGGTCCTCCATTGGTTCCAGGGTTTGTGTAGGGGCTTCGGTAGAGGGTGAGTAGCCGGTGGCTACCTCCTCCTCCACGACCACCTTCATGTCTTCAGGCAGGACATTCGCGTCTACAAACTCAGCCATGAATAGCGGTGATGGTGAGCAGAGGTCTGGAGAAAGCGGTAGATATTTCATGTTGTATCCTGTAGGTGATGCAGGACTGAAGTGGTTCTCTGAGAATGAGGATGTTGAGGTGGATGGTGAGAAGAGGTCAGGGGAAGGCGGATTATATGGTCCAATGTTGAAGCTTTCATCGTGCTAAGGAGAGAAGTGGATCTCTGCTCGGTGGTTGTAGAGATCCCTGTATGGTGTCGGTCCACTCATTCTCATGATACGATTCTCAGTGTCTGTGAGCTTGCAGTTATCCCCCCGTATATATATCATAGGAAGGGGCGTGTCCTCAGAAGAGGGTTCGTTCTAAACATAAAACAGGAAACGTCAGGGTTTTTTTCACTGACATGACATCGATCCAACTTCGTGACTTGTGGAAAAGGTCGGAAAGACGATGTCCAATTTCACTCATCTTCTCTGCCCAAGCTTCAAACGGCAGAGCCAGCATTGTCTTGAATACGCCGCAGTCCTGATTGAAAGCCTCCAACACAAACAGATCTGAGGGACTCGTCCGGTTGTTCCTGCGTCTGCTTGCCCGAAAAGACCAGCGGCCATTTGCGGTGGTTTTTGACCCCCACACTGCGCTAAAGAGAGGTTCTCTCTCAGCTATTTCAACATCGGATGGTATATGAAACATTCTCGCCCGTTTTACAGGTCGAGGAGACAGTTCATTTTCTTCTTCTTCCTCCCTCTCCTGCCTTGAGACTGTTTCAGGGCTATCATTAAGGTGCGGGATTGCAAGCCTTAACACAGCCCAGTCGCTGTGGGTGAGAGTACACAGAGCCAGTGATCCATTAAATACCTCATCTTGATCCAATTGATACAGGCAAAGCTCTCCTATTTCATACATGAAAATATAACCCCAGCTGCCAACCAGGCCATATGGCTCCAAAGACCATTCTTCCTGCAGAGTGTCGAACGGGGGTCTTTGTACCCTGCAGATGTAGTATGTTGATTTCTTAGGAGCATTCAATTCACGGGATGAATACTGGTAGACGGTCACTGGGGTTTCGCACAGAACTGACATACCTCTTGGCCAACCCGAGGTCTGATTTTCAACCATGGTTGTTGAAGTTGATGTTGGATCCTCATCATCGGTAGAGTATGTGATGACGGGAATTCCGATAGGTGTCTCCATTGAGGAAGTAGATGATGCAGTTGCTTGTTCATCATCATCATCTTGGCACGCGTTGCGTTTCTCCTCCGCTTGACGATAAACTCTCTTAACTCTAGCCATTGTTGAACGGGTGTTCTTTTTTCCAACGAATGCTGCATGTAAAGTGCAGAGTTTTATCTCTGTATTTAAAGTAAACACTAAAGCACGCCCTATTGTTTTCATTGAGTTATTCAAGGTTTAACGATGCTTACAAACACACCCCCTCTATTTTTAATTGGTGCTGATGCCAAACAGTTTCCGATAATACCATATTTGTCTTGTTCTATTTATAACAAACACACCCCTGTGTTTTAATTGACTCATTTAAGGTATCGCCCCTAATGACGACAAGCAATCAGCATCCACGGTTATGCCCCCTTGGACACACCACCTGCTTGACCACGTGACCTCCTGCCCACATGGCACCCACATGGCGCCCACAGGGCGCCAACCGGAAATCCCACCCTCACCGGAAGTCCCACCCACCTGTCAAAAAGTTTGATGAAAGGGTGTACTTAAATTCTCTAACATAGTGGGGAAAATGCATAAATCCAGACTCTAAAGGACACTTTTTAAAGAGGAAGGAAGGGTCTGGGCTAAAGCCCCCATTGTTTCAAGACCCTAAAAATGCCCTGGTAAACCCAGCCAAAACAAACGCAAGACTATCAGGAGAAACAACTTGATGTCACATGTGGAGTAGGACAAGTCAAAAACTCTGGTAAATAAAGTATATGGTCAGATGAAAATATATTACAGCTGCTAATAAGCACTCACATAAAACATGAAGTTTTCATACCAATTAGTCCAGATCTGCGCAATAATGAAAAATACCCCCTAGGTTCATATGAAATTCATGGTATGCTTAAAAGAAGTGGCAGTTCAGGAAATGAGAAGAACTAGATGCTATTCTTGGCCTAAACATTTAAATGTGTTTGAATGGCCTACTCAAAGTTGAGACCCCAATCCAATTAAAAATCTGCGGTTAGACTTGAAGACTCGATGTTCACAAGTGAAAATAAGCCAACATGAAGGAGTTGGAGCAGTTTTGGTTTAACCCATCCATCCATCCAACCATCCATTAGGCAGCAGCCTAAACAGAGAGACCCAGACTTCCCTCTCCCCAGCCACTTGGGCCAGCTTGTCCGGGGCGTTCCCAGGTCAGCCGAGAAACATAGTCCCTCCAGTGTGTCCTGGGTACTCCTCTGGGCCTCCTCCCAGTGGGACATGCACGGAACACCTCACCAGGGAGGGGTCCAGGAGGCATCCTACCAGATGCCCAAGCTACCTCCGCTGGCTCCTCTCGGCATGGAGAAGCAGCGGCTCTACTCTGAGTCTCTCCCAGATGACTGAGCTTCTCACCCTATCTCTAAGGGAGAGCCCAGATACTCTGTGGAGGAAACTCATTTCGGCCGCTTGTATCTGTGATCTCGTTCTTTTGGTCATGACTCAACGCTCATGACCACAGATGAGGATAGGAACGCAGATTGACCGGTACATCGAGAGCTTCCCTTTGTGATTTAGCCCCCTCTTCACCACGACAGATTGGTACAGCGCCCGCATCACTGCTGACGCAGCACCAATCCATCTATCAATCTCCATTTTTCCCTGATTCGTGAACAAGACCCCAAGATACTTGAACTCCCCCACTTGAGGCAGGACCTCCCCCCTGACCCGGAGAAGGCAATCTACTCTTTTTCAGCTCAAGACCATGACCTCGGACTTGGAGGCACTGACTCTCATCCCGGCCGCTTCACACTCGGCTGCAAACTGCTCCAGTGAGAGCTGCAGATCACGAGCTGATGAAGCCAATAGGACCACATCATCTGCAAAAAGCAGAGACGCAATCCTATGGCCATAAACGGATCCCCTCAACACCTTGGCTGCGCCTAGAAATTCTGTCCATAAAAGTTATGAACAGAATCTGTGACAAAGGGCAACTTTGGCGGAGTCCAACCCTGACTCTAAATGAGTCTGACTTACTGCCAGCAATGTGGACCAAGCTCTGACACCGGTCAAACAGGGACCTAACAGCCCGTATCAAAGGGCCTGGTATACTCCCGGAGTAGCCCCCACAGGATTCCCCAAGGGACACGGTCGAACGCCTTCTCCAAGTCCACAAAGCACATGTAGACTGGTTGGGCAAACTCCCATGCACCCTCCAGGACCCTGCTGTGGGTGTAGAGCTGGTCCAGTGTTCCACAGCCAGGACAAAAACCACACTGCTCTTCCTGAATCCGAGGTTCAACTATCCGATGGACCCTCCTCTCCAGAACCCCTGAATAGACCTTACCAGGGAGGCTTAAGAGTGTGACTCCCCTATAGTTGAAACACACTCTACGGTCCCCCTTTTTGAATAGGGGGACCACCACTCTGGTCTGCCAATCCAGTGGAACTGCCCCCGATGTCCAAGCGATGCTGCAGAGTTGCGTTAGCCAACATAACCCACCTTAAGGAACTCCAGGTGAATCTCATCCACCTCCAGGGCCTTACCACCGAGGAGCTTTTTAATCACCTCGGTGACCTCAAGACCAGAGATTGGAGAGCCTGCCCCAACGTCCCCAGGCTCTGCTTCCTCAGTGGAAGACGTGCCGGTGGGATTGAGGAGGTCTTCGAAGTACTCTGCCCACCGACCCACAACGTCCCAAGTCAACAGTGTTGGTGGTGTCCCTCCTTCCACTAAAGACGCCGGATGGTGGACCAGAATCACCTCGAAGCCGTACGGAAGTCGTTTTCCATGGACTCTCCGAACTCCTCCCACACCCAAGTTTTTGCCTCAGCAACCACCCGAGCCGCATGCCGCTTGGACTGCCGGTACCCATCAGCTGCTTCCAGAGTCTCTGTTAACTAGATGAGTTCCCTCGACCCCTGTCACCTTTTCAAACCAGGGTTTTAGAGTAGGATCATCCCTCTTCTGACACCGCTTGTTAACTAGAGGCCTTGTGGCTGGATTACCAGTGAGAAATAATAGTAACGGCAGAGGAAGGTGGAAGTAGCAGAGGAAGGTGGAAGTAGCAGTGGATTTATTCAGGCGCACACCATCAAGCCTAACAGCATAAAGCCTCTTAACAAGACACAATTGCAGCCTTAAATAGGCGCAGCTGATAAAAGGACTAAACCATTCTCTACATGGAATTTAACATCTCACAACTTCCAACTCAAACATACATTTTGTCAAATATATACATATTCCCCCTTACTTTTTATAAATATTTTATATTTTTTAAACCTACACACCCAAACACCATAAAACCTCACAAATACTAAGTGCACAAATCCCCCACATTTTCCATGGTCTCTCCCGGAACCTATAAATGGTGTCTGGACCCCTGGAGAAGTATTTGTCCAAACACCCTGGAGAGGACAAAGAAAAGACAGGTGTCACTTCCTTACCACAACACTTCTCCTTCACTGACACTTTTAAACAGACTTTACACAAACACTTGCTCAAGTTTCACAACAGTAGACCTTATTTGCTCTGACTAACAATTCTCCTTTCACAGACAACCACGCCACTTCTTAATGAGGAGCAGCTGTGCAGAGCCTGGAACAAAAGGCTACATGCTCATCGCTAAAATACTCAATAAATATTAAATAAAAAGTTAAACTTGAGTGCAAATGATTATGTGCAAATCCATGCCTAAAGTGCAGTGCTAAATAAAGTGTTTGTTAAAGTGCTAGATAAAGTGCTTTTAATAAAGTGCAAAGGTGCTCTTAAAGTGCTATGAATTACTTAAATAGGAATAGTCCACGTAATGAAGACCGTCTCAGTCTCACAGGCCAAAAAGACCCAATAGGCCTCCTGCTTTAGCCTGACAGCATCCCTCACTGCCGGTGTCCACCAGCGGGTTCGAGGAACCAGCAACCTTGCGACCACACCTTCGGTAAGCCGCCTCAGCAATGGAGGCGTGGAACATGGCCCACTCACACTCAATGTCCCCCACCTCCTCCGGAACGTGATTGAAGCTCTCACGGAGGTGGGAGTTGAAGCTCCGCCACATGGGAGACTCCGCCAGGCGTTCCCAGCAGACCCTCAAGATTCGCTTGGGTCTGCCTGGTCTGACCGGCATCCTCCCCCACCATTGGATCCAGCTCACCACCAGGTAGTGGTCAGTGGAAAGTTCCGCTCCCCTCTTTACCCGAGTGTCCAAGAAATGCGGCTGCAGATCAGATGACATGGCAACAAAGTTGATCATTGAACTGTGGCCTGTGGTGTCCTGATGCCAAGAGCACATATGGACACCCTTTATGCTTGAACATGGTGTTAGTTACGGACAATCCATGACGAGCGCCAAAGTTCAATAACAAAACACCACTCGGGTTCAGTTTTGTTTTGGTTTATTGACTGGGCAAAAATCCCAGGGGCAAGACATGGCAAGCTCTTAGAAACTTATCAAAGCCACTTGCAGCTGTAATCTCCCCAAAAGAAAGTACTGACTTTAGAGGGGGGTGAACCCTTATGCACGCTGAAGTTTTCTGTTATTTTGTTCTATTTGTTGTGTGCTTCACAATAAAAAAATGTAAATCATCAAAGTTGTAGGCATGTTCTGTTAATGAAATTGTGCAAACTCTCAAACAATCCACTTTAATTGCAGGATGTAAGGCAACAAAACATGAAAAATGCCGACAGGGGTGAGTACTTTTGCAAGTCACTGTAACACTACCCCCACTTTGGATATTAATTATAAAGTAATTACATTCCAGCACAACCACAAATGAAACATGCCCTTAATTTAAAGTCATACAGTTCTCTACTAAATTCAGTCCCCTAAAGAGAATACTTCAGTTCCAAAACATGGCAGGCCACCACACTGTGATGACATAAAACAGTCCATAGGCTTGAAGTGTCACAGATAGAAATGACACAGTAATAACTCCTTAAGTGGTAAGAAAGCTTAACACCCATACTAAAACCCACGAGGGGGCAGATGTGTCCTGTTTCCACCCATGCTCTGACTTGTGTTATTCGAATGAATGTCTTTATTGTCATTGTATGTCAACATACAACATAAAATTACCGTTCCTCTCCAAAAAAACAAAACCCAACATCCTTCCTCAACATAATCAAACAGAGTGGTTAAAATGACCTGCATACCTATGTTTAAGAACAACCTACATACTTTAAAAGGCGTTAAAAAGGAAATTCATACCCCAGGTTATTTAGTTATAACGGAAGAATGGTTTGGTGATGGGGGTGGAAGATGGATTTGGAATTGGGAAATTAGTTCTTGTATAGTTAAGGTGTAGCAGCTGTTCCCAGGCTGATAGTGTAGGATTTGATGGCTCTGTGGCATCTTGCAGAGGGCGGTAATGTAAATCAGAGGTGGCATGGGTGTATAATGTCCTTAACAATCCTACAAGTTAGGAAGGGAAGTCCAATGATTTTTTGTGCACTTTTTTGGAGTGCTCTCTTGTCTGCAGCTGAGCAACTATAACATGTGATGCAGAACGTGAGGGTGCTTTCCATCGCGATAAAAGGATTGTAGTAGTTTCACTGAGAAATGGAGCTTCCTCCTCACTTACGGACGTTCCCAAGTATCTGAACCAGAGAGCCTCTCAACCTCCTTCTGTCCAATCCTGAGTGGCCGGTGTTCTTCCTGTTGCCGTCTAAAGTCAGTCAGGATCTCTTGTCTCTTTTCTGTGTTTTAATGACTGCAAACCACTTTGTGAATCTGCAGACCTCATCCCTATAGGCGGTTTCTGAGATGAGTGTGATAAATGTGGTGTTGTCTGCAAATTGTATAATATTGTTTGTGAGGTGTGCAGAACTGCAGTCAGAAGTGTATATAGAACATAGGCCAGGACTAAGAATGCAGCCCTATGGTGCACTTGTGCTGGATCAAATTTCTGAGCTTGACACAGTTCTTTCACAGTGCAACCAGAAAAGAGTTCTGTGTTACTGGTCTGAGATATGTGGACCTTTTCACCATATTTTGCTTCATCTGCATCAGCAATCCTTGTCTCATCCACTACCATGGGACTCTGCCCTCTCTGCTCTGCTGCAGAGTCCCAATCATACCTCACTGCCTGATGTTCAATATTTCTCTCACTGGTTGGTGGGGCAGGTATCTTGCAAGGGAAAGACAGGTGACAGGAGAGGCTATTAGCATTCCCATGAAACTGAACAGGATGGTAAATTATTTTAAATTCATGTTCACTACGTTTCACTGTTCTAATGGGTACCGCATAACTAGTGCGTTAGTGTTCTTTGTCCACTGAAAACATACATATTTCTTCGTTAATGCTTGGACAGTTGCAAAATATTTAACAAAGTGCCAGTAATAAATGAATGACACGTTTAAAATGGCATGGCTTCGACATGGTTCTCAGGATGTGGAAAAGCCAACTGGTTCTTTTACAGAACCATTTAGTAACAATCCCCGGTTAAGAACTGGAACCTCTTTGGTAGAAAAGACCTAAGTGGGAGCTGAACAAGAACTCAAAAGGGTCAAGCTGAACCAAACAGTAAAGACTAATATTAGAAGGAGAACCATAAACAATGCCCAAAGTATGGAGTATTGTACACCCTTTACAAATATGATCCAGAACCAAAAATAATCCACATACAAAAACAAGTGAGAACCAAAACACACAAAGATCCATGGATTATGACACCCTGTCCTTCTTAGAGGGATTCTTTAGTTTTTTTTTAAGTGAAGTTTTGTCAAGGTACGATCATTCAATAGTAACACACATTATAGCAAAAAACTGGGTTAAATATGAATATGTTTTATTATTGTAGTGTATCAGCATTGCATTAAACACCAGCAAATGTTGTTTAGATTTTCCATTCTGTCAGAAGGGGAATAGTGCATTGGTGCTGAAATACTGCAACAGCAATCTATCCACCAGTAGTGGGCAGTAGATGCTTTTCTACATGGACCAATATGATGTAATAATTTCAGACTTCTAAAGGAAACCTTACACATTATTTTCTTGTCTGTTTCAAAATCAATCAAACGTCGATCAGAGAGCCTTAATTGCATTTAAATGGATTAAAAATATCTTTATTCTCAGAACCACAATATTAAGAGTTTAATTGAAAATTAATAATTAATATATTGGAACTGGTCACTGATGGAATCAATAATTACTGTATTAGTAATCTTATCAATATACACTGCCAGGCCAAAAAAAAAGTCGCCCAAAGAAAAAAGGTCACACACTAATATTTCGTTGGAGCGCCTTTAGCTTTGATTACGGCACTCATTCGCTGTGGCATTGTTTCTCCAATGTCACAAGATTTATTTCCACCCAGTGTTGCATTAATTTTTCACCAAGATCTTCCATTGATGACGGTAGAGTCTGACCACTGCTCAAAGCCTTCTCCAGCACATCCCAAAGATTCTCAATGGGGTTAAGGTCTGGACTCTGTGCCAATCCATGAATCCAGAAGGATTTCTCATGCTCCCTGAACCACTCTTTCACAATTCGATCCCGATGAATCCTGGCTTTGTCATCTTGAAATATTCCCGTGCCATCAGGGAAGAAAACATCCATTGATGGAATAACCTGGTCATTCAGTATATTCAGGTAGTCAGCTGACCTCATTCTTTGAACACATACTGTTGCTGAACCCAGACCTGACCAACTTCAGCAACCCCAGATCCTAGCACTGCTCCCACAGGCTTGTACAGTAGGCACTAGGCATGATGGTGCATCACTTCACCTGCCTCTCTTCTCAGCTGCTTTTCATGTACTGTACAATGCACAGTCATCAATACTTGTTAATTGTCAGGGCTCTGTGTTGGTGCGCAGTGTATGTGTATGTTTTTGGGTTTTTTAAGGCTCCTAGTCCTGTGATCTGTTTCTGAGCGAGCTTAAAGGTTTGTTCCTCGTCTCCCACAGTGAGTCTCCCTGCCTCCTCAGCTTCTGGCCCTGGCCTGGGTGAGGTTTCTTTTGGAGAACCTAACTCCTGTTGTCACCTGCCTGTCCACCCTCCTACGTGGGAACGCTTAAGCTGGGTCATCACTTGAGAACTAAGGAGAAGAAAAGAAACTGCTGCCTACCACACTCATCCTGCCAACCTCCATCTCAGAGGAAGGACTTACCTCCCCAGCTAAATCATTACCACTCTGGCTGTAAGTCCCTGAATTAATCCTTCAGAAAGAAAACATCTTCAAATTCTCCTGGGATATCCATAACCCTGTCACCTTCCCTTCCAGAGAAGTACCAGTATCCTGCTGGCGTTGCCTGCGTCCCTGTCTTGCCCTGTTCATTTCTTTTCACAAAATAAATCTGTTAAAACGCTGTCCTGAATTTGTGGTTGTGTTCTCCCCAGAATTTAAAGAAACACTCCATTATGACATTAATATTTTATTTGATTTACTGACAAAGAGATATTACAGCTTTCCTTAAAGTTGCAGTTTCCAAAGTATTATAGATTATAAATTTCGGAGTCAATTTATTCTAAACCAATAAATGTAGATCCAAAAACAATATTCAGTCATTAGATTTTGAAATGACATTTAGAAACACATATGCCTATAACCTGCCACATCTATCCCAATGGTTGTACAGGATACATCTGCGTTTTAGGTGCTTTTTCACTTTTTGGTGTTTAAATCCATATAAAGAAAGAAATACAACAAAAAATGGCTTTGTGATTCAAACAGGATTTTCATTAGTGTTGTGAAAAAGTACAAATCCCCTTTCATCTTTCAAGAATGAAATTTAGGTGAAGTGCTGAGTTGTTCTGTCCACCTCTGAGACGCTGTCCTTCCAGAGTCCTCACTATCTGAACCATCTCACCACCAAGAGTTCAAAGAACTGCCAGTCCACTTTTTTTCAACTCACATGGTAAGCAATTTGGCATCAGAAAGAATAAACCTCTGCAGCATAAATTAATTAAATAAAAATAAATTGATTTTGGCTCCAGGATGGGAGTTCAGGATGGGAGTTCTAGAATCATCTTGCCAATGAAAATCTAACACAGATCATTACACCTAACAAAAACTCCAACAAAAAGTTAGCTGTCAGGAAGAATCCTTCTCCCAAGGAATTCACAGTAATGCTGGCATACTGTCTTGGCAGAACAAGAGTACCTGGTAAGAAGAAGATGCAGCCTGAGAAAAATGAACATTTAGGTAACTGAACACCAGATATTCTTTTTTTATACTGTAGCAGATTTACAATGCATTTGTTCAGCCAGAGACGTGTTGTAGTTAACATGTACTGTAGCATTACTTTTAGTGAAATAATCTCAGCTTGTCTGTCAGTCCATTAAAATTCTATAGGATATGGCTAAGGGGAGATTTATTGTCAAGTCTTAATGATTTACTGAGCAATATTTCCTCAAATATCACTGATGGTTGTTTGGATTCTTCATTCATCACCGATGCAGCAGCTATCTTCCAGTTTATGAGTAATAATGATTTGCTTACATCCACATTGCTTGTGTTATAGTTATTCTACAGTTATACTTTGGGTTGCCTCGACGTTTTAGGCAGGCTCTTTCACTGTCTTCTTTTAAATACTTTCTTTAAAATATTTTCTCTGGTGTGAATTGTTTGTTTTTTTGTGTGAGGAGTTATCTTGTCAAAATATTGTTTTATATCTTTTTTTTTTTATTTAAATAGTTTTTCTTATTCTCTTAATGTACAGCACTTTGGTCACCATTTATTGTTTTTAAATGTGCCTAAAATAAACTGGATTGGATTTGACTGTTTTCAATTTTTGTCAGTAAGAAAGGTTAAAAAATTGTTAAGGTCACCTGAACCTTCACCTGAACCTTCATTTTACCTGTACTTTTCTTGTTGTGGACGCCTTTATGTCTGAGGCCAAAAGGTTTGGAATGAGATCCTAGTACATCTGAAGGGGCTGAAGTATCACAGGATCTTAGTGGAAGTAGAATAAAGAGGGAAATCCATATAGATATTGGGATGCTGTACCAGTCTGTTGTTTGTTAAAAAAAACTGGGCCAAAGTCTTAAAATTACAAGTCAATCTATGCTCTAACCCTCACCAATGGTCATCACCTGTACGTAAAGGCTGAAGAAATAAAAAAGGATGAAATGATCGGCAGACTCGAGTCGCACTTAAGTTGCAAAATGAAAACACTTCAGACTTGACTTATACTTGAGCCCCAGAGATTTGAGACTTGAGTTGGACGCCTGGTCTGAGACGCAAGTCTTATGCCCTTTTTCCGTGGGCTCTACTTTGGCCTGCTCTACTCCATTTAGCCCATTTGGTGACCATTTCTGTTACTAGCCTTTCTGGCCCAGCCTGGTACTGACTTTTTTTGATACCTGGTAACAGGTCACGTTGGGGCTGGGCAGGACAGAAATGTGACGTGAACAGAGTGCTGTTCACTGCGAGTTATGCACAGGAGGGTGGTCTGGACTCTTCAACCTCACTGGTAAAGGAATTGATGTGTGACGGTGAGTGTTTAATTTACAGGTCCTTCTCAAAATATTAGCATGTTGTGATGAAGTTCATTATTTTCCATAATGTCATGATGAAAATTTAACATTCATATATTTTAGATTCATTGCACACTAACTGAAATATTTCAGGTCTTTTATTGTCTTAATACGGATGATTTTGGCATACAGCTCATGAAAACCCAAAATTCCTATCTCACAAAATTAGCATATCATTAAAAGGGTCTCTAAACGAGCTATGAACCTAATCATCTGAATCAACGAGTTAACTCTAAACACCTGCAAACGATTCCTGAGGCCTTTAAGACTCCCAGCCTGGTTCATCACTCAAAACCCCAATCATGGGTAAGACTGCCGACCTGACTGCTGTCCAGAAGGCCACTATTGACACCCTCAAGCAAGAGGGTAAGACACAGAAAGAAATTTCTGAACAAATAGGCTGTTCCCAGAGTGCTGTATCAAGGCACCTCAGTGGGAAGTCTGTGGGAAGGAAAAGGTGTGGCAGAAAACGCAGCACAACGAGAAGAGGGGACCGGACCCTGAGGAAGATTGTGGAGAAGGGCCGATTCCAGACCTTGAGGGACCTGCGGAAGCAGTGGACTGAGTCTGGAGTAGAAACATCCAGAGCCACCGTGCACAGGCGTGTGCAGGAAATGGGCTACAGGTGCCGCATTCCCCAGGTCAAGCCACTTTTGAACCAGAAACAGCGGCAGAAGAGCCTGACCTGGGCTACAGAGAAGCAGCACTGAACTGTTGCTCAGTGGTCCAAAGTACTTTTTTCGGATGAAAGCAAATTCTGCATGTCATTCGGAAATCAAGGTGCCAGAGTCTGGAGGAAGACTGGGGAGAAGGAAATGCCAAAATGCCAGAAGTCCAGTGTCAAGTACCCACAGTCAGTGATGGTCTGGTGTGCCGTGTCAGCTGCTGGTGTTGGTCCACTGTGTTTTATCAAGGGCAGGGTCAATGCAGCTAGCTATCAGGAGATTTTGGAGCACTTCATGCTTCCATATGCTGAAAAGCTTTATGGAGATGAAGATCGCCAAAACCACTGGTAAATGGTTTACTGACCATGGTATCACTGTGCTCAATTGACCTGCCAACTCTCCTGACCTGAATCCCATAGAGAATCTGTGGGATATTGTGAAGAGAACGTTGAGAGACTCAAGACCCAACACTCTGGATGAGCTAAAGGCCGCTATCGAAGCATCCTGGGCCTCCATAAGACCTCAGCAGTGCCACAGGCTGATTGCCTCCATGCCACGCCGCATTGAAGCAGTCATTTCTGCAAAAGGATTCCTGACCAAGTATTGAGTGCATAACTGTACATGATTATTTGAAGATTGACGGTTTTTGTATTAAAAACACTTTTCTTTTATTGGTCGGATGAAATATGCTAATTTTGTGAGAAAGGAATTTTGGGTTTTCATGAGCTGTATGCCACAATCATCCGTATTAAGACAATAAAAGACCTGAAATATTTCAGTTAGTGTGCAATGAATCTAAAATATATGAATGTTAAATTTTCATCATGACATTATGGAAAATAATGAACTTTATCACAATATGCTAATATTTTGAGAAGGACCTGTACTTTGCACAGCACACAGCTATCAATGGAAACAAAACAGGTTTCCGTGTAGAGCAAGGTCAAGTGGATTGGAGCCGTGTGGTGCTCAAACTTTGAATGAAAAAGAGGCATTACTAACAACTCTGCTGCTGGCTGTAATCTCTAAATATGAGCTCAGATTGACCATGAACATCCATCCACTGTTTATACCTGCTTATCAGGATCAGTCCCCAGACACAACCCAGTGGTGTAGGTCTTAGCTAGAGGGAACCAGCAGAACCATGTCGTCTGCAAAAAGCAGAGACACAATCCACTGGTTTCCAAACAAGATCCACCCTGCCCTTGGCTGCACCCAGAAATTCTGTCCATGAAAGTTATGAACAGGACCAGTGACAAAAGGCAGTCCTGTCAGAATCCAACATGGGAGTTTGCCCAACCGGTTCACATGTGTTTTGTGGACCTGGAGAAGGCATTCGACTGTGTCCCTCATGATGCCCTGTGGGGGGTGCTCCAGGAGTATGGAATCGGGGGCCCTTTCTTAGGGGCCATCCGGTCCCTGTACGAGTGGAGCAGGAGTTTGGTCCGCATTGCCGGCACTAAGTCGGACCTGTTCCCGGTGCATGTTGGACTCCGGCAGGACTGCCCTTTGTCACCGGTCCTGTTCATAACTTTTATGAACAGGATTTCTAGACGCAGCCAAGGGCCGGAGGGGGTCTGGTTTGGGGACCAGTGGATTTCGTCTCTTCTTTTTGCAGATGACGTGGTCCTGCTGGCCCCCGCTAGCCTAGACCTACAGCATGTGCTGTGGTGATTCGCAGCTGAGTGTGAAGCGGCTGGGATGAAGATCAGCTCCTCCAAGTCCGAGGCCATGGTACTCGACCGGAAAAGGGTGGCTTGTCCTCTTCAGGTTGGAGGGGAGTTCCTGCCTCAAGTGGAGGAGTTTAAGTATCTCAGGGTCTTGTTCACGAGTGGGGGAAAAATGGAGCGGGAGATCGACAGACGGATCGGTGTGGCTGCCGCAGTAATGGGGGCACTGTGCCGGTCCGTTGTGGTGAAGAGAGAGCTGAGCTGAAAAGCAAAGCTCTCAATTTACCGGTCGGTCTACGTTCCTACCCTCACTTATGGCCATGAACTTTGGGTCATGACCGAAAGAACAAGATCCGGCTGAAATGAGCTTCCTTCGTAGGGTGGCCGGGCACTCCCTTAGAGATAGGGTGAGGAGCTCGGCCATCCGGGAGGGGCTTGGAGCAGAGCCGCTGCTCCTCCACATCGAGAGGAGCCAGTTGAGGTGGCTCGGGCATCTATACCGGATGCCTCCTGGACGCCTTCCTCGGGAGGTGTTCCAGGCACGTCCCACTGGGAGGAGGCCCAGGGGACAGCCCAGGACACACTGGAGGGACTATGTCTCTCGGCTGGCCTGGGAACGCCTTGGGCTCCACCCGGAGGAGCTGGAGAGGTGTCTGGGGAGAGGGACGTCTGGGCGTCTCTGCTGAATCTGCTGCCCCCGCGACCCAGTCCCGGATAAGCGGAAGACGACGAGTACGAGTACGAGAATGTTTTAAAGAATGATCTTCTGAATAAAACCAACCTTCTGGATGACCATTTCTCAACGGTGTCTAAATAGCTGCCTTTATTTATTGAAATAATATTTAAAGAAATATTATTAAGGGAGTGT
The DNA here is from genome assembly GCF_021462225.1 of Girardinichthys multiradiatus. Taxonomy (NCBI): domain Eukaryota; kingdom Metazoa; phylum Chordata; class Actinopteri; order Cyprinodontiformes; family Goodeidae; genus Girardinichthys; species Girardinichthys multiradiatus. Next base: position 42,179,030 of record NC_061807.1, read on the forward strand.
TTTGGAAAAGAGCCAAATATTTCTGGAGAAATTGGGCTTAATGGTGTTTACTTAGTTATCAAATCTAGTAAATGATGTTTAGGGACTATTATTTACTGGATTGAAGACTAAACCTTTCTGGGTAAATATTATTTAGCACCAGAATCAAACACACACCTTTAAAAAATACCGTTAATAAAAGGGTTAAAATGCATAAGCGCAGACGGCGTGTTATTATCAATCTTCTGTGTTTAAAATCACCCTTCAAGTAAAGTTTGACTTAACTTAAAAACACACAAACACAGAACACAAACAGGGCACGTGTGCTGCAGATAGCCTGCTAGCACTAAGATAGCCGGGTTTCACACAAACAAAACCAAACTTCATAGAATGAAAACATTCAGATCATTTCATCCTAACTGTTAATCTGCCCAAACCTAACCTCTGACCATGGTGAGGAAATGTTGTCCAGTTTGAAGAAACGTCAACCCACATTCAACAAACGGTTAGCTTTCAGCTAACCTCGGCGCGGCGCTGGTGGTGTAAGGGTTCGCTCTGTGAACAAAAGGGTTAGCTCTGGAGCTGTAGCTGGGCGGCCCGTCCTGTCCGCTGACCACACGGGTTAACACAATGATGCGGTCTCTGCTGTCTTCCTTCCAGACTGGGAGACCGCGTCTTTGCAGGGCTTCTCTCGAACACCGTTTGCTTCTGCAGGGCTCGGAGAGAAAGTCAGCAATGCTTATACCTTAATTTACCCTCTTTATGAATGAAATAACCGGGTACACAAATAGTGCTTCACTCATACTTAACTTGTGCATATGATCTAATGTCCTGATCTTATGACACTCTTGGATCCAGTTTGAAGAGTTTGTCTTTTTGCCAGCAAAAGACATTAGCGCGCGTTGTCCCCCTCCTATCCCGATGAACACCGGTGTGGAAGAGGTCGGCTTGTTGGAGAGAGGGTGCTCTCATTCAGACAGAGGCATCATGGGAAGTCTGCTGCTACACCCCTTTCCTCAGTTGCTGGAAGTCAGTTAAATGCAATTTATTTTGAAAGTTCCAGAAAGTCCGTACCGGGGTTTAATGTTGAAATCCATGGCTGGGTCCCAACACCTCTATTCAGCTCAATATTTCAGTTATTGTTTCTTGACGATCCAAACCTTCTAACGATGCCATGTGAGTTATTTTGGTCTCATGTCCCAAGATATTAATTGCTGAAAAACTGTCTGGGGAGACGAGTCAGGGCTGCAGAGTAGTATTAGAAAAATTAAATCTGAGGCCACCTCCTCTGTTTAGTGTTGATTTTTCATGATTAACACATGTCTTCAAACAAGTCTTATTCGTCTTTTCAGATGTAAATGAATTGCTGATTCTTGACCTCATAAGTTTGTTGTTCTTTAGGGCCATCTGTTTTGGTAGCTACTGTTTAATTTCTCCAATTTCGAGGTCTGAACACTCCTCCCTGCACCGGGCTGCAGATACTACACAGCTGAGCTTGTGTCTGGGTCTTGTATCCTTGCGATGAACCACTCTGTCTAAGAGTATTGTTGGTTTTAAAATGCACCAGGATATTATGTTTTGAAAATATCCTTCCTAGTTTCTCGAATACTTCAGCCATATATGGAATGACAATGTTCCTCCACTTCTTCTTTTCTCCATCAGTGGACTGAGTTGTGTTTTCTTGAAATCCTGGATGCTTTAGCATAGACTAAGTTAGGGTATCCATGGGTTGCAGGTGCTTTCTTGATGTATTTGTGTTCTTCTGTCCTTGTAAGGCATGTTTGGCTTGATGCTGCAGAGATCTGATAACTGATAGTTTGGGTTCAAGTAGGTGGTGAAATTCAAAACATAGGTGCTGATCTATGTGTGGGGGTTTTCTATAGACTTCAGTTATGAGGTTTCCATCTCTGTCAACCAGGCAGGCCAAAAAAGGTAGCTAAATAAACCTTAAAGGCTTTATGTCACCACTATAAACCTTTTGTGAACAAATAATAAGATTTTGATGATAGCTAAACAGATAGTGTCCTGGTTTTGAAAAAAAATATGAACAAATATACAAATGGAAGTTACCACCAGTGGGCAGTGTAATGCCTTTTTCTGAGGTCATGAGGAGGTGTATGAGCCAAAAAAGCTGAAAGATTTAGCTAACTAAGCATTTAAATGAGCAGCCGTTTGTTGCTGACTCAGATGGGTATATGCTATCATATGTAGTAATTGCTTTAGTTTTCATGTGAGATGAGTGTTTTAATGGTGTTTAGCAGATACATATTTTGTGGTTTCTCTATGGTTTCAGATTTTATTATTATCTTAAATAAATAATTTTACAGATGCATGTTAATGTAAACCAAGCATGTAAATCAAAAACATAGTTGTCTCCAGTTAATCTGCCGGAGAACTCAAGGTTGTTCCCACACCAACAGTCCCCGCTGAGCCGTAGGGCGTAGGGGCAGGAAAAAAAGAGGGCCAGGGACTAGCTCCCCAAGCCCTGTCCCACCTCCACTCACAGCACCTTAGCGGAGACCATAGCTAGAGACCTTCTGGAGTTCCTCAGCAATGACATTCAGGGTGGCAGCCCCACTGATGGGAGCTATATTGAAGCATTTGGGCCATCTGAGCACAATCAGTGCCCAGCCTCTCTGTGGCCTGCAGGTGCACCATTGCCTCTCATCCCTTTTCTAATTATTTTAAAGCAACTATGCTGCCTAATTAATGGGCAGATGCATTGAATATCTGAGAATATCTGAAGATCTGAGATACTTACATAGTGTTAGTTCGATGTCTATCCAGAAATTGTCCCATGAATTTTTCTAAATCCAGTTTAATATGTATTATTATCTGTGTGTCAGTTAATATTTATAAAACTTTGGCTGTTCCAAATCTCCTAGACTTTTAGCCTTTTGTGAAGTTTTTAAACCTATGAGTGGGGGTGTAATTGTCCATAAAAACTTGATATGCTATGTTCTGACCTAAGCCTGTGGTGAGAGTTCTTCATCGTTTGAGATTGTTTTCATGGTCCAATTAGCTAAACCCCTCCCTCCTACTCCCTAATTTTGTGAGGATTGCTCAAACCAGCTCTCCATCTAATAGGTCCGGATCTACCTACGTTGCTGAGTACTACAATGAACAGCATTACTAAAGAATCTATTTAAGTTTGTGTCAAAAAGGATACGCCTAGCCTCTTACAGCCTACATCCAAACATCACACCCTTTTTAAACCAATGTGTTGGTGGGACTGAGCAACCCCTGCAGTCAGCCAAATCACAACAGTCACATCTGTTAATGGCTGCTCACTTCCCTAATTTTACAACTTGCACTTGGTAACTGGGCTTGGTAACTTTGTTTCAGTGATTGGGAATTGAGTCGCAAGGATGTTATTTTAACAAGTTGGGGCTTAAAGCAACCTTTAAAAACCTCCTATAATTATTTTTGAAGCATGCGCCAAGACGTTTTTACTACCATTGAATAACTAAACTAAAAGATGACACAAATAATTGACTGTCCACACTTCCTCAAAAATTTTGTATGCTCCTTTAATTAGTAATGCGTTTGCAGGGGTCAGTAAATGCATAAAATTCAGCAACACAGAATAATCAAGTACTAGAAAATGATCAGTCAACTTTCCCTAATGCTGAGACCATGGAGTTCGAAGTGGAGGCTTTGGGAGATGGAGGATCTTTCATACACCTGAGTGGGCAAATCTTTCAGGTGACAATAAGTTGATTTCTTGGACTGAAGGCAAACTGAAGTCCTCAGTTCCCTTCCTTAGAGTAGACGAGCACTAATGTCCTAGTTCTTGAAGATCAGAAGCACTGATGTCCCAGGCACTGATGGAAACCGTTAGGTGAAAATGGGTATTGTTCAGGATGACTTGAAAACAATTCTGCTCTCCTTGTTGTGCCGGTGCCATTAATGGCAATTAACTTAACCTTTTCCTTAAGTTGTTGTCCTTTTCCCTCTTATGGGGTGTTCACACCGAACGTGGATTCTACGATAGGAGCGGCCGATTTACATGTTATCCCTATGTAGAGGCGCGTTCAGGAGCGGAGTGGCGCGATGCGGTGCGAAGGAGACGAAGGACACGGTGCGGAAGTCGTGCCAAACGACACGGGAGTGGAGCGAGAGCGATGGACTAGTTGAAAAATCTGAACTTTTTCCTAAATTCGCGTCGCGCCAACCAATCAGGGACTGGATGTGGCTGTGACGTAGGGTGAAAGACCGCAGCGGAGAAGAAACGGTTGTCAGTGAAGATGGAGGACCAGATCGTAGTGGCGGTGTGTGGCAAGCCAGAGTTGTATGACTCAACTAATTACTTTTACCGAGACAAGTACAGAAAGGACCTGGCCTGGTTATGTTTAGGCACAAATATCTTATATTTAGGAGATGTGGACATTAAAAATCGGCTGTTTTTTTTATTGAGCTGAGATTTATTCACTCACCAAAGACAGATTGACAGGCGTTCAGCAGCGGGGATATAGCGCCGGTAGTTGGTGTCCCGGAGGCTGATTCGTCTCCCAACGCGGGACAGCAGATCTTCGAACTGGGTCCTGGATAGACGGAAGTACCGCTGAAATCGACCGTCATCCAGACGCAGCTCCTGGAGTAGATGGTGGTACTCTCCGAACTGTTCCCGTCCCTGAAGAATCTGGTGAACCCAGGGACGTCAATGTCTGCGGCGTTTTTCGGCTCTGCACAGGTAAAACACTGTGATTATCCGTAAAATCCATGTCCGCCATGTTCAATTGAAACCAGCAAGCAGCAGATGGAAGCTCCTCCTCCTGCGTTGCCGCTTGTTGCCATTTGGCAACGCAGAGTTCACGTGGAATGTCAAGCGAGCAAAAGCACACAAATGACGCAAAATATTCGCGGAATCCGCGTGTGAACGCACCATTAAAGTGTTTCTGCCAGAGTTTCCATGCCCTCTTTGATAATTTCCCAGTCGGTGAAAGGCTTTCAGTGTTTTCCTAAAATCCACTGTACTCGCAGTGAACACTTGCATGCTCGCTGTAAGAGACTGTTATCAGATGTTTAGCTTGCTCATTCTGTCCCAGACAGATAGCTTTGGCTGAAGTTCTTATGTCTGATTTCATAATGTCTATTTAGATTTCCACTCTTTATAAGTCCAACTGATTCAGAACATATAAGATAGACTGGCCTTACACCGACGGAAATTAAAAGAAAACTGTATGCTTCTCTTCATTCATCTTTAAACGTGCGATTTTTTTATAGTCCATTTTAAGTATTTTTTAAAAAGCCATATTCTTTTACTTACTCATCTGTGCACCACCAAGTCATTGTACTGTGAGGAAGTGTGAGCTCCCAAGCTAGTAACTTAGCAGCTATTAACAGTAGCGTTAATTGCGCCACAGCGCACTACACTGACAGCTGGAGGCAGAGTTTCAGCCGCTATAGCTCCAACCATCGGTGGAAATACAACTGGTACCAAACAAGTAGAGATAGAACAAGTGGAGCAGAGCCGCACAGCCTAAACGGAGCCAGTGGAAAAAAGGCATTAGCAACCCATGTTCAAGGACCCAACAAAGCTTCTTCTTTGTCGTTTTCTGTCGATAGGCAAAATGTGGTTCATTACCTCCACCAGCTGGCTTGGAGTATGGACCAGAATGTCGCTGACCCACATCCGGGGGTTTGCGGACCCCTGCTCAAACATTTAATTTCTCATTTAATCATATGTAATTTCTTTTAATCTCAGTCATAGTTGAACACTTCCACAAAAGAAAAGAGAATTAATACATTAATCCAAATGAGCCTCCCCAGTCCGTACAGCTGTAGAATGAATATTTACGCACGAATTGAAAAACGTCTGCACTGATACATGGAAGGATCTCACTGCATTTTTACATTGTCTTCTACTGTTTTGATTAATAAGTTAGATATGTTGATGCCCAAGTACATGATGTTCCCGATCTGTAAATAAATGGTTGGACTGAGATGAGTATTAGAGGAGATAGGAAGGGCATTTGATTTATTACAATCTATAAACCAATGTGAAATGTTGAAAATTGTTTTTTTTAGGGTGTTTTCGAGAAAGAGCAAAATATCATCAGCATATAGACAAATTTCTGGGTTATATTGGTCATTTCAATTCCATGATTATCTTTGTTTTGACCAATTGCAGCTGCAAAGGGTTTGATAAAAATACCAAACAGTGAGAGAGGAAATTTTCAGTCTTTTCTGGTGCCTCTATATGATTAAAACTTCTGATAAATTTAATATTTTCTTTCCACGCAGATGTTGGTTGTCAAAAGCCTTGTCTGCATTTAATGAAACAATTGAACCATTTTTATTTTGGAAGTTGCAATGGTCTATTAGACTGATGAGCATTCTTGTGTTATTTATACTACACCTATTTTATTAAACCCAGTCTGGTCAGGATGCATAATATAAGGAGTTAGTTTTTAAAGCCTTGTGTCTAACGTCTTGCAGATGATTTCAAGATCTGCATTCATAAGTGATATTGGGCAGTAGCTGGACGGCAGAGTGGGATCTTTATCTAGATTAAGGATAAGATTGATGTTAGCACAGTTCAAATTTGAGCACAGTGATACCATGGTCAGTAAACCATTTACCAGTGGTTTTGGCACTGTGAGCAGGTGCCTGGTCGTGCTGAAAAATGAAATCTTCATCTCCATAAAGCTTTTCAGCAGAAGGAAGCATGAAGTGCTCCAAAATCTCCTGATAGCTAGCTGCATTGACCCTGCCCTTGATAAAACACAGTGGACCAACACCAGCAGCTGACACGGCACCCCAGACCATCACTGACTGTGGGTACTTGACACTGGACTTCTGGCATTTTGGCATTTCCTTCTCCCCAGTCTTACTCCAGACTCTGGCACCTTGATTTCTGAATGACATGCAGAATTTGCTTTCATCCGAAAAAAGTACTTTGGACCACTGAGCAACAGTCCAGTGCTGCTTCTCTGTAGCCCAGGTCTGGGGAATGCGGCACCTGTAGCTCATTTCCTGCACACACCTGTGCACGGTGGCTCTGGATGTTTCTACTCCACACTCAGTCCACTGCTTCCGCAGGTCCCCCAAGGTCTGGAATCGGCCCTTCTCCACAATCTTCCTCAGGGTCCGGTCACCTCTTCTCGTTGTGCACCGTTTTCTGCCACACTTTTTCCTTCCCACAGACTTCCCACTGAGGTGCCTTGATACAGTACTCTGGGAACAGCCTATTCGTACAGAAATTTATTTCTGTGTCTTACCCTCTTGCTTGAGGGTGTCAATAGTGGCCTTCTGGACAGCAGTCAGGTCGGCAGTCTTACCCATGATTGGGGTTTTGAGTGATGAACCAGGCTGGGAGTTTTAAAGGCCCCAGGAATCTTTTGCAGGTGTTTAGGGTTAACTCGTTGATTCAGATGATTAGTTTCATAGCTCGTTTAGAGACCCTTTTAATGATATGCTAATTTTGTGAGATAGGAATTTTGGGTTTTCATGAGCTGTATGCCAAAATCATCCGTATTAAGACAATAAAAGACCTGAAATATTTCAGTTAGTGTGCAATGAATCTAAAATATATGAATGTTAAATTTTCATCATGACATTATGGAAAATAATTAACTTTATCTCAACATGCTAATATTTTGAGAAGGACCAGTATATAGTCATACCCATTGACATTTTGTCTCATTACAACCACACACTTTTAAAAAAAATTTAAAATCTGGCGGCATGTATAACTACATATATTGAATCCATATGGAAAGAAAGAAAGAAAGAAAGAAAGAAAGTTTAAAAATTCCTTTATTTTACACTCCAGCAGTCAGGAAAACAAAAAGAAACATTAAATATACAAAATCAAAACCGAAAACTAAAGATGCTTCATCCACCGTACACAAAACATCATTAATACCCCACTTACAAAGACATTCATGTTCTTTGTCAACTTAAAGAACTCAAATTCCACACGAACTTGAGCAACTACCAGTCTCTGAAATAAAACACGAGCATCATCCTTTTGATGTCCATTAACTTTTTTTTTCTTGGCATCCATATTGCTAGTTTTGCAGTCCCAGAAATGAAATTTAAAAGTATGTGAATAGATTTCTTTCTTACACAGTACCATGGACCATAAATAAAAAATACAGTTAGAAAACTGTACTCGAAATCCACCAAACAGATGATCTAAAAGAACAAAAAGAGGATTCAATCTTGAACATTCAATAAAAATATGATACAAAGTTTCTTCCTGAAAATAATGACAGGAAACACTAATGTCAGGATTAAGTTGTGCCAGATACCCGTTTGTAGCTATGGCCCCATGCACAATCCTCCACTGGAGGTCACCCAATCGATTCTCAATGGGGGGTTTATACAGGAACCGCCAACAGCCTCTTGGGGTAGAGCTGGTGTCAAAAAAACTCACTCCGCCTTGACACCCTCATTGTGCCAGAGAGCGTAAATTCAGAACCTTCACACAGATATTGGGACTTTCTTCCCCAACCCTTCAAAACAACCTATTAGTGAATCTTGGAGAGACAAGAGCTTTTCTGGCTCATTCTGCCACTGATCCACTGCAGGAGAGACAATTAGGGAAGGAAACATATACTCATCATCCCATTGGTCAGGCAGAGTACTGTTAACAGCAAACGCTCTGATGGAATCTAGCAGAGAAGCACAGGCTTCCTCTTTCCTCTTCTTTCTATTGGATCACATCTCTAGAGTGTCCATGAGACTGAACGCACACAGCTTCATTAGATGACCCAGCTTCACACAGCCTGCTTCTCTCATCTTAGATCACAGCGTAACAGATGAGAGCAGATGTGATGAGAAGAAACAGTTTTCAAACAGTTTTCTTCAAAAACCCACATACCTGGTGTTCTATCAGTCTTTCTCTCGAAGGTGAGAATCTGCCAAGCATTTAATACTGATTGGGAAAAATTGAGAGAGTCCGGTTAGGTCCAATTTTCGCAGCAAAAAAAAATGTTTATCATAGCCATTATGTCCTGCTTTCCTTAGCAGAAGACGCGCAGTATCCAGAAATGGTACTCCAACACTAGATAACAGTTTCTGCAATGTTTGAAGTCTGAAAGCAGTGATCAGTGACTTTATGTCTATGAGTCCTTGTCCTCCCTCCTCCACTGGTAGGTACAAGGCTGCAGCTCTCAGCCAGTGTCGTCCAGACCAGAAGAAATCCACTAGTCTTTTGGAGACATTGTATGAGAGAAGATGATGGTGTTAGCACAGTCAGTTTATGCCAGAGGGTCGAAGCAACCAAGTTATTAACTATCAGAACTCTCCCCCTGTAAGATAGCTGAGGCAGGAGCCATTTCCATTTGGATAGTCTGGCACACACTCTCTCCATAACACCCTCTCGATTTCTATCCAAAACAGCCTGAAAACAAAAAGAGAGACTTTCTATTTCTACGCATTCTAAGCATTTCGACACCTACTATTTTCTGTACCATTAGTGCGCTCTTGATAAATGTTTCCGCGTTCGGAAAATAATCAAGAACTTTAACATGTTTTCCAAACATTTCATCTAGAAAAACATGAATTTTCTCCAGCGTTTACAAGTTACCACTGGATGTTTGGGAATCTGCAATTGAAACGCTGTCAGAGCAGCTTCGGCTGCAGCCAGGGCCGCTGCACCCTCACCTGCAGGCACCCAAATCATTTGAAATGAACGGCAGTACACCCGAAACAATAGCCCGGGTGGGTTGCAGCTCCAACTGTCACCCCGTTGACAATCAGCTGAGTCACAAAACGCTCCTCTTTCAAAAATATCACGGCTCCCTTATTCATTCTCGAAGCATAAATTAAATTGATGTAACCAACAATATCACCAACAGACAGGAGAACTGTCTCAACTGCGATTAACAGATCAAACTGAATCCAAATCCCAGTCCTCAAAGAGAGGGGCTGCGCCCCAGAAGACGCCATCCCCGCGAAAAACAGCGCTGTAAGCACTAAAAAACTCAAAAACAACCCCTAGATGTAGAATCAGTGCAAATAGAACATTAGAAAACCAATACCTGAAAGAAAAGATCTGAAACTGCTAGAGACAATTCTTCCATCTCTGTCACACTCACCACATGCAACCTCACCGTCACCAACACACTCCCAGCATGCAATACAGAAAGAAAGAAAATCCAGTTCAACCAACTGCCTAGAGAATCATCTTATCAGTAAATAGAGTCCCGCTGTGTGTGCTTTAATCTGAGTGTAACTACGGCTGTGCTGTTTCTGGCCTCAGAGGTTTGTTAGAGAACATTAGAGGACAAACAGCATCATGAAGACCCAGGAACCCGGCAGACATGTCAAGGAGAAAGTTGTGGAGTTTAAAACAAGGTTAGGTGAGACTCTATAAAAAGATCACAAGATTTGAGCATGGTTTCATCCATCATTAAAAATTAAAAACTTAAATCACGTTAAATCAAAATGAACTATGTGGAAGTTTCTGGTTGGCAAATATGAGATGGTTCAAGGGGTGTGAATACATTTGTGAGACACTATTCCTTGAAAATTCAGGTGGTCACCTTCCCAGTATTGTTGAAGAGGTGAATTGGGGTGTATTGGACATTTCTAACTCAGCACAAAGCCTTTTAGCTGACTAAACCTTTTTTAGAGTTTTAACAGCTATCAGACATTGTGGTTTAAATATAATGTAGACAACAGTGACGACTTTTCATAAGATGAAGCATCATCTTTCTGTGCCCCCATCCCCTTCATCACTGATAAGAACCCTGTTGTCTTTGATTGGCTGTTTCTGCGTCAGGGTGGGGGTGGAAGACTTGAAGAGAGTAGGGATGACTTCCCCCTGGGAAAGACTAGCCACCATCTGCTAGTAAGATGACACCACCAGGAGGGCCCCAAGTGTCCAGCTGGGAGGACACTGGAAACCTGTGCAGCACATGCAGATCCAGAAGTTGAAAGCTGTTAGACTTCATCACTAAAATCCTGAATTTGTCTGGCTTTGAGAATACATATTTTCTGTATTGCCACATCTACTGGTGTTTTCTCATTCACTATAGCAGCCATAATTGTGTTTTTTTTTTTTTTTTAAATGCAATGATATGAAAAAATTTCTAATACATCCAAATTGCCACTCCTAGGTTTCAAAGCAAATTATTTGTTAGAATCAAATCTGAAAAAAAAAGAACTACGTCATGTCATGCTTTTCACCTGGACAGTAACCTCCAAGAAAGCCTTTTAAGACCGTCCTCACTTTAAATACATTTATGTATTTTTTTTTACTGGGACATGGACACCCACATTGTCTTTCTTTTGGAAAATGTTTACTGCTCATGCAAAGGCTGAAACCATCAGCTAAACTCAGATCTGTCGAAATCTGAATCAACTCAGTTTCAAATCAGTTTATTTATATAGTGTCATTGTGAACCATAAGGCTGAAAACTCAGCTAATTTACTTTGAAATTTACAAACAAAACATCGCCAAAAGTGGACAAGCTACTCCACAACAGCAGCCCTGCTGTGCAGTATGGCACATGGTTTATCAGTACCACAGTGCATTAAGGGTTAGGGTTGATATGGGAAGGATAATGTGTAGAACATTGCATTCTCCTTATTAATTGGGTTTTTGATTATTCTACATAAGAACAACAAAAAAAAAAAACATCAAATAGATAGATAGAGGTCATAATAGGTCATAATAGCCCCTAATAACATATTGAGTACTTTTAAAAGAAATGTTCATGACATTGATATCTAACAATTTTGTATATAGGATATCTGGAAAAGAAACTGTTTTAATTACAGGCAAAGAAAAACACAAAAATATTAACTTTGTTTTATTAACTGAAATAAACATATTAAAAACACAGTTTTGTTGCTAAAGGAAAAATGTAGTACACCCTACCCCTAATAGCTAGTTTTACCACCTTTAACTGAAACAGCTTCGGTCAAAATCTCATGTGGACACTGAGGGTCAGCTCGACGCTTCAGCTCCTGCATCTGTGGCCAAGTGGTGTCAACAAAGAGAAAGAAACTAAATCCAAATAAATGGACTAAATGAAGTTCCCTGATAATTAAGATTTCAGCAATGCCACCTAGACTTAGGGGGTTAGGATCCAACTAACAGTTGGAAACATGGGGTTGAGCAGTGCAAGAACAGTGTAAGAAAAGATACCAAAAATTAAAAATACAATAATTTTACTAGAGTAGGTCTCGATACCATACAACAAGATTGCTTCACTTAAATAGTCCCAAACAAGCAGAAATACTACAAAGGCATCACAACAATAAAGGACCTTAAGAAAAAGAAACAGTGTTAGTCGCTGGGGGCGTGGTCCTCTTTTTGTCTCCTGGGCCTTGATCCTAAGCGGTCTTCAAAGCGTTCCCCACAGTGGCGTCTCCTCTGCCAGCTCACGGCAGTTCTCACCTTGCTGTTTGTCCATTGTCCTTCTCCTCTTATTTTCCCTTTCACTCCCACGCCACTGCCATCAATAGAAAACACCTGGATAATTGGCAAGTGGGCATCTCCTGCTCGGGGCGTGTAGTGCCCTGGACTCAAAACAAAATAACCTGCACAAAAAAAAGATCACACAACTGAATCAACATGCACCACAGCAACTCTGAGAAATCTCACTAAATGCACAGCAACTACTAAATCATGCAAAACAAAGGGCCACGTTCCCACAGTTCTACTAAGGGTCAGCTTGACGCCTTAGCTTCTGCTTCCACTGAGGGTCTTTTCAAAGTCTAACTCCAGCTTTTGCCTCCACTGAGGGTCTTCTGGATGCCTCAGCTCCAGCTTGTGCTTCTATGAAGGGGCAGTGCGGTGTCTCTGCTTTGCCAGACCAGCGACCCTCACCCCACTGTCTTATCCAGACCAGCCAACCATCACATTGTTCCCGCCTTCTGTTCTTAGTTCCGTAACCAGTTCCAGGACAAACTGCCTCTGTCTCCAGGGCCTCAACAACAACTCCACTGCAGATCATCTGGGCTCCACTGCAGATATTCTCTGTGCCTCCTCCTTTGTGTTTTGGTACTTCCTCACCTTCAAAGGCCCCCTCCACCCGCCTTTTGTGGGTTGTTTTAAGTTTTTGTCTGTCTTATTTTTATGTGGACTCTGAAGGGATCCAAGGTTTCTCAAAGGATGTAGTCTTTTACTGTGAGATAAAAATGTTAATGCGCGTGTCCTCCCTTATGCAAACAGTGGACGGCTGCAGTTAAGAGAAAGAACACTACTGCATGCCAGAGTTTTGTAGCTCTATGATGTCACGGAGGATTCCAGTTGTGAAGTTCCTCCTTTTTGGGAGCTGCACATGAGACTGCGCATAAAACTTAAAACTGCGCATTCTGGGACTCGATTTTTTTTTAACAGTCTTTTTTGTTCTTTGTGTGCAGTTCAGTTCTGGTTTCATCCCATGGCTGGGCCCCAACAGTTGGTTAAAAGGAATTAAATTCCATTAAACACTGGCCCATTATCAGGAAATACAGATGCTAGTATGTCACAGAATTCCTTGATATGAAGGTGCTATTACTAAAGAGTACAGTTTTCTTTTTTTTTATTACTAAAGAGTACAGTTTCTTCTGCACTGGGACATTCAAGAATAGAGTTGTTTTATTGATGACCTAACCCAGTAAGAAAATTAACCTATTCAAGTTATTATTTTCTTAAAAATGATTCATCAATACACATTAATGTGAATGAGAAATGCTTGAGTAGTACCACTGAATCCTTCGACCAGTGTATGCTCAAGTAAAAAAAGAAAATCATGATGCAAGCACACAGGTAACCATTTTTTATTACGGACTCCAACAAAATAAAAACTACCTTAAATTTCGGATTATAAGCCGCTACTTTTTTCCCACACTTTGAGCACTGCTGCCTATACAACGGTGCGGCTAATGCATGTTTTTTTTTCATGCCGCCAAAAACATTTTGCCTGGTAACAGTAGACCAATCAAATTGATGAGTAGTTCAAAGAGGTCCAATGAACTTGTGCGATAAATCAAGAGCTCTTTCACAATTCAATTACTAGTATTGTAAATCAGTCATTTGTATTCACCCTCATCAACATGGAAAATCACCAACGGGTGAACTGCTGTGTGATTAAGGGGACCGGGTGCGCTCAAGTGAGAGCGTCAACGAAGAGGCTGAAGTGAGTGACGAGATCCTGAGGCTGATCAATTCAGACAATGAAGAACAGGACTTTGATGGTTTCAGTGCGCAGGAAGAAGATGAAGAAGGCGATCAATGACTTTTGACCTGGTAGACTGCAGTGTATATCACTTTGGAGATATTGGAATGTTGTTCGTGCACTGTTCAGTAAAAAAGCATTAGCAATTAAATTTGTGTTACTGATAACGTACATATATTTAAAAGTAGCCACTGTTAAAAAAAAAAAGCATTTGCAATATGCATTTGTTTATATTACCATACGGATTAAATTAAAAGTTAAAAATCCTCATGTGTAATATCTTTCTGTGTAAATATCTCATATTACAACGTGGGACACCCTCGGCTTGAAATCTGGTGTGGCCTGTACAAGTACAACATCGGTTTTCTTTCTAAAATTAGAGCATGCGGCTTTTAATCAGGTGCGCTCTGTAGTCCGGAATTTACGGTATTTACAAAAAGTAAAATAGGACAGACAGCCTCATCTACAACATGGAGCAAATAACTCAAGGTACAAAGTTACAAAGGTCACATCTAGAAAGAGATTCTGGAAATAAAAAACATATGAACACATGTAATTGAACTACACTCAATTACAGCATACTTAAAAGACAGGGAACAAAGAATCAGAGCAGAGCACAGACTTAGCATTGAACTAGCTATGTTGTTTTCTTCATGCAGGAGACAATGGTGTTACTTTCAGAATATCCTTGTTTGTTCAAAGTAAGCTTACCACTGAAGGGATGATCATGAACTGTTCCAACCACACTGGCCGTCGTGGTCCTTGATGGTCAGGTAATTGCTAGGATCTTTTTTTGCCTGACGCGGGTTCCTTAGAACCCCGGCCAAGTAGGTACTAAAAGTGGGGTACGTACCAAGTAATTCTTACTAATGGAAAACCTTAATAACCGTGTAGAGCCGAGTCAAGATGTGCTTAGTAGGTCTTGGTGGAAAAGGGGCTTACCCATGCAGGTTGTCCTGTTGTGCTCCCTCCATAATTTTTTAAGTTCAAACACGGAATTCAAATTCCTTTATTGTTATTGTACAATGTCTAAAGAAATACACGCAGTCCAACAAACACTCTTTCTAAAACAACACCAGCACTCAGGAAAACTAAACGAGACACTTCAAAAAATAAAATTATATGAAATTGCAATAAAATACAATGATATCACGCAACCAATTTATACACATACAATTACACTATAAAATTGCACAGTGATGTCATCTGCTAACTTTATAATGGTGTTGTACTTTTGAGGTGGTAAACAGTAACGGGTTTATAAGCTGAAAAGCACAGGGCTTAGCATACAGCCATGGGAGACTCCAGTGTTAGGCTGAGGAGTGATGAAAATCCAGAATCTGTCTGTGAACAATTTGTTAACAAGTCCTTTAACCGGTAATCTGGGATAGTGTAAGTCAAGTGTCTTCCTCAGTCACCTCAAAACCCATGAAGAAGAGATTGAGCTCCTCTGGAAAGCTGCCGCTGGTTCTAAATGTTGGTTTGCCAGAGCCTCTGAAGTTTGTGAGATACTATATACCCTGTCAAAGTCATTGAGGGTCCCCCACCTTAAAATGACCAACAGTCCTGCTTTTGTAGTCTACATTACTGTGCTGATGACCCTCCTTTGGTTGGATCTGGCTGTGCTATATAATTACATGTTTCTAGACCTACAGGCCACGTCTCCTGCTATTGGGCGCGTCACAACAACAGATTGTAGCAGGTTTATTTTTGTTATTAGAATTATTTAAACAGAAATGGCTAAACATCCTCTTAAATATAATCTGTTATTGATACTTTTGCTATGTTCATTTCATAACTATCATTTAGGACCCTTAAAAACCTAACTATAACTTCCTCAAGTAAAAATCATAAATCTTTCTCCTAACTTTTAGAGGTTATTCCAGGAATACTCAACTGCATTCAGCAATTCTTTGAAAGTTCCCAGATGGCCTTTACATCATCTTCCAGCATAGCAAGGTAAACAACAAGCAATTTGCAGTTTTTCAGTGAAATACTTTCACATAGCAGACTTGTATAACTGCGGCATATAACGGATGACAAGAATCTTTCAGAAACTATAGTACATATTTGTCCTTCATAAATCTTTCCTCAGGGGAATGTGTGGGAACACTTTAAACTCTATGGAAACATTTTTAAATGTTTCCCTATGGATTGCTAATGGTGGAGCAACATACTGCTTGGAATCATTTTCAAAGGACAGAGAATAAACAAGCTACATCTGATACCCTAGAATTTCTGACCTGAATGTGTTTAGTCTCAACACGTCATTTAACATCTTTCTTTTAAACAATGCTACAGAAATAACTTTTCACAAGGCAGTTGTGTTTTACAAGGCCAAAACTCCATCCACTAGGAGGAAGGAGGTGTTGGCCGGGGTCCAACAAAAATGATTGTAATTCACTAGTCCTCAGTGTATCTCTTGCTGCAGCAGTAACTTACTGACTCCCCCTTTGACTTGTAGTTTGGCTTTATTACAGTTGAAAAACGAGGATGGATTTAAATGATAAGGCTCACCAGTAAGGATTTATAAATCATTGTTTCTCTAAATCAGAGTGTTTCTAAGCAAGTTATCTACAAACAATGTAAACCTTAGTATGGACAAAACTCTAAAGTTCTGAAGAAACATTACTAGAAGTCATGAAGTGCTCTCTATTGATTTTAGATGAATGTTTTGCTGAAGCATCTCAAAATGAAGCATTGCTGATGGCAGATAGGATCAAACTAGCACTCTGTAAAAAAAAAATGAGGACACCAGTGATTTTTCCTCATATGTTTGAGCAGATAAATATGTAATATTAATTATTCCAATACTGATTAATTCAATTAATAGAAATAAACAAAAACTAAAGAAAACTCTTTTAAAAATGTCCTGTAAAATGTAATTTTGGTGCACATGATAAGGAGATGGTAACTCAGCATTCTGTTTGTCCTGTTTAAACCTTAGACATTTAGTTTGGTGCTCCTGACAGCTGAAGTGAGACTGAACACCATGGTTGTCATGATATGTTGAACTTTGTGTTTATTCTCTCACATAGTTTAGGTTCTCTTTTATGTAGATCTTCAGTCCTAAGTGTCTCAGTTTTCTCTTATGTTTTCTGTTTCATGTTGGTTAGTCTGGCTCTTTCAGTTTTCTGTTCTCTTTACTTCCTGTTTTCTTTCTCTGTTTCTTTGTGTCTTTATATTTTAGTCACCCTAATGTTAAGTTATGTTCTGTTTTGTGGTTGTTCTGCTTTCTGGTTTATGGTCTTTGTGTGTTTGGTTTCCATTCAGCCACCCATTCCACATGATTCTCCCTGTATTCTCTACCAGCTGCTGTCACTCTGGTTAATTTGTCTCCACATGTGTTTTGTTTTACTGATTTGGTTCATTCATTCTCCTCTGGTTTATTCTGTTGTCATCTTTCTTGTCTCTGGTTGTGTCTCTGTTGTTGGATTTATTTCTGTTTCATGCTCCTCGTTTCATGTTTTAGGATTTTTGGGATTTTACAGTTATTTTTGTTTATTAAATCTCTCTATTTTTGCATCAAGTCTGCCTCTATTCTCTCTGCATTTCCAGTCCTACCCAAGAACCATACCAAAAATGAGAGATCGAAACAGTTTGAGGTCTGGCTGTCCAAGTTGGGTCACCCTAAAAGCAGAGTGCAAAATACAAAAAATAAATATATATATATTGTTATGGGTTTACAGCAGGCTCCTGCTACTGTAGATATAAGAGTACATTACTGTACAATTAATGTGAACAACATTCACTTTAATGACAGGTGTGCAAGAAGGAAACTCTTGCTCTCTAAGAAAAACATGAAGGCCACACTGAGGTTTGCCAAAGAGTACTAGATAAAGAAAATCACTTCTGGAAAAATTTTCTTTGGACAGATGAGTTATTTGTGTATCAGAAGAGAGAACATATTTGACATTCACCAAATACAGTACGACTGTCAAACTCTAGTCCTCGAGCGCCAGCACCTTGCAACTTTTAGATGTGTCACTCTGTCATAACACAAAATTAGGTCATTAACAGGACTGTGTAGAACTTGAGCGTATGAGGAGGTAATTCAGTCTTTTGATTCAGGTGTGTTGGGACAAATCAAAAAAGTTGCAAGACACCGGCTCTTGAGAGCTAATGTTTGACACCCGCATAGCATGGAGGTGAAAGTGTCATGGTTTAGTGATGTTTTGCTGCAGCAGGGTGTGGCCAGCTCAAAATTAGAGGGGACCTGAGGAGATTGTGAGACCATTTATAAAATGACAGCTCAAGCAAAACTGGTCCCTGCAACATGTACATTACCCAGAACATACAAATAAATCCACCAAGGGCTGGCTGAGAATTAAGAAATGGACTGGTCAAAGCCCAAATCTCATTGAGGTGATGTGAATTGACCTGAAATGGATTGTACATGCAATAAACTCTTCAAACTTTCATTCCATTTAGTTTATTAATTGCCACTTCTATCATACACCTTCAGTAAATACAGAAGTGAGATACCATTCTCCATGGATCTTGGTGTTTAGTAAATAAACACACAGACACATATATACACACACACATCACACACACACACACACACACACACAAACAAACAACATAAATAAGATCATTTTAAAAGGGCATGTGGATCCATACCTAAAATTAACAGGTGGAAAGCAGGGCAGCTTGTGAAGAGAGTTCATTGTCCTGATGGCCTGAAGAAATAAGCTTTTCCACAGTCTGGATGTTTTGGTCGGGATACTCTACAGTCCCTTACAGGGACAGGAGCTTGAAAATGTATGGGGAGGGATGAGAGGGATCCAGCATGGGCCTTTCTGATGTGTCGGTGTTTATAAATGTGACCCAGGGCAGGAGGAGGAATACCTAATCTTTTCTGTTGTCCTAACAATTCTTTGCAGGATTTTATTGTCTGCAGCAGAGCAGCTATCATACCACACTTATGCAATATGTCAAGTTGCTCTATATTGTCCCTCTAAAGAATGCTGTCATGATTAATGGGGCAACTTGTTTTTCAGTCTCCGGAGGAGGTAAAGGCGGTGCTGAGGTTTTTTTATGAGGTCAATGATGTTGGTGAACCAGGTCATGTTGCAATATGCAACCCCAAGAATTTGATGCTGTTGACCCTTTCAACAGCATCAAATTGCACGGCACCGACAGAGTAGGCAATCACACAATGTTCAATGCTAAGCCGTGGGCTTCATTGTGTCTCTCCCCTCCACACTGGATAGCCACCCCTGCATCACTCCCTCTCCCCCGATATCCTGGGCCTGGGACAGGAGACCCGTTTGTCCCCCCAAGAGTTTAGTGATAGCTGGATGTAGTCTCTGTCACTTTTAAATGTCCGGTACAGAACATTACATTGTGCACACACAAACATTCTATATGTACTGAGGTATAAAACAATGCTGTATTTGTTAGATACATGCTATACTATACTGACAGGACTCTGTAAGATATTTTCAGTATGGATACATGTACCTTTTGACCCTCAGTAGAATATCATTTTCACAAGTCTCACGGATTACACTCTTCATATCAAATGTGGGGCCTATTTACTCCCTGCCACAGGGCTGCTGCTCTGTGGCTGCTGGGTGGCTTCCCTGAGGCTCTCCTCTGCTCTTCTCTGGGGTTGTTGTGGTAGTCCGGGCGGTGGTCCTACTAGGGTTCCCGTGCTCTGGGGCGTCTTTGGATGTCTGTGGCTCAGAACTCCTCTATGTTTGTCTCGGGTCCAAGGCGGCAGGCCTGTGGCTCCTCACACTCGCTATTGCATATTTTTATGGAGAAACCTAGTATACACATGCGTGCTCATACTTACACCCACGGGTGTTTGGATTCAGGTGTTAACGGATACACAGATGTTATATATTGAGCTGCAGTTACCACTAAAAACATCTTGCATTCATTAGTACCGTGCATTATCGGTAACAATGCTGCTTTTATGCGTTTCTGCAGCTGCAGAAGCAGTCTTCTAGGGTGTTATCTTGTATGCTCTTGATCCTTCTTTGTCTCCTCTTTTCTCCTTCTCTCCCTTTTTCCTTTTTGCCCAACCTCTCTCTCTTTCTTGGTTCTTTTTGTTCCATTTCATTTCTGTCTCTGTGTCAATTTCAATTGAAATAATTCCAAAGCAGTTTCTAGTCTTTTATATATATATATCAAGTAGTGCATTATAGCGTTAGTTGTAACTCAGACAACAATTCTGAGTGCTATTCTGCTGAACAGGACACAGGGAAAAAAAGGGAAAAAATTGGCCAGTTTGATGGACTCTAACTGCCCATAAAGCACTTCAAACACTATCCTTCCCCAAGAAACGCTCTGGACATGAGGTGGTCCCCACACATAGACAATGTCCAGAAAAAGGCCAAGCGGAGGCTGTATTTCATAAGAAGTACAACACGCTTCAGGAGCCACTGGTCATCTTCAGCACCAGCATTACTCGGTTTTCCCTGTGATCGACCATCACCATCAGCTTGATGGTCAGTCATAAAACATGACAGAACCGGACTGGAATAAACAATCAGATCTGGAGAGTGGATCATCGGCGCTTACCTCTTCTCCTTACAGAACGTATACAGGTCTAGTCAGAAAGTCATCTCTGCAGATCCCACATGTACTGGATATGATGCCACAGTAATGGCATCACATCCTTTCTTAAATTCCTTGCTTTCACTTAGAGTTTTGTAATTGGGAGGTGTTGACTATATATGTATATATATATACTATATATATTAGCCTCGCTAACCACGGTTCTGTTAAAAACATAACATCAAGATTCTGAACAGCAATGAAGTCATTGATTTAAAATGATTTTCCTGACAAAGATCTAATGTTTAGTAGAGCCAACTGAAGCAACTTAGTGGCTGGTATTATTTCAATGACAAGCTGCGCTTGACAAGAAATAGATTTTAGTTTTTTTTTTTCTGTCTACTGTTCCTTATTAGCTGTCTTTTTTCTGTTATGTTAGTACAGAGATATTGCAGCATTCTCTTGGGGGCATAAGCGTTTCCTGGGAATAGTCACTGCTGTAACATCCTAAACACATACAGGGTTGTCAGCCTTGATATGCGAAGATGGATTATCTATAGGAGGTAGGGGGCCTGGCAACCTGTGGTAGAAGTGAGGATTTTGTAGAGAGAAATCTGAGATTTAGGTGCAAAGTAAGCATTGTAGTATGCATTCTCATCTTGACAAAGTACTTCATGTTGTCAGTGAAATCCAAGAGAGGAGAGTCTAGGCAGAGTGGAGATAAGGGAGACGTGGGTGGTGTCAGTGTGGAAAGAGGTTTGGGGTCATCTGCTGGGGCTGGGGGGGGGGGGGTCCACATATCCTGTTGGAGTATGGGGAGATGTACTCTAGACTTATTGAGACAAAATCCATCTTTCACAAAAAGATGCCTTCTTCACTGATTTTGCAGCACATGCATTTTTAAAGCCATCTGTTAAGCATTAACAGTCTACTGAATTTCTCTTCGCCACACCGATCTGTTGGCAGAGGTCCTTTGAAAAGCACCTTGATATTGAACTTTGTTCAGCAACTGAGTAAAATCCTTATTCAAGATTTCAGACAGTTCAGGCGCAGCGCTAGTGGTGTAGGGGTTAAGCGTGCGACCACGTGCAGCCACGTGCAGAGGCCCTCCTATAGTCCTTGGTGTGACTGTCCCGGGTTCAAGTCCTGGACCTGGTGACCTTTCCCGAATGTCTCCCCCTCTCTTTGCCCCTTTCCTGTCTGCCTACTATTGAAAAATTAAAAATAAAGGCCTCTAGTGCCGCAAAAAAAAAAAAAAAAGATTTCTGATTGTTGCTTCAAAACATCAAGATCTCCTGTGTGTATGATGAGGTTTTTCATCTTTTGATGCTGATCCGATATCAGACACCATGATATTGACAAAACCAATCACTTTGGTGTTTCTCTTGGGGCAAAAATGTTTAATCTCATTCATGGCATGGAATCAGTACCAAAGGTTAAGACTATTGCGTACCCAGCGGTGGCTACTTCCTTGTTGCAGGAGGCTATATCCATTCTGAAGCCAGCTACTGATCTGATTAATGATAGGCCAGTACTGGTAACTGAGCGGCCAGCGCTGGGAAATGAGTAGGGGAGTAATCACTTGCATTGGAGAGGCATGATTAATAGCATGTCTACGCTGGTCATGAATCTGAAGTTGCCTTCCAATTGATACTTCCAACTGATTATCTGCTCCAACTCAAAAACTACAATACTTCAAACCTGGACTAGATTGTTCTACACTAATAGCACATATTGAGCATAACTTAAAGAAAACTCAAAACAGGCCAAAAGGGGTTTGTGTTTGTGGGTGAGTTAGAGGTCACAATAAAATAGGCCCAACTTAAAAAAGTAAGTAATGCGTAACATCAAACTAGTACAATATTTTTCTTATTAATGCAGTCCTTTCTTAAACAGATTTTTTTGTATTTCAAATATTTTCGTGTTTGATTTTCATGCTCCCAGCTGGATCAGAATATCCTCTCTCTCACTGCAAAAAAGGCATATAGCTATGAGTTTTTTCATAAATAATTTTGTTCTTTGTTCACATGATTGTTTTTGATGCTCCTCTTTCTTCTGTCACTCCTCTTCTCTTACCTCTTCTCCATCTGGCCACGCTCAGAGCATTCCACTGCCTCAGCACCAGGTTTTCTTTGTGACCTTATCCATAATAAGTTATTGATGCCTAAATTAGCCTACATCGTGGGACCAAGGGAACTGTTAGATGGAGACCAAGCTAAAGATTTGGAGGACTGCACAAAACACGAGTCACAGATATCTCTTCTTCTGCTCTGTAAGCAATATGACGTCCATTTGCATTTTCATTATTGGTATTAAAATGAATAATTTGTTGGTAAAACATTTCTCTCTGAAGTTGTTTGTGCGGCCAGCTGGTCACATAGACTGAATGAGCTCACTACATTAAAGGCCAGATTACTCTTTCAAAACCCAGCTGCATGCCTTGTCACTAGCTTGCTTGGTAAATTAAATGGTGCAACAGCAACAACCTCCTCGCCCCCAAACCTGTTCACTAAATACATCAGATGGTATGAAATCAACTTATTCCAGTGTAGTATTGATTCGGAAAAATGGCTACAAACTTCTTTATTTAGGCTGGTCGCATAAAGATTTTCATTAAATCATTAGCTACTTAATAGGCTTCAATTAAAAAATAAATAATTATTCGGCAGTGACACAAATGGGACTATACAAAAGCTGTTAATTTCTTGAAAATGTTATAATCTTAAAGACAATTGGAAAGCCTGCTTACATTTTAATCACCTGTGATTATATCAAACCTTTTTAAAATGTTATAAGCCTTAAACACCTGGTGTGTCACATGGTGTAAACATGTCTAGAGTAAAATGTCTGTCTGACTTTAAGCTATAATTTTCTTGTATGAATTTTATTAAAAAGAGAAAATCAGAAAAAAAGTTTTTCCACACCCGATGAATATATGGTAAAATATTTAACTGATACTTGAAAAGTAATTGATCAAAACTCTTGATCTAAATAGACTGTTTATAAACATTAACATATGGTATTGATAAAAAGTACCTTTATAATATGATAATTCATACCCACAATAAATATAAAAGTGAAAGACGTCTGCTAAACAACAATCACGTTTTAGCCTGTTTTGACTATTCTTTAAATTCTGTTCTATGTGTATGACACATTTAGAGCAAGTAAGGAATTAATGGGATTGAAGATTATTACTGATAAAGACTGATACTCAGTGCCACACAGGGATTTCACTGAAATCATGTTTGTTTTATCGTAATATTAATAATAAAGTATTGCCAGTACTTGAGGTACTTCATTTAAACCACAGTTTATGTCTCTGTTACAGGATAGTGCTTGATAAATTCCCATCAGAGTCCATTTCTAAACTTAGGTAGCTTTAGTAAATATGTGCATACATTTTAGAACAATAATGTTTTAGCGAATAATTTGCATTGCTTAAAAAAAATTACAATGAAGTTAAAAAAAGCAAATTTTGGCTTAGTGAGGATGCTGACTAAAATACTGGGACCTTATTTTTCTCTCATCGTTTTACTAATGTTACTTCTAACCGTGCCATTTACTAGTCTCTGTTCACTCTCTCTCCTTCTACTTCATGTTGCTGCTTAATGTCTGTTGCTGCAGACATGTGTAGTTTTTCAGTTTTTTTCACGCAGCTTTTCTACACCACCGTTTCTCTTTTAGCTTTCCATTCTATGCCTTCAGTGGCACTATGGGATTTGGCTGCAACAACTATCCTCTTGGTATTTTAACTTCATTTGAGAAACAACCCCTCCTTGAACCGTCACCTTAACGTGGTGGAGGGGTTTGAGTGCTCAAATGACCCCTCCTTGAACCGTCACCTTAACGTGGTGGAGGGGTTTGAGTGCTCAAATGATCCTAGAGGCTATGTTGTCTGGGGCCTAAATGCCCCTGGTAGGGTCTCCCATGGCAAACAGGCTCTAGGTGATGGGTCAGACAAAGAATGGTTCAAGAACCCCTCATGAAGAACAAAATATCAAGGCACGTGACGTCGCCCGGTACAGCGGAGCCGGGGTCCCACCCTGGAGCCAGACCTGGGGTCGGGACTCGTCGGAGAGCGCCTGGTGGCCGGGTTGCTCCTCGCGGGACCTGGCCGGGCCAAGCCCGAACGAGAGACGCGAGGCCATCCCCCAGTGGGCCCACCACCTGCAGGGGGAACCGTGAGGGACCGGTGCAAAGAGGATTGGGTGGCGGACGAAGGTGGAGACCTCAGCGGCCCGATCCCCGGATGCTTAGGCTGGCTCTAGGGACGTGGAATGTCACCTCGCTGGGGGAAGGAGCCTGAGCTTGTGCTTGTCGAGAGATATCGACTAGAAATAGTCGGGCTCGCCTCCACGCACAGCGTGGGCTCTGGAACCCATCTCCTTGAGAGGGGTTGGACTCTCTTCTACTCTGGAGTGGCCCACGGGGAGAGGCGGCGGGATGGTGTGGGTTTGCTTGTTGCCCCCCAGCTCAGCCGTCTCGTGTTGGGGTTTACCCCAGTGGATGAGAGGGTTGTATCCCTGCGCCTTCGGGTTGGGGAGAGGTCTCTGACTATCATTTCAGCCTACGGGCCGAGTGGTAGTGCAGAGTACCCTGCCTTCTTGGCGTCCCTGTCGGGGGTGCTGGATAGTGCCCCTCCCGGGGACTCCATTATTCTTCTGGGGGACTTCAACGCCCACGTGGGGAACGACAGTGACACCTGGAGAGGCGTGATCGGGAGGAATGGCCTCCCCGATCTGAATCCGAGTGGTGTTTTGTTATTGGACTTCTGTGCTAGTCATGGATTGTCCATAACGAACACCATGTTCAAACATAAGGGTGTCCATCAGTGCACTTGGCACCAGGACACCCTAGGCAGGAGGTCGATGATCGACTTTGTTGTCGTATCATCAGACCTTCGGCCGCACTCGGGTGAAGAGAGGGGCTGAGCTGTCCACTGATCATCACCTCACCTGGTGGTGAGTTGGATCCGCTGGAGGAGGAGAAAGCCAGACAGACTTGGCAGGCCCAAGCGCATAGTGAGGGTCTGCTGGGAACGCCTGGCGGAGCCCTCGGCCAGGGATGTATTCAACTCCCACCTCCGGGAGAGCTTCGACCAGATCCCGGGGGATGTTGGAGACATAGAGTCCGAGTGGACCATGTTCTCTGCATCTATTGTCGATGCTGCTGCCCATAGCTGCGGCCGTAAGGTCTGCGGTGCCTGTCGTGGCGGCAATTCCAGAACCCGGTGGTGGACACCGGCAGTAAGGGATGCTGTTAAGCTGAAGAAGGAGTCCTATCGGCTGTGGTTGGCTTGTGGGACTCCTGAGGCGGCTGACGGGTACCGTGAGGCCAAGCGTGCTGCGGCCCGGGCTGTGGCAGAGGCAAAAACTCGGGCCTGGGAAGAGTTCGGTGACGCCATGGAGAAGGACTACCGGTTGGCCTCGAAGCGATTCTGGCAAACCGTCCGGCGCCTCAGGAGGGGGAAGCAGTGCTTTGCCAACTCTGTTTATAGTGGGTCGGGAGACTGCTGACCTCGACTGAGGACATTATCGGGCGGTGGAAGGAGTACTTCGAGGATCTCCTCAATCCTGCCATCACGCATTCCGTGGTGGAAACAGAGGCTGGGGACTCGGGGTTGGACTCTTTCATCACCCAGGCTGAAGTCACCGAGGTGGTTAAAAAGCTCCGCGGTGGCAAGGCTTCGGGGGTGGATGAGATCCGCCCTGAGTACCTCAAGTGTCTGGATGTTGTAGGGCTGTCATGGTTGACACGCCTCTTCAACATTGCGTGGCGGTCGGGGACAGTGCCTCTGGACTGGCAGACTGGGGTGGTAGTCCCCCTTTATAAGAAGGGGGACCGGAGGGTGTGTTCCAACTACAGGGGGATCACTCTCCTCAGCCTCCCTGGTAAGGCCTACGCCAGGGTATTGGAGAGGAGAGTCCGACCGATAGTCGAACCTCGGCTTCAGGAGGAACAGTGTGGTTTTCGTCCCAGCCGTGGAACACTGGACCAGCTCTATACCCTCTACAGGGTGCTCGAGGGTTCATGGGAGTTTGCCCAACCGGTTCACATATGTTTTGTGGACCTGGAGAAGGCATTCGACTGTGTCCCTCGTGATGCCCTGTGGGGGGTGCTCCAGGAGTATGGAATCGGGGGCCCTTTATTAGGGGCCATCCGGTCCCTGTACGAGCGGAGCAGGAGTTTGGTCCACATTGCCGGCACTAAGTCGGACCTGTTCCCAGTGCATGTTGAACTCCGGCAGGGCTGCCCTTTGTCGCCGGTCCTGTTCATAACTTTTATGGACAGGATTTCTAGACGCAGCCAAGGGCCGGAGGGGGTCTGGTTTGGGGACCAGTGGATTTCGTCTCTTCTTTTTGCGGATGACGTGGTCCTGCTGGCCCCCTCTAGCCAAGACCTACAGCATGCGCTGTGGCGGTTCGCAGCCGAGTGTGAAGCGGCTGGGATGAGGATCAGCTCCTCCAAGTCCGAGGCCATGGTACTCGACCGGAAAAGGGTGGCTTGTCCTCTTCAGGTTGGAGGGGAGTTCCTGCCTCAAGTGGAGGAGTTTAAGTATCTCGGGGTCTTGTTCACGAGTGAGGGAAGAATGGAGCGGGAGATCGACAGACGGATCGGTGCGGCTGCCACAGTAATGGGGGCGCTGTGCCGGTCCATTGTGGTGAAGAGAGAGCTGAGCCGAAAAGCAAAGCTCTCAATTTACTGGTCGGTCTACGTTCCTACCCTCACCTATGGCCATGAACTTTGGGTCATGACCGAAAGAACGAGATCACGGATACAAGCGGCTGAAATGAGCTTCCTCCGTAGGGTGGCCGGGCACTCCCTTAGAGATAGGGTGAGGAGCTCGGCCATCCAGGAGGAGCTCGGAGTAGAGCTGCTGCTCCTCCACATCGAGAGGAGCCAGTTGAGGTGGCTCGGGCATCTATACCGGATGCCTCCTGGACGCCTTCCTCGGGAGGTGTTCCAGGCACGTCCCACCGGGAGGAGGCCCAGGGGACAGCCCAGGACACGCTGGAGGGACTATGTCTCTCGGCTGGCCTGGGAACGCCTTGGGCTCCCCCTGGAGGAGCTGGAGGAGGTGTCTGGAGAGAGGGACGTCTGGGCGTCTCTGCTGAGTCTGCTGCCCCCGCGACCCGTTCCTGGATAAGCAGAAGACGACGAACGAACAAACGAACGAACGATGAGAAACAATTGATACTGTAGTTCTTTTTTAAACAGCACTGATGGCACTGCAGATAAAATCTGCCTGTATTTAAAAGCTGGTAGCAGAAGAGTGTAAAGAGGAAGTTCTTTCCTGATACAACTTTGGCTAGATATTTTGCCCTCAACTTTTTAACGTTTTTTACAAGTCTGTCAAACATTTAGCTGTAATTTTTCCCTCTGTGTTTATGCTGAACCATATACTAGCACAAACAGACATGCTTTCAGACTCTACCTTGCTGCTTTTTATTTTAAATGGGCTTCATTGGGAGATTGTGGGGCTGAAGAAGGGTCTCCAGAGCTCCAGTCATGCAAAAACCACCTCTACATGTATAGCCCATGTTCTGTGCAGACCAGTCAAGTTCTTACACAACAAACATGCGCGCTTGGTTTGTTCACTGATGCTCAACCATGTTGGAACAGGAAGGTACTGTCCCCAACTGTTACCACACAATTGGGAGCATGAAATTGTACCAACTGTAATGAATCATTAGGAGTTTTACTAGAACTAAGGGGCCAACCTTAAACAGTCCCACGTCATAATTCTCCCTCCACCAAACCTTATATATGACACAATTCAGTCAGGGAATTGCAGTTCTCCTGGCATCTGCCAAACCCAGACTGAAGTTTGAAGAGAGGCAGGATTTGTCTTTACTTCTGCATCTGGCTGTGCGCAGGTTGGTGTGTGCATGCAGTGCTGTGTTCTCTTTCACTCTCTCCCTACAGGGTGTGCCTGGTAGGTGCAGCTCCACAGGTGTCTTCCGTGAGGACTAATTACAAGGGTTTTTAAGGAGCTGGAACCTACAGTAGAGGAAAGCGTCAGACCGTTAGCTCATTCAGAGTAGTAATCTGGCCTGCGTTAGATACCCATTGACTGATCTTTTGCTCCCAAGTCTTACCTGAGTCTCTGTTCCTCCTCTCGCATGATTTTCCTCCGGCGTTGGCTCCTCCTATGCTCTGTGTCTCTGTTGGATCTCACTGAAAGCACCTCAGAGAAAGACCCCGGATTGTCAGTCTCCCTTTCGCTCCTGGAACCTCACTCCTGGAAACTGAGAACAATTCTCCCTTCCGTTCGCTCAACGGCCTGTCCACCCTCCCCCTCATGCTGGAAACACCTTCTGAAAAGGATCCAGGTGACAAAGAGAGATACAGCTTTTTCCACAGAATCACACTGCCTGCCAAACTCAGCCTCAGTGGACAGATTCACCCTCTCCGGAACTTTCAACTCCAACTCCTACAGAAAGCTTCATCTCTACCCACACATTACGTACCATCCATCCCCGGTCAAGATAATAACATCTCACCTCTCTTCCGAAGTGGCCAGTCCGGTTGACCTCAGACCCCCTGATGACCAACCAAACCATACACTGCTTTTCAATAAAGACTGTTAATCTGTGCTCACTGTCAGAGTCTAACTGCTAACATAATGACATTTACATGCTCTAGAGTCCAGCAGTGGTGTGCTTTACACCCCTGTCTCAGACGCTTTGTATTAATTACACTTGATGATGAATGCAGCTGCTCAGCCCCATTCCATAAAGCTCTGTCCTCATGGTTCTTTAGCTACATTTTAACACAGGACTTTGACAGGACAGGTGAAATCCTACTACGGTACCACGCGGGAATTCACTGAGCTCCTGACAAATGTTTATAGAAGCAGTCTGTATGTCTAGGTGCTTGATGTTACACACCTGTGGCCAAGGAACAGAGAGAGAGAGTTGTGACATTTTCCGTTACCCCCCCCCCCCCAAAAAAAAGAAAATCTGTTGCAGCACTTAAAACTGGCTCTACATTCTACTTATCAATGCTGACATTAAAATTTGCTAATCCACATGTATTTTCAGCCTTTAGTTGCTTGTCTATACTTGAAAGTATAGATGGTTAACAGGCTTGTTTGTGGGGCTGCTGTTTGTACTGTCCCTCAGTCAGAGCATGTATGAGGGCTAATTACTGCCCTCTGCCTCTCTCTCTCGCGCTCCAGTCCTCCCAGACTCGCTTCAGCAACTAGGAAGCGCCACGCGCAGTCCCAGCCTACTTCATCGTCCGCGCGCAGCGAACGACTGTGCCACCGGCCCGCGAGGAGCTGGTACTCTGCGCGCTTTCATCCAGCCGCTCTTGCAGATGTAAGACACCAGTAAAAACCGGAGCTTTCGGCGGGAGGAGACTCTGTCGTCGCTTCAGCGCCATGGAGGACTGCTGTTCCCCGGAAAACGAAAGGATGGAAGCGTGGCTTGACGACCACTTGGAATTCACCCACTCCTACTTTGTCAAGAAGGCGTCAAGGTAAACAAACGGAAGGGGTTGGCAGTATGGAGGAATCAATTCATATGAGTGGCCGCAAGAAAGAGTTTTACTCTGTGAACACAATGTTGTGCTTTGCAGCCTCACGGCCGATCAGTGTCCGTTCAATCTCCTGCGTTTGCAATTGTTTGACCTTCCTTTATATAGAATGATCGGCTTTAGTGAAAACAGCCTGGCTCTGTGAGGTGTGGAACCCTGTGTTCAGGTGTAGTAGGCGTCAGTCTGTCATTCCACAGCTGAGCATTATTTCATTTCACCATCCAGTTCACAATCAACCTCCGAGTGCTGCCTCAGCACTATAATCATTAACTTTTACTGCTGTCAGGAACTGTTTATTTTCATTGCTGACTGTTGAATCGGTCCTTGGTGATAATTATACGAGCTCTGCACATATGGGCCAATGCCATAAATGAAAGTACTGCACTTCAGCTGCATCCCTCTCTTATTGACTTCAGAGAGCTGGGTAAATCAGCAATTATTTCTTGCACAAATAGACTCCAGATCACTCATCCTGGAGAGGTACCAGCAATAGTAGACTTCAAAATGCTTGTTGAAGTAAGAAAAAAGTTTATTAGCTCCAAGAGATTTGCACCAACAGCTTCTCTACACTGCTTTGGCAAGTCATTTCTTCAAGAGATATTGATTCACACCCCCCCATACATTAGGCTTTGTTCAGAGGGGGGACAGCACCATGGGAGATGGAGCACAAGGAGTCCATCTGACTGATTCTGATATGATGCTGCCAGGTTGTGTCTTCCCAGTTTTATTAGCTGGGGCACACTTCAAAGATTAGAGATAGGAATATTACCTATATCACCTTTCTTGTACTCCACTCATGTTAACAGAGCCTTTCACTGCAGTGAAAGTACTGGAATGAGGAGTTTCAGTATGGTTTGAAAACCAGCATGTTCCTACTTGAGCTGTGTGGGATTTGTTTATTGGGTAATTACATCGCTTTCCAGATTCCAGAAACAGGTTCCCCGATTCATCTACACTTGTTTATACCTTATATGAAAGATGTAATGTGTTACAATATTGATAATACCATTTGAGCTAGTTCACGTTTTGTTACATTATAAGTAATAACTTATGTATTTTATAAAGATTTTGCGATAGACCAACACAAAATAGTCTATAATTGTGGATGTGATGGAAAATGATTAATGGTTTCAACAAAGCGATGCATGCTTTTACGTTCAACCCCCCCGAATCAATCCTTCGTAGAACCACCCTTCTCAAGTTTTCCACATTCTCTACTTTTCCTCTGTGATTGTTCTGTATTTAGCTCCATCAAGTATTCCACCAACCATTAGGAGCGTCCCTGCCCTTGCAGAACAAAAGCATCTAATTTGGTTTCAACTCAGCTGAACTCTGCTCATTTACATTGGGCCATTTCACAACACATATCATCTCAAAGCAATTTACAAAAAAAGTAAATTCAGTCCAATCATACAGACAGATTCCGAGTCAAGTACATCCATTCCAGTTGATCCTAGTTATCAAACAATGCAGTCAAGTTTAGTTTATTATTTAAATATGTTAAAATGATTTCTAAGGAAACCTAGCAGGTTGCATTGTCAGTGACTTTGCAGCAATCCCTCACACTGAGGATGCATGCAGCAACATTGGAGAGGAAAAACTCCCTTTTAACAGGAAGAAACCTCCAGCAGAACCAGGCTCAGTGTGAGTGGCTATCTGCCACGACCGACTGGGGGTTTGAGAGAACACAGGAGAGACAGAAAAAGAACACAGAAACACTGATCCAGGAGGACTTTGTATATTAAAGAAAGGTAAAAACCACCGTAGCATGATGCTGCCAGAACTAAATAGATGGAATGTTCAGGGTGATGTGCAGTTTCCTCCCATATGTATTGTTTTGCATGTACAGTTAAGCACCGATATTATTAATTTCCTGCGAGGATTGAAACTTAAAATTATTTTAATTCAACCAAGAACTTTGTTTCTGATTGGAAATGACTAAGGCAACTTTTCAATTGATGATAAAAATGTAAACATTTAAAAAATCCTATTTAATAAACTTTTATTGGAAATAGCATGTCTATTATTATTTGTAGCTTTCAAAATAATGGAAAAACCTTTATTGGCATTACAACAGTTAAAACCTTCTTCTAATTGCTTAGCGGCTCTTTTGCATGTCTCCTCTGGTATTTTAATGATTTGTCTTTGGTGATGAGCTTCAAGTCTTTGAGGCTGGAAAGCCTCCTTACCATCACCCTTATCTTTAGCTCCCTCAGCAGATTCTCTGTCGCATTCCAGTTGGGTCTTTGACTTCGGCACTACAAAATGTTCATATTACTTCCAGTCCGAAGAAACGGTGAGATTAAAAGATTAATTTAAACCTAAATATACGCATGTGAATAATTTTGGACTTAACTCTGCATCTACATTTGCTGGGTCTCCTGTGTGGCTGGTGCCAAACTTAAACTGGACGTCTTACGGCTTTCTTACAACAATGGCCTTCTTATTACACACATCAAGATCAGATTTGTAAAGTGCAAAACTAAAAGCTGCCCTTCAACAGATTTTCAAATCTGAACTGTGGACCTCTGAAGCTCCTTTAGATTTTTGACATTTCATTGGCAAGTAAAAAAAAAATAATAATCATCCAATTCACTAATTTGTATTGGTCCATCACATTAATTTACAATAAAATACACCAACATTTGTGGTTTCAGTATGTTAAAATGTGAAAAGTGTTTCAGGTCTGAATAGTTTTGTAACTATAAGCCAGGGTGTTCCCACCACCCTGGCTTATAGTTGAAACACCAAGTCGGCTATTAAATTCCAAAGTGTTGCGCATGTCAGAAATTCTGATTTTGTGTTGCTTCTTATTTCTTTATTGTAAGTCATGTGAGCGTTTTAGTATCAAGTAAATGATGTTCCTCAGTGTTTTGTGTAACAAGTCCGAATGAGGCCGGAGGTGGAGAAAATTGTTCCTATGTGCAGGTCTGTTAACTACGTAATGAAAGGCTGATGACAGCATGACATGCGTTATTACCTGTTTGTTACATTAAAACAATGAAATCACATTTTAATGATAGAACGTTTACCTCTCTTCAGTAAGCCATTAACCAGGGGTCAGCAACCTCTGTAGACGCTACCTTAAGGATGTTGGGTAATTCAACGGTCTATCCACTGAATATGCATTTTTAATGTAACATAAAGTTGAACATTTCACACGATTCTGTATCACAAAATCCTGCAATATTAAACCTGGCATGATTTTTACCATCTAAGGTTGGTGAAGTGTTAGCTATTATTATGTATTATTATTTATGAAACCTTTTGGCTTGACACCCTGTATCAGTATTTGAGAAGAGAGGTCAACCATTACATTGTTTTCTATATAGGATACTCATGCCGATATTTCAAATTCAGCAAGGTAGATTGCAGATTGATTTGCTTTGCATGTGTAATTTTTTATTTTTTTTATCAGGCTCAATATTTTGGCCTGTGTTTAGAAATGTTCCATTTTCCTTCTTATGAAGTGAGCAGATTGAAACAGTAGCTTTTTTTCCATGCTGCAATTCTATTAAGTTGAGTTAATTTTTATTGTCCACATATATGGAAATTTGTCTTTGGCTTCACATGTGGGGAAAGAAAAACATAAAAACAAGTCACAAAGGATATGAATGTCAGAGCACACTAAGAACACACAACGGGCACAATATCTAGATCCTGGTCAACAGCTGAGTAACATTTTTACAGTTGGTGTGAAATCGTTCTCATATATGTTCTTGATTGCTTTTACTGCTCTAAATCTCCTTCCAGAGGGGAGCTTAACAAATTCCCTAAACAGGGGGTGAGCTGGGTCACCCACAATTTGTTTTGTTTGTCTTTTGTACAAATCTCCCAGTATCCTCTGCTGAGTGCCGTGCTGACGATTCTAGACACTGTTTTTATCCTTCACTCCCAAATGTCCATGCCAGGTGCACATGTTAAAAGTTAAAACACTTTCAATAAGATTTTTATAAACTGTCCAAAATGCATGTGCTTACATTGTACGTACTCAGTTTCCTTATTAAATACATTGGCTGCATAACGTTTAAAAAAAGATGTAATCCACGTTGGCTGAAAAGCATAAAGGGCCATCAATGAAGATTCCGATTAATCAACTGCTGCAGACATTTAAGGAGGCTACAGATTATAGTTTTATCAGCATCTATCCTTAAAACATCTCCTGTCACAGTTAAAGAAGTTTAGCTCCCAGAGGACATGTACTTCGTTTTTGCACACAGATCTAATTAATGCGTAGACCTCAGTTCGCTTTATTAAAAGCTGTCAGTAACTGAAACAAACTCCCCTTTCATCTCATTTAAATGACAAGCAGCATTTTTGACATCCACTGTCAGCATCAGCTCCAGTCCAG
Organism: Girardinichthys multiradiatus; assembly: GCF_021462225.1. Classification (NCBI taxonomy): domain Eukaryota; kingdom Metazoa; phylum Chordata; class Actinopteri; order Cyprinodontiformes; family Goodeidae; genus Girardinichthys; species Girardinichthys multiradiatus. Next base: position 42,213,536 of record NC_061807.1, read on the forward strand.
TGTATTGGCTTTTTATCATAAGATTTCTTCTCCATCATTAATAACAGTGAGTCTGTGATCATGCAGTGGACAGATTATGCACAAGAGTGAGTACAAACACACTGTGTCCAACTGCAGTGTGTGTGGCGCAGACCGCACAGCGGCTGCGGTGCCACACGGGAGAGACGTGTTCGGCTCCATTTAATTTCTCTGCATCCAAGGCTGCAGACGAGCTCTCCTGTTGCTCCGTAGCTGCTGCAATTACTAATACCAACATCCAGGTAACTTTGTTTACACACCCTGACATGAGCTGTTTCTGGTGCGAAGTGTGTGCAGCTTCTCTGTCTGTGTCTCCGTGTCAAAGGAGTGGCTGAGCAACAGCGTGTTGGCTATAGCTCACAAGTTAAGATCTTGTGTGTGCCGTGCTCAAAGTGAAAAAGCAAAATTTAAACATGACAATGCTTGCTGTTTCTTGCTGTTATCAATGTCAGAGCTTGTTAGGATTATGGTTTTTTGATGATTTAGCCCTGAGTAGGGTTGCCAACTCCTTGAGAAATAAATAAGGGACACCTCTTGGCAAGGCCAGCTGACCCCATTGTTTACATGGTGAATTTTTTTGTGCTTTTTTTTCTGTTTTAAATTATTTTGTTAACATTTGACTCAAACGTCTATTTAATTAGATGCATGTTTTTGAGTGATGCAAGTATACATGGAAAACAAATTAAATTTCTGAACGAATAGGCTGTTCCCAGAGTGCTGTATCAAGGCACCTCAGTGGGAAGTCTGTGGGAAGGAAAAAGTGTGGCAGAAAACGCTGCACAACGAGAAGAGGTGACCGAACCCTGAGGAAGATTGTGGAGAAGGGCCGATTCCAGACCTTGGGGGACCTGCGGAAGCAGTGGACTGAGTCTGGAGTAGAAACATCCAGAGCCATCGTGCATTTCCTGCACAGGCGTGTGCAGGAAATGGGCTACAGGTGCCACATTCCCCAGGTCAAGCCACTTTTGAACCAGAAACAGCGGCAGAAGCGCCTGACCTGGGCTACAGAGAAGCAGCACTGGACTGTTGTGGTCCAAAGTACTTTTTTCGGATGAAAGCAAATTCTGCATGTCATTCGGAAATCAAGGTGGCAGAGTCTGGAGGAAGACTGGAGAGAAGGAACTGCCAAAATGCCAGAAGTCCAGTGTCAAGTACCCACAGTCAGTGATGGTCTGGGGTGCCATGTCAGCTGCTGGTGTTGGTCCACTGTGTTTTATCAAGGGCAGGGTCAATGCAGCTAGCTATCAGGAGATTTTGGAGCACTTCATGCTTCCATCTGCTGAAAAGCTTTATGGAGATGAAGATTTAATTTTTCAGCATGACCTGGCACCTGCTCACAGTGCCAAAACCACTGGTAAATGGTTTACTGACCATGGTATCACTGTGCTCAATTGGCCTGCCAACTCTCCTGACCTGAACCCCATAGAGAATCTGTGGGATATTGTGAAGAGAACGTTGAGAGACTCAAGACCCAACACTCTGGATGAGCTAAAGGCCACTATCGAAGCATCCTGGGCCTCCATAAGACCTCAGCAGTGCCACAGGCTGATTGCCTCCATGCCACGCCGCATTGAAGCAGTCATTTCTGCCAAAGGATTCCCGACCAAGTATTGAGTGCATAAATGTACATGATTATTTGAAGGTTGACGTTTTTTGTATTAAAAACACTTTTCTTTTATTGGTCGGATGAAATATGCTAATTTTGTGAGATAGGAATTTTGGGTTTTCATGAGCTCTATGCCAAAATCATCCATATTAAGACAATAAAAGACCTGAAATATTTCAGTTAGTGTGCAATGAATCTAAAATATATGAATGTTAAATTTTCATCATTACATTATGGAAAATAATGAACTTTATCACAATATGCTAATATTTTGAGAAGGACCTGTATATCTACCAATGTTTCTTTAGTGCAAAACAAAATTACCAGAATAAAACAAATACCTTTCTAAAAAAATGTATCCTTCTGAATAGACCTCTGTTTTTGTACAGTTGTTGAAAAAAAACCTTGAACTTGTGAACTGAAACGTGCAATGCTACATCATGTGGAGACAATCTGTTTTTTTTCATTTGTATTTCTTTTGAGCTCTTGCTGCAGTAAGGAAATATTTGTTTTTCAGTGCTACAGAGTCAAACTCTGAGTAAGACATTTCATAATTTAGACTGACAATGAGTGGACTTCTACTTAATGTAGTAGAACATTTGTTCTGCACATCAGTCCACTTATTTTCCAGGAGAGAGAAATCCTTTCCACAAACCCAGTGGAAGATGGGATGCTGAGGAAAAAGAATACACCAGCCTGGTTGTTGGGGAGGTCAGCTGCCTGAAGAACTTGCATCCACCTCTCCACTGTTCCCTTAGACTGCATCTTTTCCATCTCCTGAGGTACTGTAGTGAGATGCTCTAGTAGCCTGTTTGCAGTAGTACTTCCAGTTCAGTTAGATTTTACCTTGATGTACAGTTCCTGTTTGCAATCCTTAATGGTGCTCCAAGTGTTAAGTTAATGACTAAAGTTAGGCTACGTGTTTACCAGGGGTCGCATTAATACAATATTTTCCATTTATGACAGTTTCTTTTCAACAGTGATGAAAAACTTTGAAGGCCATGTCATTTTGACAGATTGCAGTTCACATCCCTTACCACTTGCTGGCGAGTTAGCAAATTAATTAGCTGTTTGTTCCCACAGGGGCGCAGAAGCAGGAAACCCCTCGTTTGGAGAGTTTTGCTGACTTCGGATCAGTTCATTTGAAGGAATGTTTAAAAATTTGGCTGAAGTGCCGCTTGCAATTTTAGTCTATAGTGTGGCAGCAGAGTGTGGATTCAGCCTGCATCAAAACAGCCACGAGAAGTTGTCTTTCTGAGGCAAAAGTCCAAGACATGACAAAAGCCTCTGCAGCAATACCACTCCAGACATTTGATTACACGCATACAAGTCCGCAATTCAGGTCCATGCAGACCAGGAGGAAGTTGTGAGACTCTGCGTTCAGGTCACAGCAGGTTATCTGTTCATATTTCAAGTGCAATTGTTTAATTTCATTGTTTATATGTAGTTACTGGGACCACAGTCTGTGACCACTCAAAAAAATTGGATTTCAGCTAAAAATCAGACTTGAACATCAAGACCTGCAGTTTGAATGTAGCCTTAGTTACTTGTTTCAGCGATCTCTTTGTCTATTATGGATTAAGTCTTGTATGTGTACGAATGGAAAACAGATCAACATATGACTCTACAGGGCTTTAGTACTTGAGACATAAATAAGCTCTGTTAGCCTTCATAAGCTTATCTTGAAATGTACTTATTTTTGGTGCTTCTTTAATAATTTACAAATCTGTTTTTAAACGCCTGTAGAATTGCGACCAAATAAGCTAGAACAATACTTTTTTTTGCAAATGAAACCGGAGAGTTCAACTTAAATATTCTACTCACCACGTGTCCCAGAGCACGGTTTTTATTTTCCAGAAACTGATGCAGAAATCCAGTAAAAAAATCGCAAAAAAACAAACATTAAAATCCAGACCGGAGTGTACTTCCTACATCGGAATATGCGTGATGACATTGGTGGATGAACTATCACATGGTTTTCTTTCACATCAATGCCCGCAACAACCGGAAATGATGTCATTTCCTGGGTGTTTTTTCCCGGGACTGGTCTTTTTTTTCCCAGAAGTTGTAGTTTTTTCGCGGTAAACCCCGCTCGCACTTTTGCTTTCATTTTCGTTGTTTTTTGTACTTTTTATTGTTTGAAGATGGTCTTATGAACATATACAGGGGTTGGACAATGAAACTGAAACACCTGTCATTTTAGTGTGGGAGGTTTCATGGCTTAATTGGACCAGCCTGGTAGCCAGTCTTCATTGATTGCACATTGCACCAGTAAGAGCAGAGTGTGAAGGTTCAATTAGCAGGGTAAGAGCACAGTTTTGCTCAAAATATTGAAATGCACGTCTTGCTGGCACATCTGTGACCAAGACAGCAAGTCTTTGTGATGTATCAAGAGCCACGGTATCCAGGGTAATGTCAGCATACCACCAAGAAGGACAAACCACATCCAACAGGATTAACTGTGGACGCAAGAGGAAGCTGTCTGAAAGGGATGTTCGGGTGCTAACCCAGATTGTATCCAAAAAACATAAAACCACGGCTGCCCAAATCACGGCAGAATTAAATGTGCACCTCAACTCTCCTGTTTCCACCGGAACTGTCCGTCGGGAGCTCCACAGGGTCAATATACACGGCCGGGCTGCTATAGCCAAACCTTTGGTCCCTCATGCCAATGCCAAACGTCGGTTTCAATGGTGCAAGGAGCGCAAATCTTGGGCTGTGGACAATGTGAAACATGTATTGTTCTCTGATGAGTCCAACTTTACTGTTTTCCTCTCATCCGGGAGAGTTACGGTGTGGAGAAACCCCAAAGAAGCGTACCACCCAGACTGTTGCATGCCCAGAGTGAAGCATGGGGGTGGATCAGTGATGGTTTGGGCTGCCATATCATGGCAATCCGTTGGCCCAATACTTGTGCTAGATGGGCGCGTCACTGCCAAGGACTACCGAACCATTCTTGAGGACCATGTGCATCCAATGGTTCAAACATTGTATCCTGAAGGCGGTGCCTTGTATCAGGATGACAATGCACCAATACACACAGCAAGACTGGTGAAAGATTGGTTTAATGAACATGAAAGTGAAGTTGAACATCTCCCATGGCCTGCACAGTCACCAGATCTAAATATTATTGAGCCACTTTGGGGTGTTTTGGAGGAGCGAGTCAGGAAATGTTTTCCTCCACCAGTATGATGTAGTGACCTGGCCACTATCCTGCAAGAAGAATGGCTTAAAATCACTCTGACCACTGTGCAGGACTTGTATATGTCATTCCCAAGACGAATTGATGCTGTATTGGCCGCAAAAGGAGGCCCTACACCATACTAATAAATTATTGTGGTCTAAAACCAGGCGTTTCAGTTTCATTGTCCAACCCCTGTATGTGTGCTCATAGGTATCTGGCGCACTTAGAGATTTAATTACACTTCTGTAAATAGTTTATTTTGATGTACATATTATCTTTTCTCAAACTGTTCATAATGTACATTTTATATTCGTTTTGGTCTCTGTTCATAAAAATGTGTGTATTTCAAAAATGAAGTTATGGAGACACTCCAAATAAATTTCGTGTGGTTTAAAAGGGTTTTGTGCAACTTTTTTATATTGCAATATTTGAGGGATACAGCTATGATATTTCTGTATTTAGGAAAATATGTGCAAAAAAAAAAAATTTTCTGGTGGTTAATTGCACGTTTTAGCAATTTACTGAGTTAATATGGAGTTATTATATACAAAATATAAAAATTTGGGATGTGAGCGTTGTATTGATGTATAACAAATTGAAATGCTCCAAAGAATGGCTCTACAGCATGTACAAATGTAAAAATATGCTCTGGCGAACTTGTTCTATGGTAGGTCATAAAGGGTTAAATTGATTTAAGGGCATTTGCTGTCAGCCAATGCCATAGTGTAGTAATTTTATCTGGCCATACCATGGCACCGAAGTCCTTTCAATGACAGTTTTTTATTTTTTAGAATGGTTTCGGCACTAGAAGCCTTTATTTTTGATAGTAGGCAGACAGGGGGAGACATTCAGCAAAAGTCGCCAGGTCTGGGACTCGAACCCGGGATGGCCGCTTCAAGGACTATAGCCTCTATATGTGGTCGCGCGCTAACCCCACACCACCAGCGGCACACCCCTCTATGACACTTTGAGCCAGAAACCATCTTGTTGCATGGTATGACATTGCAGCTTCTCCAAACTAAAGGTTGAAGAACAATACGCCAGTGTGAAAGAAGAAAGCTGTCTAACCAATTCAGCTTTGGGTTCGCCCTACCTCGATCGCATGGGGCTGGGAATCGTGTTATGTTGAAGATTGTACCTGTGCTCTTAAGTCACGCTACGAAGAATGAAAATAAGAAGTCTTACTGTTTTCGCTGTGGTTATGATGTTTTCTCTGAGGTTAGTACATAGACCAGTAATCACTGCCCTTAGGGGTCTAACTTTATCTCTGTGACAGACAAGGGTGTCTGCTGCCCCTCGCTGCTGCTCAAAGATATGCCTGTTTAAAAATCACCTCAAGACCAATAGCTGATACTTAAAAAATACAAATATTTGCCAAATTATTGGGAGCCCAATAAAATCAGTCAGCCTCTATTTATGACTTAAGTTGAAGTAAGAAAGGAAAGAATTACCTGTTAATTACCTGAGCTAGGTAAGGCTGGCCAGCAACGCTACAGTACAAAATGTTGAAGTTTGTGTTCCAGCCTTTGGGGTACGGAATAGAGAAAACAATATTTTGCAAACACTGTGTGAAAATAATACCTTGCTAGCCATTTGATGCTAATGGCTAGCAAGCTGTCACTTTGCAACTCCAAAGTTTAGTGTATTTTGTTGGGATTTTATGTTCTAGACCAATACAATGTAGTGCCTTAATATGAAGTGAAAAGGAAACATAAACTGTTTTCAAATTTCTTTTCAAACACCTTACCCCTAATACCTCTAAATGAAATCCAGTGTAATAAATTGACCTCAGAAGTCACCTGATTAGTAAACAGTTGTGTGTAATTTAGTCAGAGTCTAAATGCAGCTGTTTTGTTTCTGGCTTCGGTGGTTCTTTAGAGAACTTTAGAGAACAAAAAGCATCATGAAGACCAAGGAACACGGTACACAGGTCAGGCAGGAAGTTGCGGAGAAGTTCAAAGCAGGGTTAGGTTAGGAAACAATATTAATGATGCTTTTATTACTGTAGTGTGACACTGTTTAGGATTAGAAAAAGGAAATGTTCTATGCATAGATGGGGCCTCTTGGTCTAGGACTCAAGTCTGATTTTTGATCTGTATCTGTATCTGATGCAATGAGGAGTGTAGGCTAGACAGTATGTATGACTGCTGGTTTAACAGTTGATGCACCTCATGTGCATATTTTACTCCAAATGGATGCTCCTGATTTATTAGCCCGTAAATGTTGAGGACTGTGGACTGTTCGTGGTTTACAACAATCTGTTTTTGCTAGCTGTTGCTTCATAATAATGACCTTTTGTTTCCAATATTGAGCATAGATGCATACTTATATTTCTAAAAGGGTAAATATTAAACTTTATGTTTTCAAAATAATTTAAAGCAGAAAAGTTGTTTGCATGTTAAATTAGATGTAGCGGGTCGCTACGCTGAAAATTGTCACCGCTACGCTGAAATTAGGCCGCCACGCTTATTTTTTTATGAGCGTGACTCACATCTGGCCTCCCTTTCCATGTGGTTTTTGTCGGCTATAGCACATGCGCTGAGTCTGTTCCCGTTTCCGTCCACCCTATGTGACCACTAACGGTAAAGCTTTCTAAAATCATGTCAGTTTCGAAGGGTGCGTATAAACGGCATCATATCATGCAACATGCTTTTGTTTATGCTTATAAAAATTCCTGGTGAGAACCCTGAATGATAATTGTTGATTAGATTTAACGATAAATTTAAAGATAACTGTAGATAACTGCGATGTTCATGTGATAAATTAGTCCTCCGTGCAAACAGTACAGGTTTGAACTCCTAACCTACATCAATTCAACATTATAGGCAGACTAGATGGTGTGCATTCGGTGAGAAAACGTTTATTTCTCTCATTGGAGACCTGAGACTTGACTTTAATTTTCATTTTAGTCACTTAGGGTTTGACTTGTACTTGGGAAACATGACTTGTAACCAACTCTGGTTTGATCTGATAGTATCCTTCTCTATAATTTACAGTTTGATGTAGCCCAGTATATCAGTTGTCTGTTGTCATCTATACCTGTAAACAATTATAAGTAAACAATTGCCCATTCTAGACTGGCAATATATTGATGTACAAAATCCATTTGCACCGGGGTGCAAATATATTCTAGTATAAAATGGCACAAATAAAATAAATTATTTTAACTCTTGTAAAATGTTTAAACAATATGTTCCAAAGCAAAGTCCGATAAGCCATGTGTATTGTTTGTTTTATTAACTTAAAGCCTACATTTATCATTCTTTATCATTTTTTGTTCCTTGATATAAAATTATATTATTTTATTGCCCGAGCACTAGTAGCACTAATAATATCTATTCTTGTTTGTCTGTGTGTGAGGCAGAGCAGTGATGTAACTATACTTCTTAACGTCTGTAAAAAACCTTTAGCTGCGGCTTGGAAGTCATAAACAGTTGTAATGAATGAAGTTAAAATCTGTTGTTTTTACAGTACATTTGTCACAGTGTTGAATTCCATTCTGTTGTTTGTCACATCGACACAAGAGATTGAGTGTGTTCTGAGAAAATTCTTGTCTTTTTCTTAAAATGCAGCGATGCACAAATTTTGAGGCTCATTTTTTGTCTCAATTTTTTGCAAAGGTTTGACCTGCTAACAGATTATAGTAGCTCAGTTCCCTGTGTCCATTATTTTTAAGTGCATTTATACAGTTAATTTGATGTTTTACCTTCTGGTTAACTTTAGCGTTTTTGTACATTTTCTGTATTATTATTATTCTGCTGAATATCCTCCCTGTGTTTTTCTCTGTCTGCTCCTGCTCATTTACTCTTCTCTTCATTACCCTCACCTGCTTGCCCTGCCTTTCTCTTCACAATCTCCCTGTATATAAGCTGTTTGGTTTTCATTGTTCTTTGCTGGTTTCTCCTGTTTGCCTGCCTGCTTCATGTCAGTTGCCTGTGTTATATGTCTCTGTGCCTTTGCTCTCATTCTTTGTCTTGGTTCCAATGCCTACCCTGCTCTACTATTGTGCTCACCATGCCAGTTGTAAGTCTTTTGTCATTTATTAAATATTGTTTCACTTTACCCCTCTGCTCATGTGTTTTCCTGCACTTGCATCCAACTACAAACCATGCAGAGGTGACATTACACTGTGTGTGAATGACAGAGCAGTGGTTCTAAATTACAATTATTTTAGACCAATGACAAAATTATAAATATGGAGTCGACATTTTTAACTCTTTTTCTCAGGTGTCTGCAACCTGATATAACCATTTGTTTTATTTGTGGAAAATTGTGTAAAAAAAAGAGAGGAAAACTAGATAAAGGTATTCTTATAGGTATTTTAGTTTCCTTATGTTTTGTCATTTCAGTACATTTAAGCCATGAAAGAGAGGGGTTTGGCATTTAAAGAAAGAGCAATACATCATCAGCATATAAACTATTTTTGTGGATTCTTTTAGCTGTTTAAATTCCATAAATAATTAAACTTTTAGGTATTGCAACCACTAGTGGTTCAATGGATATAGCTAACAGTGAGGGCGAGAGTAAACAACCGTGTCTGGTGCCTCTTTTAAGATTTAACTTTGAAAAATCAATTCGTCTCTTTTCGCACAAACATTGACAAAGCTAATGATTTTTGTAATGTGATCCATGACAAAAAAAATTGCCCAAGTTCAAATTTATGCAGGATAGAAAAACAGTAATTTCCAGTTATCCCTGTTAAAATCTTTTTCTGTATCTAATGAAGCAATTAGACTATTTATATTTTGGGTCTTGTAATTGTCTTGTAGATTGATGGGTCTACTTGTATTATTTATAGCATACTGCATTTTAATAAACAGCGGAAGGTGGAACGTAAACTGTTGCCAAAATAACACTGGTGAACTCTCTGGGTAAATAATATGGACAAAAACTTACTGCCAACAGTTCAATATCTGGACTGCAGAGTTGACACTTCACAGTAACATGTCCTGGATGACACCATCTGTTGTTCACAAGTACTGCTAGTCCACCTCCTTCACATTTGCCGCTCCTCTTTAAGTCTCTGTCTGCTCGTATGGTTAAAAAGCCCGGCAGAGAGACGCTGGAGTCGGGGATATGATCCTGCAGCCATGTCTCAGTAAAACATATGATACTGCTTGCCCGGTACTCTGGCTGGGTCCTTTGAAGGGCTTGGAGTTCATCCAACTTGTTTCCCAACGATCTCACATTGCCCATCATAATCGACGGAAGAGATGGTTTGAACTTCCTCCTTCTCTCTTCTCTTAGCTCCTGCTCTGCATCCACGGCGTCTCCTTTTCAACTCATCAGGGATTTGGGGTTGTAGTTGAAGTATTATTTGAGCTTTTGAGATATTAATCAGCTGCTCCCGGTTGTAAGAAACAACCCCGTTGCCATGGCAATGCATCATAACAAATGTCCAAAAATAGAAAGTATCAAGAAAAATCCTCCAAGCTGCACAGCATCCGACACCGGAGTGGACAGTAGTCCAAAAAAAAAATCAACTGTATCCACCACAAGAGGAATAGTTCCCAAAAAATTATAAATCAGAATCAAAAGTAACAGAGCTACTCCAACCTGCTGCCACCTTGAGCGGCGCAATTCTAGAAATATGAGGGGTTATCTTTTCAATCCTTGTGGCCAACATCTTGCAGATGATTTTAAGATCTGAATTTATAAGTATTATTGGGCCGTAGCTAGATGGAAGTGTGGGATCTATATCTGGCTTGAGGATAAGATTTATGTTACCACAATTCCTGTTTGAAGAGAGTATCAAGATTTCCAGAATTTCTGTGACCACCCATTGCAAGATGTGGGCCAGCAGTGGCCAGAAGTCTTTATAGAATTGTGTAGGGAAATCAGTTCCTGGAGCTTTGTCATTAGGTATACTTTTAACTACTTCATGGAGTTCACTTGCTGCTAAAAATAACTCCAGGGTCTTTTCCCGTTGCTTATTTAACTTAGGAAGATTCATTTCATTAAAAAATTTATCTGTGTTGAAGGGTCGATAACTTTTGTAAACATTTCTACAAATTATGTAAATTTTCTTAGGGTCATTAGTTGGTATACAATTACAGTTAGCATTACTAACTGCAAGCAGCGGTCTCCGTGTGTATTCTCGTGGGAAAGCAGACCCTTATGTTGACTGGGAAATTTCAAAAAGACTCCCAACATTCCCAAATTCATCATGACAGAGGTTAAAAATGTAAAAGGAAGAAAACAGAAAAACTTTACTGAGGTCTGGGAAGGGTCACTTTGTTTCTACACCAGTTCAGTGAAAGGTCCTTCACTAACATTTTTATCCTAAGGCAAATAGCTTCAAAATGGCAAAAGTATAAAATAGTAAAGAAATAAATTGAACAGCAACCTCTTTGTTCCAGCAGCCTGAATGAATCTGTGACATGTTTTTGTAAAGCTTCTTAGAGCTTCTGTGCTTCCTCTGAATTCATTATAAACACTTCACTTAAACACTAAACAGCTAACTGCTTAGCCCTCAATCAGCAACAACTTCCACACAACCGCTGTTAAGTTAACTTGAACAATTTTGACACAACATGCAGTTTCTCTTTCTACCACATGAGGTTTTAAATCAGAATCAGCTCTATTGCCAAGTTTCTGTTTTTTTACATATATATAATGGAAATAGAAACATATCTAATGTACATATATACACAATTGACTTTATAATAGAATATAATGTGAGATGAGTCCAAGTATGCATGGTGTTGATCTGAAACTCTTGACTGTCAAGTGTTTATCAGAGAAACAGCCTGTGGGAAGAAACTGTCTCTGCAGCGGCTTTTTTTAGCAGACAGCGCTTTATAGCGCCGACCTGAAGGTAAAAGCCTACACAGTTTGTGTGCAGGGTGTGTGGGGTCTGCAGAGATTTTAGCTGCCCTTTTCATGACCCTAGCTAGACCTGTATGAGTCCTGGATGGAAAGAAGCCCTAAAGATTTCCTCTGCAGACCTGATTGTTCATTGCAGTCTGGACCTGTCCTGTTTTGTGAATGAGCCACACCACACTGAGATGGATGAAGACAGGACAGACTGAATGATGGCAGTGTAGAAGATGACCAGCAGCTCCTGTGGAAGGTTGAACTTCTTGAGTTGCCTCAGGAAGTACAGTCTCTGCTGGGCCTTCTTTCGAACATTGTCTATGTATGAAGACAATCTCAGGTTTCGAGAAATGGTGGTTCCTAGGAACCTGAAGTGGTCCACAGTAGATATAGTAGACACAGTAGATTCTTGAGGATGGTGTTGTTGAAATCAAACTGTATCTTCTAATGACATTCCATTGGGGTTACTGTAGGTAGTAGGACAGATTTGTTCCTAAAGGTCCCCACATTACACATATGATGCAGAACAGCACATACACAAACTCACGCTTTAACCAGTTGTGATTTCTTGAAGTTCTCAGATTTATAGTTTGAAAAATGGCCCATGTGGAAAAAGCTGTGCGAGGTTGGGACTAACAATGTGGATCTACTCACAATCCTTATTTCCACTCTGACCAGGCTTTCTTGTGTTGTGTTTAAATATTAACTTCCAATAAGTGGGAACTGATCATTACTTACAGTCCTAAAGGTAAGCTTAAAGCACCATTGTGTGACTATTATAGTCTAAATGCCTCATTTGTCCTGCTTTACAAGGTGGCTGTTATGTTGAAATGGGTCCAAGAGATTTTACGGAGTTCACCAGGGACTAATAGTTCTCCTATTTTGTTACATAGTAACCTTTTCTGAAAGTATCAACCAGAGGTGATTTAGCTATTTTTAGCTGTAACTTTACTCTAAAGCTTTGTGGCCAAGTATGCCAGATGGAATGATTTAAACAACTTAGTACTCAGAAAAATAGCAATCCCCAGCATGCAGACTCCATGTGTATGTAAACTCCATGCTGTTCCTCTAACCTTCTGAGGAGCTCCTCTTCAGGGAATGGGTCCCATTTCATGTTAAGATTGAGTTTTGTTAAACTTTAGCTGAATAATACAATTGGAAATCTGTGTCCACATCTTCTTAGTTCCTGCAGTTTCCTCTTTTGTTATCCAGGTTCTTTAATCTTTACCTTAACAAAGCCCTTCAAGGAAATTCTCAGAAAACCTCTTCATTTTTAGCTGGGCATAAAGATTTCTCCGAGGCGTTTTATAGGAATTAATAGTACAAATACACCCTCTGCATTTCTTGGTATAGGGCAGTGCTCTATGCAGTTGTTTTTCAGCTTGAGTGTGCAGCAGTGGGGTCCTCAGAGCTATTTGACATTCTTTCCAGGTCCAAATAAGGATATTAGACAAGTTTTTAGGGGATAAAAGATAATAGCTGCTCAAAACCAAAACTGTTACCTTGGTTTTGAAATGCACAAAACTTTTTTTTGCTGTTTTATGGTGATACTATGAGGGACATCTTCTCTTACAGCCCACATGGCTGAGCAGGTGGGGATAGCTTATACCAAACATGCTCACGTTGACTTCCTCATCGCATAGTTCTTCTTACTCATACAATGAAAATGAAATTTGGGGGATGGGCATGAGTCATTTACTTGCCAGTAGTTCATTACTGTTAGGTTTGAGTTGGACTTCATATGTTAAATGTTCAAGGAACACAATACTCCAGGAAGACAACACTCATGTAAGTACAGTTCTTTACAAAATGATTCATACTCCTTTAACGTTTTTTACATATTGCCACTCTATAATAACAGAATTAATGTAGTTTACTGGGATTTGTTTGATTTGCCAAAACAAAGTTAGACATTATTGGAAGAGAAATTATACATGGTTTTCACATTTATTTTCAAAACCTTTTTTGTTTGTGTGTATTCACCCCTCCTGTTGATAGATTTCTAAAATTTCTATCAAAGCCAGCACATAGTAGCTTGTATTCCAGAAGCTCTCTATTTATCCAATCAAAAGTTTTTTTTAAGTCAGTAAAACATACAAAGGTACTTTTGCACAAAGTCTTGTCTTTACAACAGGGGATAGGACATATGATCAATACAAGCTCTATTTTTCCTGAACCCATTTTGTTCATCCTGCAATATATGTTTCCAAATCTATACACTCATTAAGATGTAAATTTAGGGTACCAGAAAACGATTTATAGACTGTGCTGATCAGACTCATACCTCCATAATTTAAAGGGACTCTGATCCGCCTGGACTTAGAAATGGGCTTAATGATAGATTTGTCCCAGTCTGTAAACAATAATTAAACAAGCAGTTTAACAATCTGGGACATTTAAGTGTTTCATTGGGCAGTGTATCAACACCTGCAGCTTTATGCGATTTAGCATTTTCGTTAACTTTCTGTACTTCTACTGTAATCTCTTTATTCAAAATATCTTTCTTGCAATATGAACATACTTTGATTAATTCATTTTCAAGCAAATATTTAGCCTGGCGAATATCAACTAAAAATTGTTCATCAAACAAATGTGAACTATTACATGTATACAGGGTACTATAGTCTGCCTCCCATCTGTTAATTCTTGATCAATGTGACTTATAGATACACCATTTTCACCAACAACTTCAAATCGAATAAGTTTATTTCTTCTGGGCCCTAACTTATTTTTTTATTTCCACAATGCTTGTTGACTGTTGTTTTGTAACTGCTCTAAGTGAATTGCTTTCCCTCTTTTGAGGTAATAGTAGAAAGGATAAATAAATTAAAAAAAACAATAATAAATAACAATGAAGAAAAATTACAAACAACATAGTACAGAATTATTTAAATATTTACAGACTGTAAAATGCTTTTAAAAATATATTTGGAAACAAATTGGAAAAACTTGAAAAACAATATACATAATATAGACAAGATACAGTACAATAATCTAAGCACTATATACAAAGAAGAAAGATGTAAATGAGGTGAATAAGTATTTGCTGCATTGTACATAATGATGTCAGCAGCCTATGCCTAAATGGTCATCTACAATCCCCCTGTCTGCAGAGTGCCTGTTTGTTTCAACGTGATCCCAGGACAAACCTACCTTTCAAAACTCTACTCTTCTCCACCAGCAGGCTCTGCTCCTCTGTTCAGTTCGGTTTTCTGCAAATTTTTTTTCTCTGTTTGTCGAATTTTAATATTAATATGAAATTACGGCTCTTTGAGGAAACCTTCATAATATGAGCTATAACAACATTTAATTTCCCTTTGGGATTAATAAAGTATTTTTGAATTGAATTGAATTGAAATGAATTAATAAAAAATAGATGCAGTATAAAAACGACCAGCATAGTGAGTAAACATAATAATAAGCAAATCAAAATAATGATGAGCATGTAAATAAGCTACGTGTTGATGCTGTGTGACAATTAAATTTTGCTAGGTTTCATCATCATGATTTACACATTTAATCCAGTCTAAATTCTATCATTGGTAAATTTCTATCCATTAATTACATTTGTTTCTTTTAACAACCAATCACATCTCTTAGAAGACAGCGTCACACCTAGTCAACCACATCTCCTCCCTAAGAAAGGAATTTCTGTCCTCTCCTAGCTCCTAACTGGTTGGATTCATCAGGATTTATGGAAACTTAAACTTTTTTTATTTTTCCAGTTTTGTTTTGTGATGCGTAGAACTGCAATAAGAGTCATCTATTCACTTTAAAATCCACTTTTCTGATGTGACCAAGAAAAGTGAGGAGCAGACTGTGACTGTGTTCTCTATGCATTTTCATATTGATCTTTATTTATCTTCATATTAATCTTCATTTAATTTCCCTTCGGGATTAATAAAGTATTTTTGAATTGAATTGAATTCAATATACTTTTAGCCAAAAACCACAGAAAGGCGGACAGTGCCAGACAGGCAGACAGTGCCAGAGATCATGTAGATCACAGGTGTCAAACTCCAGTCCTCGAGGGCCGGTAACCTGCAACCTTTAGATGTTCCTCTGCTTCAACACACCTGAATCAAATAATTAGGTCATTAGCAGAACTCTGGAGAAATTGACAGCATACTGAGGAGGAAATGTAGCCATTCGGTGTGTTGGACCAGGGACACATCTAAAAGTTGCAAGACACTGGCCCTCGAGGACTGGAGTCTGATGTAGATGGTCATCAGGTAAATCTCCCATGCAGTTTGGACATGTGTTGGTAAATGAGAAACCCATTTGGAACATTCTTTGGCCTGTGTAGTGCCTTCTTTGAAGGATTTTGTATTGTATAAGCTGAAGGTTGGCATTTTGGGTCATTCTAAAAGCTCTTGATCAAATTGTACTTCAAAAGTTATTTTTTAAGCATTGTGGCCAATGACATGTGGCTGGTGATTTTAAGATTTGCATTTATAAGTAATGTTGGATGGTAGCTAGATGGAAGTTTTGGATCTTTATCTGGCTTGAGAGCAAGATTTAAGTTAGCACAATTCATGTTTGGAGAGAGTATTCATGAATTTCTGTGACCAACCGTTGGAAGGTGGGAGCCACTGCACCAGAACTCTTGGCAAAAAGTTTGCTAGATTTATTACTTTGATCAAAGTTCTCCAAGTTATCAGTCTCTGTATTTCAATTGGAATTATTGCCTCTGATATTCTAAGTTCTAATTTTAGTTTTCTTATTTTAACACATTGTCTTCTTGAGATGTAGCATAAGTTGTTTCTAAGTGTTTTGTTTTCTGTTCTAGTTCCACTTCTGCTGCTTTTTCTTTTTTTTCTTATGTGATGAATAAGAAATTATTTTGCTGCACATAGCAACCTTTGCAGCCTCCCAGAAGAGATATTAGGCTGATCATTTATTAAAAGAAATCGGTCCGCTCTCTTTCAAAGAACATGGTAAAATCTTTGTATTTAGGCAATGATTGGTAATCCTCCAAAGTTTTACAGGTGGTGTTAATGTTTTTTCCATCACTACCATAGTAACTGGTCGTCATCGCTTAAGGAAATAGGATGAATTTGTGCCTCACATACCTCCTTCATAACAGAGTTGCCTATTAGAAAGAGGTCTATATAAGAGTAAGAGTGGTGGACAAGGAAGAAAAAGGACACTTCCTACTTTGATGGGTGGCATTACCACCAGGCATCACATATGACAAAATCTTTCATATACTGCTTTAGTGTATTAACTGACTGCAAGTTACGAAGGGCAGATTATCTGCTCCTATTTAATTCTGTGTTCAGAGTGAAGTTAAACTCTCCCACCACAATTGATAAAAGTTGCATTGTATACAATAGCAATACACTAGTCTTTGTTGTTTATGTTAATAAGTAAATATATCCTCGTGCTTGTACTTGCCGTCTTCCACTTTGTCCGGGACCGGGTCGCAGGGGCAGCAGACTTAGTTGAGATGCCAAGACTTCCCTCTCCCCAGACACCTTCTCCAGCGCCTTTGAGGGGAGCCCAAGGCGTTCCCAGGCCAGCCGACAGACATAGTCCCTCCAGCGTGTCCTGGGCCATCTGATGGGCTTCCTCCCAATGGGATGTGCCTAGAACACCTCTGGGGGGAGGCGTCCTGGAGGCATTTGGTACAGATGCCTGAGCCACCTCAACTGACTCCTCTTGATGTGGAGGAGCAGCAGCTCTATTCCGAGCTAATCCTGGATGGCCAAGCTCCACACCCTGTCTCTAACGGAGTGTCCGGCCCCTCTGCGGAGGAAGCTCATTTCAGTCACTTGTATCCAGAGCTTTGCTTTTCAACTCAGCTCTCTCTTCACCACAACGAACTGGCACAGTACGGCAAGCCACCATTTCTGGTCAAGAACCATGGCCTCTGGCTGCGGATCCATTGGTCCCCAAACCAGACCCCTCTGGCCCTTGGCTGCGCCTAGAAATCCTGTCCATGAAAATTATGATCAGGACCTGTGACACAGCAGGCCCACTGGAGTCCAGCATGCACCGGGAACAGGTCCGACTTAGTGACGACAATGCGGACCTAACTTCTGTTCTGCTTGTACAAAGACCGGGTGGCCCCTTATAAAGGGCCCCCGACTCTATACTCCTGGAGCGCCCCCCACATGGCACCACGAGGGACACAGTCCAATGCCTTCTCCAGGTCCACAAAACACATGTGGACCCGTTGGGCAAACTCCCATGAACCCTCGAGCACCCTGTAGAGAGTTTAGAGCTGGTCCAGTGTCGAACAGCCGGGACAAAAACCACACTGCTCCTCCAGAAGCCGAGGTTTGACTATCAGCCGGACCTTTCTCTCCAATACCCTGACATAGGCCTTACCAGGGAGGCTGAGGAGTGTGCTCCCACTGTTGTTCAAACACACCCTCCAGTCCCACTTCTTGTGAAGGGGGACCTTAACCCCGGTCTGCCAGTCCAGAGGCACTGTCCTTGACCGCCACACAATATTGAAGAGGTGTGTCAGCCACTACAGCCCCACATCCAGAGACTTGAGGTACTTAGGGCGGATTTCATCCATCCCCAAAGCCTTGCCACCATGGAGCTAAGTGACTTCAGCCTGGGTGATGAACGAGTCCGACTCCAAGTCCCCAGTCTCTGCTTCCACCAGGGAATGCGTGATGGCAGGATTGAAGAGATCCTCGAAGTACTCCTTCCACCACCCGATAATGTCCCAAGTCGAAGTCAGTAGCTCCCAACCCCTACTGTAAATAGTGGACCACAAGCCAACCACAGCCGACAGAACTCCTTCTTCAGCCTGACAGCATCCCTTACTGCCGGTGTCCACAACTGGGTTTAGGGATTGCTGTGATGACAGGTACAGCAGACCTTATGGCCACAGTTATGGGCGGCAGCATCGACAATATAGGCGGAATCTGGTGAAAGCTTTACTGGAGGTGGGAGTTGAATACATCCCTGGCTAAGGGCTCCGCCAGATGTTCCCAGTAGACCCTCAGTATATGTTGGGCCTGCCAAGTCTGTCTGGCTCCCTCCTCCTCCAGCGGATCCAACTCACAACCAGGTGGTGATCGGTGGACAGCTCAGCCCCTCTCTTCACTCAAGTGTCCAAGACATGTGGCCAAAGATCCAAAGACACAATCGACAAGTCGATCATTGACCTCCTGCCTAGAGTGTCCTAGTCCCAAGTGCACTGATGTGTACCCTTATGCTTAAACATGGTGTTCATTATGGACAATCCGTCACTGGCACAGAAGTCCAATAATAAAACACCATTTGGGTTCAGATCGGGGAGGCCATTCCTTCCAACCACACACCTCCAGGTGTCACTGTCGTTTCCCACTTGTGCAATGATTCCCCCAGCAGAATAAGAGAGGGCACTATCCATCACCCTTGACAGGGACGGCAAAAAGGCCGGGTACTCTGCACCACTGCTCGGCCCTTAGGCCAAAACAATGGGCAGAGACCTTACATTGTGTTTGTATGTTATGGTTACTTGCATGCATGTTCAGTAAATAAAATGATAAAATCAAACATTTGTCACAAGTTATATTGCATGTGGAAAAGTTCAAGAGATATGAATGCTTTTGGAAGCTCTGTAAATGGTGCACTGTAAAGCAATGCCTGTTTAGTCTTATGAAGGTCCTACACAGGACACCACTCCACCTACCTGCTCAACACCAACATCATTAAATTTGCTTAATACATGTGTGTTACCATGGGTAACTGGAGGAGTATCAGTAGCTCATACTGTATATGCATCTCTTTCTTCAACCTAAGCACACCATAGTTGTTTGGATGGCTATAGCAGTGAAGTTATTTATTTATTTTTTGGAAATGCAGACAGGTTTTATCTAGCTAACTCTCTAAATTGACTTTCCATTAGCAGTTTATGTTAACTAGTGAATAAAGTATCCATCTCTTCCAATCTGAAAAGTAAAAGACAGACAATGGCTTCAGAATTCCAGCTTTCTACTTTCAGGATGAGTTAGCAGGATGTACTCTGAAGTTTCGACTGGTTCAGAGATGTTTCATGTGAATGACACACACTGTGTGACCCTAATGTTGTTTTTGAATGTGTATTACATAGGCCTGCTTGTTCTGTGTAAACACTGAAATTCATCGACGTCCATCCGTCTGCTCATCCATCTGTCTTTCCATGCATCCATCCTAGAAGTTCCAAGGGCCACTAGTTTCTGAGAGGAAGCACTAGCATGTCCACAGTGACACTCTCCGACTCTCACTATGGAATTTCTAGACCTTTCACAGGATAGAAGGAAGATGTGCCACTTAGATGTGCCAAACTTACTTTGAAGTTGGAGGTTCCCTAATTAGACTTGAAGGCCACACCGGATTACCCCTTTTTAATGGAGTAGAGTTGTAACTTTACTCCAAGCTTTCCCTGCAACCCACCAACATAATCTAATCTCAGCTGCTTTTATTCTCAGAGTACAGTAAAGAATGACTTTGTTTTTTCCAGCCAAATATGTCAAAGACAAAAATACATTTTCTTTTCTGTGTTAACAGGGAGATGGTGAATGCCTGGTTTGCTGAGCGTGTCCATACCATCCAGCCATCTGTGTCTAAAGAAAACTCTTCACAGCAGCGGACCCACCAGTCCTCTTCAGATCTTTGTCCCTCTTCCAATTCCACTATCCTCCCTTCAGCCCTTATCCTCCTGGACAACCGCTGTCCCTCCCCAGCCACTGTCCCCAGCCCAGCTCCTGGTACACCAACTCGAAAAATCTCAGCATCAGAGTTTGACCGCCCACTAAGACCCATTGTGGTTAAAGACTCAGAGGGGTCCCTTACATTTGTGAGTGACTCAGAACGGGAACCCGTCCCTTTCTGTGGTTCAGTGATGGGGGATGGTGGTGTCAGGGCGGGTTGTGGTGGTGATGGTAGAGGTTGGATGGGTGACCGCTGCACCAGGCTGCTGGAGCTGGTAAAGGAAGTCTCAAGTCATCTGGATGTGACGGCGCTTTGCCATAAGATCTTCCTACACATCAATGAGCTGATTGCTGCAGATCGATACTCACTCTTTCTGGTAGGAACCTTTAACTGACACCTTATTTTATTTATTTTTTATGTGTTTATTTAGATTTTCAGATTTATACAAAGAACCACACAAATATAATACAACGGAAAAGGCCCAGAAAAAAAATTGTAAAGAAAAGAAAATAGAAAAACAATACAAAGCTGGGCATATATTGTATTCAGAGTGGAGGTGCATCACCATTATCACTATTCCACATAAATTAATAAAAACGGGGGAGGTGGCTGGTTGACAGCTCATGTATCAGGAAGGATTATGGTCCTGTTGGGCTAAAAAGTCCAAAAATGGCTGCCAGATGTTTTGAAAAGACTTGACCATCCTATCATATCTGAGTTGCTCCATATACAGTACCACAGTTAATTCTGAGAGCCGTTCCTTGAATGTAGGCACAGCTTCTGCTTTCAACAACCTTAAGAGCAGTCTCTTAGCAGTTATCACTCCATACACAAGTGTGAACTGAATGGAAAGGCCGCCTTTAAGAAGAGACAAAGAGTAACCAAACAAAGCAATATTTGGATCAGGCTTAAACTCACAGCCGTACATTTTGGAAAACCACCTAAATATGTCACACCAGACATATACAAATTTGGACAAGTCCAGAAAAGGTGGCCCAGGGAGCCCTCAGCAGACTTATGTTGATCACATGAGGGTAAGATCTTAGGGTAAATTTTATGTAATTTAGTCTTTAAATAATGCAGTCTGTGTATTACCTTGAATTTAATGAAATGATGTCTCAAATTAAAAGAGCAGGATCGTATTCTGCTGAGGCTGTCCTCCCAAGCAATGTCATGAATCTGTACACCCAAATCTCTCCCACGCTATCTCAATAGATTGTGTACCTGAGTTAGTGTCCGAGAATAACTTTACAAAATGTTTGGAATTTGGCATACCCAACAAAAGACTGTAACATTAAAATGAGCTACAACAGCATTTCATTTCCCTTTGGGATGAATAAAGTATTCTTGAATTGAATTGAATTAACATCTTTTGTCTTCTGGAAGATTTTCAAAGTCTTTTAAACTCTGATGATTATAATTCCTAATTTGTAAATATCTGAAAAAATGTGTTGATGGAACAGAGTACTTTGGCGTAGTTGGGCAAATGAGGCCTGACACCTTACTTCTAACCGTTTCCGAAAACCAGGAACCACATTCAGAAGAATAAGTCCAAAAATAGTAAATCCAAGTATTTTATTGCCATAATTACAAACAACGTTTTGCCATTCCACATTGTGCATGTTGTGGTTACCTAATTACTAACCCTCCTGAGCTCTGGATTATATTTTCCTTCCAGTCTGATTCCTGGAAAAAAATATATATATAATTGCAGTTCGTCTTGCTATCAAAACATTTTCATGGAATTGTAAAAGTAATAACATATCCAAGGAAATTACTCAATCATTTACTTCACCTATGACCATTCGACGGTTCAACATTATTGAGGGTGTGGAAGAGGCTTGTTTATTTAGATAACACACATATTTCAATGCTTAGCTAAGCGAAGTCATTAGATTGTTAGGCATTGTGTATATAAATTCACTGATCAGGATTTTGTTTTAGTATCCATTAGTCACTCAGATATAGTCTATTGCTTTCCATCATATTCTCATACTCCTTTAATGGATTTGGTTGGAAAGGATTAGCTTTGTTATTTTAGCATTTTCTTGATTACATTATTAGAGCATGTATGCTTGGTTTGTTAGAAACAAAGTGAAAACACAAGATATTGAACAGCCTCATTCTCTGTGATTAGTTCTCTATTACGGTTCTGTCATAATGTTTCAAACAGATTTGACCCACATGCAAAAAGCAATTCAGGAGAGAGTTTAACGGTAAGGAGTTTATTTACAGGAAGTTGAAATGTGCAGGAAACTGGAACTGGGATACCAACTGTAAAATAAACAGAACGGTGAGCAAGGGGGAACTCTGGACCTATGTTCTTAAATGATAATTCTGTCTTACTGATTTGAAGGAGAGATCCGCCAAGGGGGGTGGAGAGACCAGGAGGTTGATTACCCGTGGGCCAGGATGATAGATGGTCCAAGAGTTTCAGTAGTTGGTGCAATGGAAGAAGGAGGGTGGACAGGGTTCACAGAGAGAGATCCACGGAACAAAGGAATCAGGAAACTGCCAGCTGGTTTGATCCAATGAGGTAACAGGAGGCTTGAGTCTTGGTTCATGGAGCTGGATAGCTTCTTTCCAGAAGACGGTAATCCAGGAAGGGTTCGATGCTGAAGGCAAAGTCAGGTTCAGGTAACCTGCAAGGCAACAAATCCAAAATTACAAAAAGAGCAAAGCAAGGTCTAGGCAAAGACAATGTGGCTTGAGCTGTACCATAAAGGGCAACACTCTGGCAGTGAGTTGCTGGCAGCCTCCTCCATAAATACTCCTCAGCAGATCATCAAGGAGATAGAGAACACCTGTCACCTCCAGTTCAAACGCCATCTAGAGGCTAAGAACAGAAATAGCACCAAACAGACAGACATGGCACAGATCCTGACAGGTTCCTTGCAAAATGATTCATTCCCTCCAAACCTCACCACAATTGTCACATTAAAACTACAAGCTTTAAATTATTTATTGTAAAACACATATATATATATATATATATATATATATATATATATATATATTTTCTACCGCTTATTCCATAGTGGGTCGCGGGGAAGCTGGTGCCTATCTCCAGCAGTCTATGGGCAAGAGGCGGGGTTCACCCTGGACTAGTCGCCAGTCCATCGCAGGGCAACACACAAACAACCACACACACACTCATTCATACACCTAAGGGCAATTTAGAGTGACCAATTAACCTAACAGGCATGTCTTTGGACTGTGGGAGGAAGCCGGAGTACCCGGTGAGAACCCACGCATGCACAGGGAGAACATGCAAACTCCATGCAGAAAGACCCCCGGCCGGGAATCGAACTCAGGACCTTCTTGCTGCAAGGCAACAGTGCTATATATATATAAAAAATTTGTGGCTAATTTTAAAGTAGAAGGAAAAGTATTTGTGTTCCATTTTTACCAATAAAAATCGTAAAAGTGCAGTGTACACTTTTGTTCAATCTGCTTTATTCTAATACTCCTCAATAAAAATCATGTGCAACCAATTGCCTCAAATATCACATAATCAGTAAATACAGTCCAGCTGTGTGTAATATGGTATAAATGCAAATGTTCTGTTTCTTGCCTGTGTCCCTTGGTCATGAAGAACAGGGAACCCAGCAGACAGGTCAGAGAGAAAGTTGGGGAGAGGTTTAAACAAGGTTAGGTTCTAAGACAATATCCCAAGCATTGAACAAATCCCAGAGCTCTTTTCAAGACATCCTCTGAACATGAACAGAGGATGGACCAACTGCAAACAGGAGCATTAATCCAAGAAGCAGCCAAGAGCCTCATTGTAAATCTAGAGGAGCTGCAGAGATCCACAGCTCAGGTGGGGTAAATTGTTGTGCGCTCTATCCAAACTGACTGAGCTTGACATATATGGAGAGGATAAACAAACATTTCTGTCTGCAGATGTTTAAAGCTAATAGAGACATATCCCAAAAGAACTTCAGCTGGACACATCGACCAAATATTCAAACTTATTTGGTTTATCACATAAAATCCCAATAAAGGTTTTGAAGTTTGTGGTTTTAATACGGGTTGCATGATATTAAGGTAAAATGTGATCATATTGGTGATTGTCATTATTAGCTAATGTTTATTAGCTAGTGTTTACTGCAGTCCAAGCAGTTCTTTGGGTTTTAGATGTGCACAGTGATGGTGTGATGACAATAAATCGACAGATTGTGCAACCCTAGTTTGAATGTGACAAAATGTGAAAAATTATTACAGAAGACTTTTGCAAGGTACTGTCATAAGCTGTTTGACTAAACTAGTAACTAATATACCAAATAAAACTGTTTTGCATTTACCGATTGCAAAGCTGCACAGCATATCGTTTCTGTGTGTTTGTTCTTCTAGGTGGGTGAGGATAGCTCCAACAGGAAGTTCTTGGTCAGCCGGCTGTTTGACGTTGCTGAAGGCTCCACGTTGGAAGAATCATCCAGTAGCTGCATCCGACTAGAGTGGAACAAGGGGATAGTTGGGCACGTAGCTTCCACAGGACAACCACTCAATATCAAGAATGCATATGAGGTGAGGTCTTTGCTTTTTAAAGTCCCGTTCTTAACCAGGGTTTAGCCAGTGTCAGCAGAGTTTATGCTGATTCACAGTGTTTGTGCCTGTTTGCAAAAAGCTGGGGTTGCTGTGGGCCCAGTTAGTTGTTCTTGCTGAGAGTAAAGACCTGGACAGTCCACAGGAGAGTAATCTGAAGAAGGGAAAATTAGGTCAAAGGGCTCATTTGGAGGATTCATTCTTAGCACACACACGGACACACACACACGCACACACACTGCTGCGATGACCGTATCTGTGAAGTGACTTACAAACACCATCTAGAGGCTCCTAAATCAGTGGCTTCACCAAATAGAAAACAAATCTATTTGAAATTACACAAATTCACACAAACAAAAATAAACAATCTGCAAAAATACAGAATTTAAGCATTTTGTTGGTCTGGATAAGATAAGAAAATATGGAGTATGGAAAAATATCCATCCATCTGTCTGTCCGTCCAGCACCTGACATGGTTAGAAGTAAACTGATCATAAACTTTGATATTTATACCTGTGACTGGGAGATCATAAGATTCTGTGGTTGGAGCTCTCTATTTATGTCATTGGAAGTTTTCAAGCCTGTCACAATAATCAGTTTCTTTGGTCTTGTGGTGATGTTTTTTCTTAAAGGGAACTAAGTGGATGAAGCTTCATCTCAACTCTTTGTTCTCAAAGAATGGTTTATTGTCATGTTGGACTCATTAAATGCTAATTTTACTTGGCATTCTTTGCACTGACCTTCAATGTTTGTGTGCATTAAATACCGTGTAGAACAGTGTTTATTGTCATTGTCATTGCAAGACTGTTGTTGCAGTTGCTAGCAATACGAACAAAAACAAGCAGGAAACTGGAACGCTATAAGTCGAAGATGACGTAAACACCAATTTCCCAGTTCCGACTTCCCAAGTTAATGGAACACGCCATTACAAGACATTCATCTTCTTCGTGGTGGCAGACACATGGACTGGAGCTGCCTTGTGGTAGTAGTAAAGCACTACAAGCACTACAACCATTTCCTGGCACAGAAGAACAAGTTTCTTCTTCTGCTTAGCAAACAAATGACTGCTTTCTCTTCAGCTTGTGGTAGCAGCAACGTGGTATATTTAGTTGCTACTAAAACCACATTGTCAGGCAGGCGGCCAGTTTAAACAAAACTCCCGGAATTCATTGCTGACTTTTTTTTTTACTTGGTGCCCGTAGCTGCGGCTTACATGAAGGTTTGAGGCGTGAATCCAGGAAACATTTCAGTGAAGGAGATCCAGGAAAAAAACTCAGGAAGTCACCTAGGAGGTAAGCAGAGAGATAGCATAAGCTAGGAAATAGAAGGAGAAAATATTGAGTAATACACGTGGGACTAGAGGTATCACATAGGTTGAAACTCAGATGTTGAATGAGGCAGGTGTGCTGGAGTGCATTGCTTATTTCCATCCTCCAGGGAAATC
This sequence comes from Girardinichthys multiradiatus, assembly GCF_021462225.1. Lineage (NCBI taxonomy): Eukaryota > Metazoa > Chordata > Actinopteri > Cyprinodontiformes > Goodeidae > Girardinichthys > Girardinichthys multiradiatus. The sequence continues at coordinate 42,239,786 of NC_061807.1, forward strand.
TGCAGCTCTGAGAGAAAGGAACACCACACAGACCCAGCTCACCCAGATCCCTGACATTGGCAATCTGAAGAAAACTTAATTTTGTAAATTTGTATGTTTTTAGAATTGCACATTTTCTTCATTCACATTTTACAGGTTGTCAATAAAAGCTGCTATTGCAGAAACATAATTTTCATAATGCATTGTTGGTCATAGTTTTAGTGAGACTTATAAAATAATTTTTATGAGTTCCACCTTTTCACATCATGTATTTTGCTTTAAAACATCAACAGTCTGGAAAAATGGGCTTCTTGGCTGATTGCTTTATGTTCTTGCTGCCCAGCCTGTGATTGTACGTGAACAGCTATACGTTGGTAGATTTGGTGTAGGGTTGTCATGATATTAAAACTCCAAACTCAACATCAATGCTAAGAAAAATACTCAATACTGTACCCCATTAAGCTATCTGTCATCTTGCTGACCTTACATCAGTTCAAACCCACAGAATGACAGAGCCATTATGTGTCAAGCAGCAAGTTGCTAATATTTTATATTTTTTGTCAACCTATAAGTGGCTTTGCCAGCTCTACATCTAGGTTGCTTTATAGCCATGTGTCTGTAACACAGAAGGCATCAGGGACTTTTGATATCCAGTTTTTCCTGATCGTCTGCCTCACTGGCAACCCAACATATTGGCTTTTGCATTTTCCCAACAGTTCTTGTCCTTCAAACGTTTAATGTTACAGGAGTTTTGAACTTCCAGCAGAAGCAGCTCACAGGTTTGATTCTCAGCCATCAGTTGAGCCAAAGCAAGGGAAGGGCTGAGTGTTTGTGTCTGCCACATTTGAGCGGGTGGAGGTAGGCTTGGGGTCTTTTCACACCCCTGTTCGCTGTTTGCCGTCTGGGGTCGGAGGCCGGGAGAGGCTGCTCCCTTTTTTCCTTTTTGCCCCACCTATCTCTCTTTCGTGCATTTTATTTTTTCCTTTTTGTTTCTGTCTCCGTGTCCGTAACAATTGAAATAATACCAAAGCAGTTTCTAATAAAGCTTCTTTTATTAATATCAAGCAGAGCATTACAGTGTACAACTTATGAGGGGAAATCTGTTGGGCTTCTTGGCTCTTCTTGGCTATTCTGAGCGCTACTCTGCCGGGAAGGACACGGTAAAGAAAAAGAAAAGAAAAGGAAAAAAATAGAATTTGCTGGTGTTTTGCTCTGTGCTGCATTGTGTCACTACATTTTCATGTATTTATTTTCAGGGCAATATCAGCAAGTGATATCTAAATGGAAAATAGTTATTAGTTTAGTGTATGTACCTGTACACAACTAATGCACATGCAAAAAACGCCATAAAAACTTGTTACTACTGTCATTCACACAGGATGTAGCAACACTTCTTTGTTTCCTAGAGCCTCTGTCCATTTCCATTAACCCACATATGTTCTACCTGGTAATATACAGAATTGTATCATTTTAAAAACAAGGAACAAGTTAAATAAGGAAGTCCAGCCTCAGCTCCTTGCCTTGTGACTACAGATTGGATGTTAGCACTGAGACCTGAGCAGATGGGGCTCCTGACCTTTAACCCCTGTGTGTGTTACTCGTCTTTTACTTCATCCAGGACCCCCAGGTGAGACGGATTGTGCTGGGATAACTTCTGGGATTGAATGGACTGAATCTGGACCTAATTTAAATGCTATTAAATGTGTGTTTGTGTAGAAACTGACCATCTGGAAGAGTCACGAGCGTCTTCAGAAAGAAGAAAATGTGTGTTTGTGTTCCATGAGGGGAGAGCAAAGACTATGAGGCTGTAATTGAATGCATGTGTTTTTCGCACCAGTCTGACTAGAAGTGTAGCAGTAGAAGTGGGTTTTTGCGTTTATACCAAGTCTTGTTTATACACTCAGAGATGTATTGTTGTACAGTAGATTGTTGCCTGATTATGCAGAGAGCATATGTTGTCCGGCCTATTTAACCTCTTAAGCCCCAGGGGGTTTTTGTGAAGTTTGTGCTGGAAATAACACGCCAAAGTTTTTCTCAGAAATCATAAACTCTATTTAAACAATCATTATGTTAATTCAAATGCTGGTGATAATTCTGGTCTTCCTGTGCTGCTTATTGAGTCAATCCTGGGTGGATTGTGACAATCGTTTGGAATCTGTGAAACCTTCTATCAGCAGACATGCTGGTTGCATGTGTGGAGTTTATTTACTTTCTGATTCTACTGCTTGTCGTTTTAACTCTATTGGTGTTTGTAGAAATGGTTTATATCAGATTTTAGCTGAGATTCTAACATTTCTGTGGATACCTCACATGTTTATATATAACTAAGGGAACTTGCAGTAATGACAGTAGAAATAAAACATTAAATTCTTCCCACAGTACTGGGGGTTGGGGCTTATGTAAAATCCTACAGAACTCTACCATTCAAATCTCCCTGATTAGTGCTGAGACCTTTGGGCATCTGTTTGTCCCAGTGTATACCACCTGGTGAGGGACAGTCAGTTATTCTGTTATTATTTGTTGAGCACACAAAATTACCAGCAAAGTGCAAATAAATGGCTGCCTTTGCAAGAAGCTGAAAGGTTTAAAATGTGACGATTGGTTCTGTATGGGGAACAATGTGGATATCCTCTCTGGGTGTGGTCTTCTTCTGAGACCAGAGGCTTCATGACATTTTTGGGTCCCTTCATCTATCCGGCGGTTCCAACACTGAGCCACTGTGACATCTGCACACCCCAGCCACATGCAAGTTCATAATTAAACTCTATTTAAATGCCGGTAATGCTTTCTAATGCATCAGTGACCGTCCTCTCTGAGATCCACTCAGTACTTTGACCAACTGTTGGGTGATCAAATAAGTGCTTGATAACTCTATTGCTTCACAGGTGATGCCACAGCTGTGCCCTCTGGTACTTATAGATAGTGTGAATCATTTAAATATCTATTACTAGTCTGCACGTTCCAACATTATGACCAAATAGGAACATTACTCCTGGATTTATAACTTTCTATCCTAACCAGGAAGCTTAAGTTATTACATGAGCAAAATTCGGCAGTGGGAGGAACATATTAGGACTCCTCTGTAATTCTGCTTTTGAGTTCTTGTGTAGTATGAAATGCCACTACGTGTAAAATAACAGATTTTCCGGTTCTTGTGATGTATGTACAAGCCCGTAATGTTCCCTGAGAGAAATAATTTTTTTAAGGGGAAAGTGTGCTGGAACAGCAGATGTTTTGTGGCCCAAAATAAGCAGCACTGCACTTTCTGGCAATTCTGCATTGGCTTCCAGCTTTTACAGCACCCATTATGTTCATTAATAATGCAGGCTGATACTAACACTGCTGTACGCAGTGTTGCATACCTGTTATTTCCTTTTTGGAAACTAAAAGATAAAGCTAAGCCCAAAAGTATTCATAACCCTGGCAGAATAAGATAATTAATTTTTTTCATTCAACAAAGTAGGGCTGGACAATCGAATAATATCAATAATTTATCGCGAAGCTGAAAATGTCAATAGAAATAATAAGGGTAGGCTTCACAAAGCCTAAAGACAGACTATAGAATTTATATATATATATATATATATATATATATATATATATATGCGCATGTAAACCTGCTCACACTCTTTAGAGGCGTCCTTGTCCCCGTTAGTCATGACTGTAACATAGCTAGCTGGTATGATTTTTTTCTTCAGCTCTTACAGTGATTAGGCTCAGTTTGGGTGTCTGTCTTTCCTGTGAGCTCATTTGTAGTCATTTTCTTAAAGTTTTAAATTTTGCTCAGTTTTTCCGAAGTGAAAATACCTTTCCAACACTGTCCTTTGGATTCTCTGAGGCAAATGCGCTTCTTTCCAACAAAGGTACAAAAAAACACCAGCGCCACCTGTGTGGCTTACACACCTGTCGCAAGGGTTCAACATTCATAAAATAAGTTGTGCACAGTCATTTTTTTCCATCACACGTCCAACATATATGTTGCACTGTACAGCCTTGTGTGTGGACATCCCCACAGGAAAAACCTCTCCAGAATAGTCAGTTTTTGTTATTATTATCAAATTTAAACATGTAATCGGTAACACTTGTATCTATAGGCTCATTTGATTTTTTATTCCATATCCTTAGCCCTCCATGCACAGTTACAAAAAAACAAAGGAAATCCTGACGAGTGAAAACATATTTCTGTGTTCAAACTTTAATAACTCAAAAACAGTTACAGTTTCAATAAGTTTAAAAGATCAGATTAAATATTTGGATGTGTTACCTTTCAGGGCTGCACGATATCAGAAAATGTTGCGATGGCTATAATATTTGTAAATATTGCGATGACGATATCAGGTGCTAAACATGTCTTTTTTTTCTTACCTTCCTTTCTAATCTGTACTTGCTACTCTATGTGACCTTAAGCATTTTTGGCAATGTCCTTTGTGTCTGGTATGAGCTTTTGCTGCCGTGAGACTCTGTCCTACTGGATACATATACCATTAGCATGAAAGATACAACTTCAAAATTCTTCAAATTTACATTAGTCAACAATTGTTGCACTCTAAGCGATCCTTTACGATATGAATATTGCGCACAATGATATTGCGATGACGATATATTTGCGATATATTGTGCAGTCCTACTACATTTACAAGGAGACCAAGGCTCTGCATGTGCTACAAAGGGTTGAAGAAATGCACCCTATTTGACTAGGGTATTCATTTTACAGGTGTTTTACTCTTTGAGATGCTGTAATGATTCTGGAGGCACAGGAGACATCAGCAGTTTATCAGAAGTAGGGACACAAACTACTGGACTTACTCTTAGAATTGTCTTCTGCAAATCTGCAGAATCATTGCAGGACCTGTTGGGTCCAAGTTCAGCAGGGACAGGTGGTGAGAGGGTTTATCAACCTGTCAACAAAAGGAAATAAAGTTTGGGGATTATTAGTATTTTTATCAATAATATCAGACATATAGCTGCCTCCCTCTTTTTAACTTCTAATTATAAATATGAAGATTTCGTTCTGAATGTGAAATTGAACCTGCCGATATTCCTCACAGGTGTTTAACGTTACTTCTGAGCTCTAACCGTAGGAGCATTCCTCCATGGTGACTTTTTCTTGCCAGGTAGAACTTTGGTCGTTATTGGGTCAATTTCATCCATAAGAGTCACAACATTCTGACTAAAGTTATCTATTAGGTAATCAACAGAGGCTGAGTGCAGAGTGGGTGATGGTGAGAAGACCTGGGTGAATGTTGCAGAGGTACTTGTACTCGTTGTCTTCCGCTTTATCTGGGACCGGGTCGCGTCCAGGAGGCATCCGGTATAGATACCCGAGCCACCTCAACTGGCTCCTCTCGATATGGAGAATCAGCGGCTCTACTCTGAGCCCCTCCCAGATGGCCGAGCTCCTCACCCTATCTCTAAGGGAGAGGGTCTTGTTCTTTCAGTCATGACCCAAAGTTCATGGCCATAGGTGAGGGTAGGAACGTAGACCGTCTGGTAAAAGCAAGAGCTTCGCTTTTCGGCTCAGCTCTCTCTTCACCACAACAGACCGACACAGCGCCCCCATTACTGTGGCTCCTCACCAATCCGTCTGTTGATCTCCCGCTCCATTCTTCCCTCACTCGTGAACAAGACCCCGAGATACTTAAACCCCTCCACTTGAGGCAGGAACTCCCCTCCAACCTGAAGAGGACAAGCCACCCTTTTCCAGTCGAGAACCATGGCCTCGGACTTGGAGGAGCTGATCTTCATCCCAGCCGCTTCACACTTGGCTGCAAACCGCCCCAGTGCGTGCTGTAGGTCTTGGCTAGAGGGGGCCAGCAGGAGCACGTCATCTGCAAAAAGAAGAGACAAAATCCACTGATCCCCAAACCAGACCCCCTCCGGCCCTTGGCTGTGCTTAGAAATCCTGTCCATAAAAGTAATGAACAGGACCGGTGACACAGGGCAGCCCTGCCGGAGTCCAACATGCACCGGGAAGAGGTCCAACGTAGTGCCTGCAATGCGGACCAAACTCCTGCAGAGTTGTTATCATTAATCCAGTGTTCTGTAATGATCTCAGCTCTGTTTTCACCAGTGATTCCAGGGATAATGGGTTTAAATAGCAAACAGAAATAGTCAGAAAGAGCAACGTCAATCACAACATCAGCAATGTTTAGACCTCTGAAAATGACCTGATCCAGTACTTGTCCCTTGTTATGGGTTGGTTCTGTTACTTAATGTGAAGGTCCAAAGCCATCCAGAATCCTCCATAGCTATGTTGCACATGTAAAAGGACGCTGTTAAAATCAATGCATATAATGGACAGCAGTTTAGAGAGCTTATCAAAAAGATTCTGCATTATACTTTGGAGGCCTGCAGATAGTTCAAAATATTCCACCATTTAGAGAAAACGTCATGGACTATGCTTAAAAGCCAGGTTCATGGTAGGAAACCAACCAGTTAGAAAGAGGTCTGCTAATTCTGATAAGCAGTAGCCAACTAAAATGATGCCAAAGGCCTGTCTATGGTTAGAAAAAGTGTGCAGTCGAGATGTACAGTACTGTGCAAAGGTTTAGGCAGGTGTGAAAAAACCTGTAAAGAAAGAATGCTTTCAAAAATATAAATGACTTACTGGAAGTGATGGTGTGACTACCACAGAGCCCCGATGTCAACATCGTGGAGTGTGTCTGGGATTACATGAAGAGACAGAAGGATGAGAGAGCCTACATCCACAGACGATCTGTGGTTAGTTCTCCAAGATGTTTGGAACAACCTACCAGCTGATGTTCTTCAAAAACTGTGCAAGTGGACGTAGAAGAACTGATGGTGTTTTGAAGGCAAAAGGTGGTCACACCAAATATTGATTTAATTTAGATTTCTCTTTTTTTCATTCACTGCATTTTGTTGATTGATGAAAATAAATCATTAAGACTTCCATTTTTGAAATCATTCTTTGTTTACAGCATTTTTCATACCTGCCTAAAACTTTTGCACAGTACTGTAACTTGCTAGGGAACATTAAACCAAGTATTGGTGGGAGAGAATGTTTGTATCTGAGCCTGTATGTATACGTTCGAGCCTATTAGATTAGGACAAATCCACAATAAATTCAACGTATGGAATTTGATAAAAACCCCAAATAAAAATAACATTCCTGATGATGAGTGTGTCTTAACTTCTGTGTTTGTTTCTTGGGATGAAAGTTCTGTGTGTGTGTGTGTATGCTTTTTCAAGTGAGTGTGTGCTGTTTATTGTATGGGATACATTTGTGTTTGGTCGTGACTCAGCCTCCATGTGTGTGGTTTGCTCTGTTTGTGTGCATGCACATATTTAAATGGCTGTTTATCAATAGCACTGCATCATGCTGTGCTCTCATGTCCTCAGTTAATGCAGTGTTCCTCTAGATAATCTGAGCATGCACTTTGCTTCAGGATGTTTGCCTGAAAGCTTGTTAGTGTGAGGAACTGCAGAACCTGCTTCCAGGAAGTCAATCTGCATCATCTGTGGGACCCTGCTGCCCTCTGATTGGATCTTTCTGGTGGGTGATGATAAACATTTTTACTGTGCAGCATCCAAAAAGCAGTGTGTGTGCAGTTGTTTAGAAGAACTGATTCATTATTAGTCATTCAGAAACAGGCAGTGTATTAATTGTTCGACCAACGGTAGCTATTCAAGGGATGTTTTTGGTGAAACTCAGTTGAACAAAATCACTCAGCTATTATCAACAGCATTCAGTATATTTGTTCTGGCCTTCCTGCTGTTATTAGTCTTTAAATATTTCTGTCAGGGGCACAGGGGACATTGCATAGTAGCGCTGCCATCTTTTTAGTGGAGCTTGAAGTGAGAGTGCGGTGTCGAGGGGTTTTGGTTGGTAGTACTTTGTCGCTGTTTTGTGCTTTATGTTAGGAGTCATGGCACCAATTCTGTTGTTAGGTCTCTATATTTATTTGCTCTGTAACTCAAGGATTTACAGAATGATCATTCCTAATCCACCTTGCTCTTAACAGGCATATGTTGAAAGGTGAAGGTGATAAAACAGAACAGCTTTGCTGTGATCAGTTCAGCCTTCTTAATTTGTTGATGTTGGGGTCAGTTTGCTCCTTTGCAAATTTGACAACTGTCCCAACGACAACATCCTGTGGCAGACGGCTCCTGTTCTTCACTAAAAACATTAGGTGCAAAGTGATTGAAACTTCAGGAATAAGAAGCGGTGAAGAAGCAAAATAATGAACATCCACCTAACCCTAACCCTAAGTTCAGCTGCCTGAATGAGCAGCTGAAAATCCTGTTTCCTTTTGATTATGTTCTGTGCTTCCTCTGGCTTCATCTTAATACATTACTGACAAGGAAAATAGCTCAAGCTTCAAGTCTTCTTTCTGTTGTAATAATTTCCACACAGAAGATTGTTGTGATCACTGTGACCTACTTGCACCTGGGTATGATAAGTTCACTCACAGTAAAAAGATATATTTGACTGTGGACCGGCTGCTCATGGGTCAGGGCCGATCAGAGTAAATTGGCAAATTTTTACCCACTGCTCTGAAGTTAAATGGTGACCTGTACAGGGTAAACCCTGCATTCGTCTGTTGACTGATTAGTTCCACCACCTTCTGCCTACCCCAGCCTGTGATCCGGATCAGGAATAAGATGGGATAGAAAATGGAAGAAAGGACTTAACCTGTTCTCCGGAATACATCTACAGGCGTACAGGCTGTTATTCTGACAGGGAGGACAGTAGAATAGGGATCATCATATGGAATATTTATAGAAATCATTCTAGCACAAATGACACATAATTTTAGCATCCAACAGAGCACCAGCTATGTTCTGCAAGTTTACTGCAGTATTCCCCTTTGGTCATGTTTATTATACACACAGTCCCTTTGAGTAAAGAGGATGATGAGAATGGACAGAAAGTGCCAGAGGTTTTAAAGGTGAGTCAGTGGGTGGGAGAGTAGTGAACAGGAGCTGGGTCCAGTAAACAACTGTTTTTCATCCAGTACTTCCTGATTCTTCTGAAACCAACTCCCCATCTAAAAGCATGGTTTCTGCCTGCTCAATGCTGATACTAAACAAATGAACTGCATGTGAATTTGGTTTGCAAAGGAGCGAACTTTGTGTTGCATAATACCAATAGTTATGTGTTCGGATACGGTTGAATGTCAGATTTGTTATGCAAATTGAAACTGCGGGAGCAGTGAGTGTAGGTCATTGAAGTGCTTGTTGAAGCTAGGTGACGTCGGGTTCTGATGCTGATACATTGTTGAAATGTTTGCTGCTCTTATGTAAGCTGGGTATAAGCTCTGCATACTGTCAGTTGACATTTAAAGCTTTCTGTTTGTAGGCAGCAAATAAGAAGTCAACAATTAAACAAAATGTCCTTTTGTTTTGCTGCTATGCTGAAATTTAAGCTTCTTCACCTCCCAACAATGAAGAAAATGTGTAAGAAGAGCCCTGACTCAAACCTCCATCCTGCATCTTCTAAACAGTTGTTTTACTCAGTGGTGTCAAAACAGAACTCTGCAGCTGTGTTTTATTGGCTTTGGGAGTTTGTGATGGAACCTGTTCCATTTTCTGTTCAGGAACAGATAAACACTTCGTGCATCAGTATTCATACCACCTGAATTTTTTGTCGTATCACTGCTACAAATATCCATGTATTGTATTGGAATTTAATGAGATTTTATGTGACAAACACAAAGTAATGCATAATTGTAAAGTAGGGTTGTGACGTTTGCTTTGCTACTTCACTGATTGAGACAGAGAACAGGGACAAAGAGATGAGCACATCACAGGCTACATGCTGTGCTCATTTGATATGCAAAAATCACTTTACGTCATCTGGTTTGTCCACACTGACTTCCCATGTGTGTCCAGTACGCAGTTCTCTATGTGGGACACGCTTCACTTTTGAAGTGAGTGGCTGCTGACTCAAAATTACAAAATGACTAGTCTTAGCAAAAGATGATCCAGCAGAATCTGGATGCCATTTACTGATGAAAACAGCAGTTAAGAGAATTGTAATATTTGCCCATATATCTCACTCAAGTCCAGGTCAACAAATAATTAAAAAAATAAAAAATATAAAAGATGAGACAAGGCATGGGCTTGTTACCAGTACCAAGGTAAACCAGGATTTTAAAAAGTTACTTTTTCAGAACCACTTACATGTTCTGTGAAACTGTTGCTACATGTAATGTCCTTTTAAAGCACATCAGATTGGGTGGAGTTTCCTCCACCTGTTTTGGTGAGTCTCTCTTTGCTTGCTCTTCCCTTATCTGTTTGGGTGCACCACCAGTCTCCTACACATTTCTCTTGTTTACAACAAAGTTGGCTGAATGGAAACTAAAAGAGCATTTCCCATAATGCGTTTTCAAAAAGTACAGTATTTCTGCTAAAAGGGTTACACACAAAGCATCACCCAGCCCCCACAGAGGTAGCTCGTCGTTAAAGCACAGGAGCAGCAGCCCCCAGCCCAAGGAGGCACAGGGTGAGATGTGGGGCAGTGAGCCCACCTCGGCAGGTGGAATTTGGAAGGACCAAGGTAGGGAGAGCACATTACCATCCCACTTGATGAGCTAGTCCTTCAGAGGTTAAGAGAGAGGGATGTCTACCAGAGCCATGCTTAGCCCCTGTGTCCACGGGCCAGCCCCACACATCCCCTGGAGCCACAGGCCACCCAACAAGAGCCAACCACTCCAAGACATGGCCCAAGCGCCCACACAGACAAAATCCCACCAAAATGGGCAGGCCCCCTTCTGGCCTCCCCATGACGCCATCAGAGACCCCTAGGCCATCCAAACAACACTAGTCCCCACCAAACTAGCACAGGTGCCAAGGCTGGAGCAAAAGAGGACCCCATTAAGCCCAACCCATGGTGTTTGCATGTGAAAATGTGAAATGTTCAATAAATGCAGATGTGGGTTTAAAGTGCAATAAAATTGTGATTGTGGCTGGGGTGGGTGAGACCCCAGTGCTCGCTGATAGCAGAGTCTCTTGTACCCCAAAGCCCTAAGTGCAAGGTCCATTGTCTCACGAATCAAAACTCTACTGATGTGTAGTGTTGCTAATGTTAGGGAGGAGGGTATGGGTGCAAAGGAGCTGGCACAAATCCCCCCTGAAGGCAAATTAACTTCAAACTTTTCAGATTTTCATTTGCAAAAAAAATCTGTAATGTATATTTTTAATAATGTATATATTTTTCTTCCAGTTCATTAGCACTACTTCACTTCTTCTTACTTTTGCAAACTAAAGAGCAACATGTGTATTAAAACTTAGAAGGAATTTAGAGAACTTTAAAGACTTTCTGAGCCTTTATTGTGACAGAGCAATGTGTTTTTTCATTGACTAAAGTAGCCTCACTTTATACTAACATGAACTTTTGCCTCTATAGGACCCAAGATTCAATGCAGAAGTTGACTTGATCACAGGCTACAAAACCCAGAGTATCCTTTGTCTGCCCATCAAGAACCAAAGAGGAGAGGTGAGGTGGTATGCATCTTTACACTATTCAACGTTTTTTGTGACTAATTAAGAGTCAGATGATTTAAATTGAGACTGGAAAGGAATTGCTACTAATCTCAGTTTGCCTCTTGCTTTACTAAAGAGAGTCAATGCCCTGTTGGAACACCTGGTTTTGCAACAGTTTCAACCATCAAGCTCAGGGGTCTTCAGTTTAAATAGCAGGAGGTCCACTACCTCTCTCATCCAAACTCTTTGGGGTCACAACATTTTAAATCAAGAGACAAAACATATTTTCTTTCATCTTTATTTAACATTTATTTAACACTAGAATTATTTAACAACTGACCAATTATTCATATGCCCATTAAATAATCTCCTGAACAGAAAAGTGCAATCAAATACATGGAGCAATATTAAATGCACTTTGAATGACACAATCTAGCTGGGTGAGTAGACCTGGGGTCTTGGTAGAACAGTTTTGCTCTCTTTGTTGTGCTTGTGACAGGCAGGGCAATTTGCTTAACCTTTTCCTTAAGATGTTGTCCTTCTTTTCCATCTAAAAGTGTTTCTGCCACAGCTCCCAAGCACTCAGTGATCAACTCCCAGTCAGTGAAAGGCTTTTTGTATTTTCCCAAAATCCACTGTACTCACAGTAAACATTTGTATGCTCACTGTTGAGCTGTAAGAGGCCGTATGATTCTGTCGAGTCGTCTTTAAATGTATGATTTTCATCGTCCACTTTACGTATTTTTGATGAAGCCATCTTCTTTTACTCACTCATCTGTGCAACAAGTCATTGTACTATCAGCAAGCGGGAGCTCCCAAGCTAGTAACTTAGCAACCTGCGTTGAAGGATCCGCATTGCTTCTTCTTTGTCACTTTGTGGTGGTTGGCATACAATGATGTGGTGCATTACTGCCACCAGTTGGCTCGGGTTTGGACCAGAAAGTCGCTGACCTACATAGGTGTCCGTGGCACTGTTTGAAAGTCATACGTGGCAGCCGGCAGGAATAAAATGTTTATATCTACATAGTAAACGAGAAGATGCTTTGCGGTTAGGGTAGCAGCATCATGTGCAGCCCGGGGCCCGATGGTCCGCAGGGTTATACCATATTAACATGAGATGTGGGGCAAGTGAAGTTAGACACAGTTTGACAACATGCAGTAATATATAAATGTTTAAAATCAGGTTGGGTCCGGATTGGACGCCATGGTCCACTCATCCATGACCTCTGATCTAGCTGTTTATTTGAAGTTGAAGAATTTGGAAGTATCCTCCTTCAGCATTGTTTTCAGAATATCTAGATGGTGCTACTACCACCATGCAAAGGACGGGTGTCTTTGTGGGTCTGCATCATCTTAGTCCTTGGTGATATTAAACTGGCTTAACAGTGGACAGTAACACTGGTGTTGAACAGTTTCCAGTTTATGTCAAAATAGGATCCTTTCTGCTTCCTTGGGTTTTCCTGAACATCCTAATTAGTTTTTTTGTTCTTCTTAGTATAACGGTTTGGGTATTCTCTTAGATTTTAGCAAAGTATTGATACAAAAAACTGTCAAACCATGTGCCCCACCACAATGCTTCTGTTCTCTTAAACCTCCCACTACTGCCATTACCTATGATGACACATATACAGAAGCCCTGAAAGGCAAGTGAGACAAAAGATTTTTGAGAGGCTTATTCTTCTGTTTGTTGTTGTAATACTTTGCTCAGCCACTAGAGGCAATGAAATAAAACAAGCAACTTTCACTAACAGCTGTATTGTTCAAATGGACAATTAAATACAATAGAATACCCACACATAAATAGCATATTTGTTGCTATCTTTCTTGGGACCAAAACTGTGCCTTGAATATGCCCTTAAAATTGCATATCATATGCATATCACATCACCATCATTGCTTTTCATAACTTTTCACAATAAATTTGAAAGGGGTATAATAGATCACCAGCAAAAAATTTAAATATGAACCCTTTAATTATTTATTTACATATGAATTTATTTATTTGTTTATTTATATTTTGTTGACAAGAGCTGAATAAAAATGCTGGGATGGGCTACAGAAAAATAGCCAGGCAGCTTGGTGAGAAGCCAACAACTGTTGGTGCAATTAAAAGAAAATGGTAGAAGTTCAAAATGACGGCCACTCTCCCTTCGTTTGGGGCTCCATGCAAGATCTCATCTTGTGCGGCATCAATGATCATGAGGAAGGTGAGGAATCAACCCAGAACTACACGACAGGACCTTGTCAATGACCTGAAGAGAGCTGGGACCACAGTCTCAAAGAAGACCATTAGTAACACACTACGCCGCCATGAATTAAAATCCTGCAGCGCACGCAAATCCCCCTGCTCAAGCCAGTACATGCCCAGTGTGTGGAGATCTTAGCCAACAACCTCCTCCCTCAGTAAGTGCACTGAAGATGGGTCGTGGCTGGATCTTTCATCATGACAACGACCCGAGGCACACAGCCAGGGCCTCTCAGATTTCTTTTTTCACTCACCTTTCAGATATTTTGTACACATCACGGTCTTGTCTTCCAATACTAAAGAGTTACTATCATCATTTTTTTTGCCCAGATCAGGTTCTTGCTTAAATGACCACACCCGTGCCGTTAGATTGGAGTGCAGATGAGCTGAACGGAGGTGGAAAAGGGACAGGTTGCATGTTTCTTTTCAAATGATGGGGGAAAGTTGGTTTTGCAATCAAAAAGCCGTGAAAGCTGCATGATCAAAAAATATTATGTCAAAAGGTAACCACCCATCTTTTTTTACACTGAACACTGGTATTAATGCTCACACTCATCCATTGGAATGCTTCCAGGGAACTTTGGGTGGAATTTCAACACTTCCTTCTGGATAAAATAATCAGCTCTAGCGCCCTATTTTATCCAACTTTTTATTTTCCATGTATTTTAACTTCTTATTTAACCTTGTATCTTTTGAGCCTGTTTCTCGTCATTTTAGTAAAGCTACTTTTCAGTATGAAGCTGCCTTGATCCCATTTAGATGTTGTCCCTCTGAGACTGCTTCAGGTGGTTGTGCTTACCTTGTGTCCCTCTATTTTTCTTGTTATTAATAGTTCTCTGGAAAATCTTTTAAACATACTGTTGTGAAACCCCTGCTGATAAAAGTAGGGTTGGGCCCCTCTGTTCTACATAATGTCACCCCTGTCTCTTTGCTACCTCACTGGAATAGTGAGTAGGCATCACTGGCTTAGCTCTCAACTGGTTCAGATTGTAGCTTTCGGAAAGAAGCTTCTGTGTCTGCACTGACACTTTTTCTTCTGCCTCTGCTGCTCTGCCCTGGGGGGTACCGCACGGTTTCTTTCTTGGCTCTCTGTTTTTTTCTTCCTACTTGCCTCCACTAGGTCTAATCCCTGGGATATAGCGTATTTGTTTTAATTTCCATGCAGACAACTGTCACATGTATTGCCCATTAAAGTGTACGGGCATGAGCTCCATGCAGCCTCTACGCAATTTGCCATCCAACTCAGACATCTTATGTTGGATGGCCCTAGGTTTCTTGAGTTTTAATGAGAGCAAGACAGAAATCATGCTGTTCAGACTAAACATCAATAATAGGAGCCCCAACATCAACCTTTCCTCTTTGAGACAGTATGAAAAATGCTTGATTACAAATGTTGGTGTTAAAAATGATTCTTGTTTAAAACTAGATAGCCATGTTAACTCTGTGATCAAATTCTGCTTTTTTCACCTAAGGCAACAGACAGAAATCAAGCCAATTTAATCACGTAAAAAGCCTAGAAACAATGGCTGATGTTTTTAGAACTTCCAAACCTGATTACTCTGATGTGCTCCTTTTGGGATCAGTCAGGCCTTCCTCACTTGCCTTCAGCTGGACCCATAATTTTAACAGGTACAGGGAACAAAGAGGACATTACTCCAGTTTCAACCTACCTTTAATGGCTTCGAGTTCAATTTCAAATTGATTTTAAAATCCTTTTATTTGTTTTTTATTGGTGCTGTCCCAGCACCACTAATGATACTGTTTATTTGTCAGAACTCCTGCATCCATATGTACCATCTCTATCTCTTAGGTTGGCTGACCAGAGGTGTTTGGTCATTCCAAAAACTCATTTTGAACTCATTTTGAAGCTAAACCATTTTAAATCCAGCGCACCATCACATGGGACATTTCACATATTAAACACAAAAGTAATGAGGCTTTCCTGAATAAAAGATTTTCCAAAAATAATTAATTTATTTATAATAAATTCTAAATATTTATTCATGTAATCCAGTCCAAACAAGAGACTTTTGTCTGTTAAGATAGAAGTAATTAAATTTTTAGATTATAGTCAACATCTACAGTCAGTCAGAAACCCTCAGAAACTCAAATACATATCCCAAACCCTTACCATGAGTATAACAAAACTATAACAAACACTATCTCAAATTCACCTATGGGTCAAACTCATAAGTGTTAAATTGCATCTCTTTCAATAGGTGACTTGGGTTAGCGCCACCTAATGGTATGTTTGTTCCTTCAAACTGTCACCCTCGCGAAGTTTAATGCGTTTAGTTGGTTTTAGCTGGTTTCATTAATCCAGAATACTGTGATCCCTAAGCAGTTCCAGTTATGTATGATCCTGTCTTTCAGTAATGAAACAAAAACCTGTCTTTTAGTGAGACGTCCACGTCTAGTCTCTTTGAAAGTGGTGTAGTGTTTCCCAATCTTAAGCAGGATCTTCATGACTGTTGTAAATTCCCTGTTATTTCCGTTAAACCAAGAGGTGTTGTGTTTTAGTTAGGCACCTTGTTAGGTAGCTAAGCTGTGCTTTAAAGAATGTTTCTGCTGGTTGTTTTATGAGAGGTAACTGTTGTACGAAGCCCATTTAGTCAATCAGTCACTCAGTCATTTTCTAGACCGCTTCCTCCATATTGGGTCGCGGTGAAGCAGGCAACAGTTTGTGGGCAGGAGGCGGGGTACCCCCTGGACAGGTTGACAGTCCATCGTAGGGCTAAAGCCCATCTAATGTTTGTAGCTTAAGCTGTTGTATATTTTATAAGCTATTTCCGAGCTACAGCTGTGTGCTAATCTGGTTCACTCACCAACTGAGTTAATGCTAGTCAGCTAGCTGTCTTATTTTGCTCATTTGCATTGTGCATATATATATGTGGTGCCAACTAAGCTACTCTGTCTGGTTATTCTGTCAGCTATTGCTATTTGAGTTGCACTTGTATGTTACTGCTAGAGCAGTAAGCACAGTGCATTCAGTATTAAAGCATAGTGAATATTATTCGTATATTTTATTCCGTGTTTCTTGTGTCTGAGTCTACTCTCTAACCGGAGTTACCGTACTGAATAAAGTGGTTCCAGCAAAACCAAACAGTTTCTAAGAAATTCCAATAATGATCTAGAAGTGTAGCTTCTCTGGCCACTTCATTCTTGTCTTAGCAGTGTATCTGAAGTTATCGTCCTGCAGGAAGACGCATCCATTACCCATCTTTTCTGTTCTCAACCTAGATTTCACAGTAAATGCCCCTGTTCATTGGCCCCTCAATTCGTTAAGGTCTTTCTATACCTCTAGCATAAAAATAGCCCCAAACCAAAGTGTTTTCACATTCTCTTACTCAAAACACAGCAGGTTGAGTTGATGTAAAAGAGCTTGATTTTGGTCCCATCTGACAACATCAGTTTCCTTCCAGATCTTTTCTAAATCATTTAGATGTTTACTAGGAAACCTTTAATGGGCCTTTACATGTTGTAGCAGAGTAGCAGATTTCATCACCTTACAGAGTAGAGTGTTTCCATGGGTGTTCTTGGTGACTGCGGTCCAATTGTCTTCACATCATTAACAAGCTCCATCCGTGTATCTCTGGGCTCATCCTTAAACCTTCTCATGATCATCTTAACCCTATGAGCCCCGATTCTGTGGAATGGTGGGCTTTATACACAGAACAAGTTAAGTCATTAAGTTAACTGATTGATGAATGTGTAACATGAGCAAATAATTCATCTGTGGCAGTCAGAAATCTGCTTGTGTTGAATACTTATTTCACCCAATGACACAACATTTTGTCCTAATTATCTATTCAAATTCTGTCTCCCTGCATTAAAATAAAACTACCATAAAAGTTAGATCATTTGCTTTTGTTTATAAGTGAGCAAACATAGAGAATTGGCAGAATATTAAATACATTTTTCTAACTGTATTTTCCACAGTGGAAAAGAACAGATCAAGTCCTTAAATCATTAAAATACCCCAGAAATGTCAGGTTCATGGCCATGCTTAGTGTATGAACACCTGTGGCCACATCTGGAACAAGGGAGGTAGGAACATCTAACATTTGGTCTGACGAACCAAGATTGACAACAGCCATCACTGAGGTAAAAGATGGCACCAGCAGATGTCTTACAAAAGTAGCTCACCATCTGTTACTCATCCCAACTGGAGCTTCTTAATAGTTTGGTGTCAGTACAAAAAGATTTGATTTTTTTCTTGTTGTTGAAGACTATCCAGTTTCTCCATGCAAATCACCAGCTGTCTCTGTTTCTTTTAATTCACCTTAATTCAGTTTATTTACATAGCACCAGTTCACATCACACATCATCCCAAGGCACTTTAAAAAAAAAAAACAGAAAAATAACTTTTAGATCAACTGAAGGCTTTTAACTGCATTTTGTGGACTTCCTGATAGTAAAGAATTATAATAGTCCAGGCTTGAAGTAACAAATGCATGGACTAGTTTTTTAGGGTGAAAAAGGTTTCAAGGAATCAATCTGATTATGCAAATCAAGTCATTAACTACCAAAATATTTAAAGAGAGGATTTTTATATTCAATAAACCACATTTATTTATTTTTATCCACCAGCCACAGTGGCTGATGGAGAAAGTTTTTATTTCCAACCCTGGTGTACCCCTATGTACCTGAGAGCCTGCGCTGACCAACTAGCCCCCATCTTCACTCAGAAGTTTAACAAGTCTCTGAAGCTGTATGAGGTCCCCTACTGCCTCAAGCTTTCCACCATCATCGCAGTCCCAAAGAAAGGGAGCATCGTGGGGTTAAATAGCTTCAGACCTGTCGCCCCGATGTCTGTGACTATGAAATCCTTTGAGCGTCTGAAGGAAATCACAGGCTCCATGCTGTACCCCCTGCAGTTTTGTTTTACTGAGAAACAGGACGGCAGATGATGCAGTCAACTTGGGACTTCACTTCATCATGCACCACCACGACCACCCAGGGACATATGCCAAGAATGTTTGTAGACTTCAGCTCGGCCTTCAACACTATCAACCCAGACATCCTCCACTACCCAGCTCACATTGCCGGCCTCTTCCTGTCAGTGGTTTACCAGCTGCCTGACTGACCGGCACCTGCAGGTGAGGCTGGGGAGCATCTTCTTCTGCACAAGAACTATCAGCATTGGTGCCTCCCCAGGGGTTTGTTTTCTCCCCATTCCTTTTCTTCCTGTACACAAATGAATGAACCTCATGGGATATGTCTGTTAAGCTCATGAAGTTTGCATGTGACACCACTGTCATTGGTCTTATCCCGTACAACGACAAGTCTGTATACAGAGAGAAGGTGGATAGACTGGTTCACTGGTGTGATCAGAACAACCTGAAGATTAACTCACTCAAGACTGTGGAGATGATGGTAAATGTCCAAAGAATTCCTCTAACACTGCCTCCTCTCACCATCCTCAACCATGGCATGTAGATAACTTCAGGTTACTAGGAACCACCCTTTCTCTGGACCTGAGCTGGTCCTCACACATAGATGTAGTTCAGAAGTAGGCCCAGCAGAGACTGTTCTTACTGTGGCAACTCAATAAGTACACCCTTCTACGGGAGCCGCTATACTGCCATTATTCAGTCTGTCCTGTGTTCATCCGTTGCTGCATTGCTTGGCTTATCCACAAGACAGAACAGGTCCAAACAATTAGGTTTGCAGAGAGAATCATTGGGACTGACCTTCCCTCCATCGAGGATGCATCATATGATGCATCATAGTATTTTTTTTTAAATGTTGTCAAACTCAGCCCCTGAGAAACAGAAAGTTATTCCTGTAGACTTCAGTGCCTCTGATCAAATACGTTGTCCTGACGTGTTTTCTTTTCCTTGGTGTCTTCTTGGTGGATGTGGTCATCGCTGAAGTTTCTAGCGTATGCCGGTTTGCTTCAAGATGTCCAATGATTCTCATGTCCTGCCACTCCCTTTCTGCTGCTAAATAATCCCTCCGTATGTTGTACATGAGCTCTGGAGAAAATTTGCGGCTACAGGACTGTGTCCCGAGTGAAGAATTCTCCTTTCTTCTCCTGTAGCATTTACAAAGTGACGAATCTTCCTCATTTCTCTGTCTCTGTTTTCAAATGTTGTGATGGCAATAACTTCTAATATCTTATGTTCTAGCTCCTCTGCGGCCAGTCCAAAGCTTTCTTTGTCATCCTCGTTAGCTGGAAACCAGGAATGTTCTCGAAAGTTATGAAGTTGCTATCATCAATTTCTCCCGCTTCATCTCCTTCTGATTCAGAATCTGAAGAGAGTACGGCGTTGTCATTGGTTCTGCCGCTGCTCAATTCTTGGGCGATGCGTTCAGCTTGGTCCATCTTGAAGAAACATGTTTTTTTTCAAATAGCAGCTGCTTTAAGTAGGCATGTACTTACTTCAAGCATGCAGCTTATTGGCCAACACGAATAACAAAAGCCAGCACGGAGCAAAACAAAGCTGCTCTATAAACTAGCTGTGGGTTTTCCCTCTCCGAAAAAAAAATATATATGCAGGTACGAGCCGGCTGGGTTTCACGCTAAAAACAGGCCGAGTTTAAACACAAAATTTACAGTTTTAAAAACTTTGAAATTGTCATTTAGAGTACTGAGTGGTTACTTCGTATCTTCAACATGCACATTTTGCAATAAAACGAAAAATCACTTTTTACTCAAAAATGGAGGATTTTTCCCCTTTTTCTCCGTTTGCGCTTCGCCAACTTGTTCCTACTTTACTCATGGCGCATCATAATGGTACTCCCACAACTTGCCTTTTTTTTAAATTTATATAAAAAATGACTATACACATACAAATGGTTCATTTTTTATACTTAAGTGCTTAAAAACAAAGTCAAATTCCTTGTTTGTGCACACAAACTTGGCCAATAAAGCTGATTCTGATTCTGATTTGTACCATCAATGAGACATTGAATCCTGTTTGTTCTGAAACAGTTTCTGACATCTGTAAAGCTGCTCTAAATGAATTACCTCTGTCTTTTCTTCAATATTATTCCCACTTGTTGCAGGTTGTTGGAGTGGCTCAGGCTATTAACAAGAAATGTGGAGAGGATGGTGCCTTCACTGAACAGGATGAGAAGGTTGGTCGTTTAACTGAATAACATCAGTTATCAGCGAGTTGTTTTCTTCCCTCTCTGTTCTTTTATTGTTGCCCCTGTGCTCTTGCAAAAATAAAACAGCACTTAGCTCTCTTTAATTCTTCTGTTCAGCCTTGTCTATGGAATCTTGGCGATATTTTTGATTTGACCATGTCCATAAAGCGCCACTCTAACCAACCCTGCTTTTTTCTTCTCCATAATATCTCCAAATTGAAATCTCTGGTATCAAAAGGTGAACTGGATATGATTGTCCAAGCTTTTATAACTTCACACCTAGAATTGCAAAGATCTTTTGGACATCTCTTCTCATATTTATGTGATCAGGATCTCGTAATTATGGAAAAAGATGTCATAATTATGACATTGCAGCTTCTGATTCAGGAAAAAGTTAAAGGGCAATTCCACCTAATTTACATTAACTTGAGCATGTTTAATGTACTCCAACTCAACAACTACTGTACTTAGACACTTCAAACCTGGACTAAATTGTTCTCCACTAATGGCAGAATGTTTAAAAGTCAAGTCAAGTTTATTTATATAGCGCTTTTCAGCAACAGGTCACTCAAGGCGCTCTACATAAGGAAAAACATTACAATGAAACAGAAAATCAAACAACAGAAAAACAAATCAAATGACATTAATAATCCTTGCGGGTTTACTGGTAAGAGCTGGTTCTAATATAATCTTTCTAATAATCTAAAAATCTATGAATCCTTCTAAGCAATCTAAAAGTCTATTGTAAGGGAAGGCATCTTGTGCTGAAACTAAAGAAGCTGGGTCATTGGTGTAAAAACAGCTTAAGTACAAATTTTCAAATACTAATAATATTTGGCTTTCACTGGTAATCCTCCTGAGAAATCTGAAAATCTATGAAAAGTAATGAAATCACACAAGGTTCTGCCATTAGTAGAGATCAATCTAGTACAGGTTTGAAGTGTGGTTTTTGAGTTGGAGTATATTAAAGATGCTCAAGGTAATACAAAATTAGGTGGAATTGCCCTTCAAATGTAAGTCATAATTACGAAATCTTTTCACATAATCACGAGATCAGAATCTCGTGATTATGAGAAAATGTCATTTTTTTCTTTGGTGAATGCAAGAAGCTTCTGTACAAAGATGCTATAATAATTAGAAAAGTTAAACGCTCACAGCACTCAGCACCCAAGAGCAGAAAGAGGCAGGTAGCCTCGGCCCTCGAAGGCTCCAGTGGTGAAGCCACAGGTAGCAGTCCAAGGCAGGCAGACACCAGGCACCGCCACAAAGTAGCCATACACGCGACACAAAGGAAGAACAAAAGCACCAGCCCTATGCCAGAGAGGCACACCCTGCCTAGAACATCCTTAAGAGCCAACAACCACAAGTCAGGAACCCGCCATGCCGCAGCATGGTCTGAGCCCCCACACAAACACCACCACACCAGCATAGTGCCCTCTTACTAGACTCCTCTGCTTGATGGCAGCAGATTCTTCTCAATTGTGAAACACTTTGTAATATTGTTATATATAAATTACTTATTACTTTGTTACTTTCCAATTTACTTCCTAATACATGGTACACACTTATTATTTTCCTTCCCAACAGGACTTCTCAGTCTATCTGGCCTTTTCAGGCATCGTTCTGCACAATGCACAGCTGTACGAGACCTCCCAGCTGGAAAACAGACGCAATCAGGTAAGTGTGATTGTTTGGGAAGGATCACTTACATACAGGTATAGCTTAGTGTGTGATATGATGAACGTGTTTGTAAGTGCAGGTGCTGTTGGACCTGGCCAGCCTGATCTTTGAGGAGCAGCAGTGTCTGGAAGTTTTGTTACGGAAAATTGCCGGAACTATCCTGTCCTTCTTGCAGGCTCAGGCCTGCACTGTCTTCATTGCTGATGATGACTCAATGGTCAGTACACACACACACACACACACACACACACACACACACACACACACACACACATATACTAATGATCTACCACTTGTATGATGCCTTGTAAAAGTATTCCCAGCCTGGGAATGTTTCCCCATGTTGTTATATTATTATTGTGAGGTGGAAAAAAAAGATGCATCATTTCATTTTTTTTCCCAGATAGCTAATCTAATGTGTGTAAATAACTCAATGGAGCTGTTCTGTGAAGGCCTCAGAGGTTTGTTAGGGAACATTTGAAATCCGTTAAATCAATTAGACATCATAAAGAACAATAAACATAGAACTAACACTGCTCATCACCCTGAATTTATTCCAATTTGAATAAATAACTGAATCTGACTGCACTGTTCAATGGTTAGGATTAATTGGAATATATGTACCTGACTTGTGAAGTGACTTGAGACGACTTGTGTTGTGAATTGGCGCTATATAAATAAACTGAATTGAATGGAATTGAACACACCATCCTCCTGGTGAAACATCGTGGGGCAGCACTCGGGGAAACGTTTCTTCAGCGGGGACAGGGAAGCTGGTCAGAGTTGACGGGAAGATGGATGGAGTTAAATCCTGGACAATCCTGGAGGAAAACCTGTTAGAGACTGCAGAAAACGTGAGACTAGGGTGGAGGCTCACCTTCCAGAAGGACACCACCCTACCTTACAGCCAGAGATACAATAGAATGGTTTAGATCAAAGCATATTCATGTGTTACAATGGCCTAGCTAAAGTCCAGACCTAAATCAAACTTATAATATGTGGCAACACTTGAAAATTTAAGTCTTGTGAGACTGATCCAATCTCATTGAGTTTGAGGTATTTAGCAAAGAAGAAAAAGCAAATATTCCAGTCTGTAGATGTTTAAAGTTGGTACCTACCCCAAAGACCTGCAGCTGAAACTGCTGTGAAAGGATGTTCTGCACAGTGACCCAGGGGGCTGACGTGGCAAAATTTCTATTGGTAAAACAATCTGAAAATCATTTTGATTTTACTTAATCATTATGAACTTTTTTGTTTTGTTGGATCACATGAAATCCCAATAAAAATCACTATCACTGAAGGATGTGGGTGTAGTGTGACAAAGATCAATAGGTATGACTGCTTTTGTTAGGCTGCATAACAGAGTTGTTTTTCTCCTAATACGTATAAATACAAACTGCTCCTGGGATAGATTGTAAGGGGTCATTTAAATGAATTAGTTCTTCTGAGGGAATTGAAATACACTCAGTGCCCTCAAATGCCTCCATGATGAGTTTCATTATTGCACATGATGGATGAGTGGCAGGCCATGCTGAGGTCATAGCTAAATATAAACATCCACTTTTCTATAATAATGTGAGTAATGATTGTTGCAAGAACAAACAGTGCCATTTATTCCTGACATCTTTCTTTCGTAGTTTTGTTTAAGGACTGCCAGTAACCAATTAAATGCCAAGGCTTTTAACGGGTTGAACGTCTGAGTTGTTGAACTACACAGATTTTAGATATTTCATATGAAGACTAGGTGTAACCCTGTGCTAAAAACAAATATATAAATATTAATTTCATATCCTATTGTGCTCAACGAGATTAAATAGTAAAACTGTAGGAGTCATTAAGAGTCTGAGGATTCTTAGATCGATTGCTTTTGACAGAACTGTTTTGCGCCTGCGCAAAGAAAGTTTGGATGTTCTTTTGAATAAAACGAAATGGGGGTAAAGACGTCGGCTGCGTCTCCCTCCTTCATTTAACTCAAAAGTGACCATGTACCTCTCCCAAATTGCCAGTGTAGAGGGTGCAACAGGTGCCGTGGTGCTGCAGAGAGGAGAGGATCATCATTCACTACTACTCCCGCATCATTCATTGAGTCCTTTGTATGGGCTGTAGATTCATATATATATATTTCAGTTAGTGTGCAATGAATCTAAAATATATGAATGTTAAATTTTCATCATGACATTATGGAAAATAATGAACTTTATCACAATATGCTAATATTTTGAGAAGGACCTGTAGACTTCTGACCTCAGTGGCTGCATTATTTCAGTGTATCCAGTTTCTTTCAGATAGCTGTTGGGGAACACCTGTTTCTTTATAACTTATTGTTGTCCTCTGAGGTAAATTATAATAAAAAACTGCTAATTTGCTCTTCTCTCAGTTCATTTTACTAACCGTTATCTGTAAATGTAAGAGGAAATTTCACACATTTAGTCTGGGTAATGTTAAAGAAACATAGGCTGATGGTACTGCAACTGGGTGTACAGATGAATATTGAATTATTAATGGCTATGCCAGACAAAGTATCAGTGTGAACTACATTTGAAAGGCATTGCACACATGCATTATATCACAGAGTCACTTCTGAACTAGATTTTAAACAAGCACAGTGCTTGTCAATTTTTGGGACACTGTGACCAAAGGTTTTGAAACTAACACATGGGTTTTGTGCTTCAACATTTTTTGTCATTTTACGGTTTGGTGATAGACTCACATGCAGAGAGAAACTAAGGTGAAACTGAGTACTTAAAATAACAATAAAATAATGATAACTTATACAATGTTCTTCCGCACAGAAAACAGACATTAAGCTTAGGAAATGTAACGGCATGGAACTAGCAGTAAAACATAAGAATAGGATAGAACAGAGAGAAGTCAGGAGTATAAATACTCAGGCAGGGGTGGAAAAAGAAGAAACCGAAAAAGCTAATTAGAGGAAATGTGGAGCAGCTGTGACAGAGTGAAAGCAGGGAAGCTGATGGAAGGAGAAACACAGCTAAAAAAATAAGCTCTGATACAGTAGTAAAATCTAAAGAATAAAAACTGTCAATTGCTGTGTCTTATAGAGAAATGGGGTTAAACACAGAAAGACAGAGCCATGTGAATCCTCTATAGAAAGAGAACACGAAGGTAATAGCAGCAGTATCTCAGCTGATGCCCCACTAAAGGTGTCACAGCCAAACTAAAGGGCAGGTCAGGTGTAACTTATCTGAAGAGAAAAAAAAGAGAGAGAACATAATGTTAACTCCAGAAATGCTACTGATAATACAAACTGGAGAGTAGTAGGAGAAAGTAGCAGAGTGAGGAAAAAGTGATTAGTATGCCCCCCAGTAGCCTAATCCTATAGCAGCATAATTACAGAGATAGCTCAGGATAACCTAAGCTTGTCTAACTTCATCAAAAAGGAATGTTTTAACCCTGTGTTAAAAGTAGACAGGGTGTCTGCCTCACAGACTTACACTGAGAGCTGGTTCCACAGGAGAGGAGCCTGATAACTAAAGGATCTGCCTCCCATTCTACTTTAAGAACCTCTAGGAACCTCGCAAAGACTGTGCTCTGCTCAGACCAAAACTGAACTATTTGGCCATGCATACAATCCCAAACAACGCCCCCATCATGCAGAGGGGATATTTTTTATTAACAGAGACTGCAATGCTGATCCGAGATGATTGGAAAATGTATGAGGAGAACCAGGAGAACCTTTGAAGAAACAGTGTTAGATGCTGCCAAAGTTATATTTGTTTTTATCATGGATGTTGTGTGTTTTGTTTATTAAATGTGTCGCTCCCTTTGTGTCCACCTCAAACTTGAAAAAGAAATGTTCATCTCAGTGAACCATTTTTTACTGAATAAATAATGGATATGCATAAGACTTGAGACTAAAGATAGCCAGGGCTACAGTTTATTTCAAATCATATTTATGTAATCCAATGGCCCAGTCAAAGTCCAGACGTAAATCTCGAGAGTCTCTGACAAGAAATAAAAACCAGTGTTCACAGACACTCCATCCAGTCTGATCGAGCTTGAGCGTTGAGTGTTAAACGTTTCCAGGGAAATACTTATGTTTGTACAGCAGTTTATCTTAGTGGTCAGGTTTTACCTACCTCATCCCTCGTATTATAAATCATTGCTTCATTCCATGCATATAACCAAGCTGATGTAGCCTAAGCTCGAATGAATTTGTCCCTCTTATGAACTCACGACCCAGACAAGCTGTTTCCTGATCTGTTATCTCTTTCCCCTCTTTTTCTCTATTCGGGTTTTTTCCTTACCAAACATTTACTCTGAGATTAAGGACTTCTTTTGCCTTTATCTTCCACGCAGCCCTCTGTATACAGGTGTCAGTATTATATGTCTGTAGTTTCTCAATTGAGGCCACAGCTCTGTGGAAAGGAGTTTCTGCCTTTGGAATTGGGGTGAAGGGCAATCTGGAAACTGACTGCACCAATAGTAACGGCATGAAAATGTTTGCTCACTTTACCTCATTTCATTTTCATGATGTGTGCGGTGTCAGTTAGGAAACTGTTTACCTGTGTGCATATCTGTCTGCAATATACTTTGAATGTATATAGTGTAGTTTAATGTGGACATGTCGGCATAAAGGCCAGGACACACTAACCTTTAGTTGACATCTTTATTCCGCAAAAAGTAATCTGCAAACTTGTTTTGTGTGGTGCTTAAATTGCTCCAAAGAGACAGCTGGTTGTTATGTGCTTGAATGTTACTTCACTCTTTCTCAGTGTGTTGGCATTTGTAGTATACATATGCCTGGTGGTGTTTACATGAATTCTGTGTAATTGGGTCTGACATCTGTCTCACCACTGTAAATGGTTCTTCCTCCTTTAGTTTAATTGTCAAAATAAATAAAACCAAAAATGGACACAGGTCCCCTGAAGCATGTCTCAGAGTGTTTCTCTGCACGCAATCTGTACACTGTTTTTCCTTGCAAGACCTTCTACTTGACCAGCAAAAAAGGCAGTTTTCTTATATATTTATGTTGATATTAATATTCTTAAACTGTGGGCACATGCCGATCCTTTAGCATTCATACCCCTCAAACTTTTTCACATATTGCCAAGCATTATTGTGAATGGAAAATGCTACATTTGTTTTTGTTTTTATTTATTTTTTACAATCAACAGTCTGACAAGTGCAGAGTGCTCAGCCAGTCAACATTTTGCGGAATCATCTTTCATTATAATTACAGCTGCAAGTATTGTGTGGTATGTCTACATCAGCTTTACACATCTACAAATTGAATGCCCATTCTTCGATTGTTGAATGGAGACCTTCTGTGAACCTCAGTTTTAAGGTTAGCTAGAACAATTTAACAATGCTTTCTGTATGATCTACATGTGAGAAGAGCCTTTTGAGATAGAAGAAGCCTGGCATCAGAATAGTGCTGTTCACCGAGCCTACTTTTGGTGAAGCAAAGGGCGGCAGATCCGCAGAAGTCCAGGTTCATTGTGCTGAGATGGAGCAGCTTGTCATTGATGAGAAAAAGAACACAATGGTTAATATTTTAAATTGCATTCAATGTTTGGCTAGGTTTTATTGTTTTTTTTGTTTTTTTTCCTGAGCTGAATAGTTGTTGGTTTGTGCACCGCCGTGTTAAATAACGCGCCACTCTCGTGAGAACTCAGCACATCCTCTACTGTTGGTTTTTCATTTATTTATTTCCATTGTGTCACGCTGCCTTATGCATGCTCATGACTGTAAAATGACTCAAGGTGGTTTTTGGTTACATTTGGCTAAGTCCTAATAATTCTGGCACACTATGTCATATCGCCTTTGGTGTCAGAGGCCTAGTAAGACATGATGTCATAGAAAAGCAATGCTCTGGGATCAGCTTACTGCACATTTGATAAAGCAGCATAGACTGTTTGATCACCACATAAACCACATGAAGACTGCAGCGCTCACATGCCATGCGTTTTGCGACGGTGGCTCATGTGGAAGGGGCAGGTCAAAAGTTTGAATGAATCAATCGCCGATTGTATGGCAGCCTCACTTCATTCAGTCTGCCCCAAGGCAGCGGTGGCTACAATGTAGCCTACCACTGTCGGTGTGTGAATGTGTGCATGAATGGGTGGATGACTGATTGCAATGCGAAGCGATTTCGAGTCCTCGGACTTGACGAAGCGCTTTACATGTGCAGGCCATTTATTTAACATGTGCACCACTGCTACAGTATTAAATGCAGCTGTGACCCAAACATCACAGCAATGACCCAATAATAACATCACCTAATCTCATGCAACACTTGGCAGGCCCTTCACTCATTTTGTTATGCTGGATGTTTTAGACTCAAAGTGATCATTGAACATGACCTTCATTCTGCCTGAATCCTTAAATATGAAACACAAAATTAAAGTAGATGCTGATGTCATGGCAAAGTACTTTACCCAGTCCTGACACAGTTGAATTTTGTAAAGTCCACTGTAGGAAATTGATTATCTGATTATGAATATTTATTAAAAAATATAAATAAAAATCAGAATTCATTCAAGTTCTAACCAAAATCATTCCCAATGAATAGATATTAAGAGGTACACTATGGGGTTGTGATTATTGGGCTAACAGCACCTAATTAATAATTATTAACCAAAATCCCACTAAATATAACGGTGTTATCAACCATTTCACCAAATGGGGTGAAATAAGCACTAACCTTAGTTGACAGAAAAACACTTTTACTCAAAATAACACCTTCTCAATATCTATGCGAAAATTTATTAAACAAAATTAATCCCTCTTACAACCAGACTATTCAGTGCAAAAAAACTTTCACCTAACTCACTCACTAATCTACTGGTCGAGGAATTAATAATTAAGAATAGAAATGCACACTGAATGTTAATGAAGATCAAACTAACAATTTATGAGCAAAAGGGGGAATATAGAATCAAGAAACAGCGATGGGTCTTTACCCCGTTGGTGATGTGTTCAGATCAACAGCCGTGAGCTTCTTAACACGGCACGAGGAGCTGATTCGAACAAAGCGTCATGAAACTTCACGCCGGACACAGCAGCAAAAAATGAGAGGAGCTCGGATCGCTGACTTACTTCAAATAACTTCAATATTCCAACCTTAAACTCCCAGCTGATTTAGGATCGGCCAGCCCAAACACAGTAAAAGCACCAACATTCAATAAACTTTGCATAGGAGCTCTCACAGTTTATAACAAATCGTGTCAGGGAAGCTTCAAACACAATGCAGCACCAGCATTTAGAAAAACCTTGCATGCAACGTACAATTAAACACATTGAATTAAAACAGTGACTTACTTCTAACCTAAAAGTTAAAGAAATGGCGAGGATCCAACACCACACTTTTGATTCCAACACACATGCACTGTTCAGGGGTGCGTCAAAAGCAACAGGCATACGTCCAGGACAGCACAAAGAAAACTTTTTATTAACTGGTGTTTTATACATAATCAAACACTTAATATGCATGAACTAATTTTTTTTTTACTGAATTGAATTGAGCTGTCCAGGGTGTACCTGCCTCTCACCCATAGACTGCTGGAGATAGGCACCAGCTTCCCCGTGACCCACTGTGGAATAAGTGGTAGAAAATGACTGACTGAATTGAATTGGACTGTAAAAGACAGTTTTTAAATGAGACCTGTTGGCTTTCTCAGAGTAGTAGAGAGTAGAGCATTTCTTTTGCCAGTTGGGACCATATACAGTATCCATTCATCCATCCATTATCCTGCCACAGAATAATCGGTCCAAGAGGAGAAATCAGATACTCGCTTGCAACACACAATACCAGATCCCTCTATCAGCCAGAGGTTCCACTGAAAAGGAACTATGGAGGCTTCCCCAAACAAACCCATTGGATTGTTGGAGGCAACATTAGCCACATTTCCCACTGGTGCCCAAGCCGGCCAATAGATACCTATGCATTCCTGCCATAAGTGCTCCCGTCAATCGGGCATCTAGTATATTTGGGAACATTACAACGTGCTAAAGGTCTGCACTTTCAGCAGAAAGAGTAGACAACATGTATCACTGGCTCCCAACCTATAAAGTCAATTCAGGAGAGGGCTGGATCATAGTCACATTAGTAAATAAAGGGCTTTGTGTTTTCGCTCAGCTCCTTCCTCACTTTAACAGACTTGAGCCTCACCTGAATTACTGCAGACGAAGCAACCATCCTGCTCATCCATCACTCGTGAAAAAGACACCAACATTCTTAAGGTCCTCTGTTTAAAGAAAAGTCTGACCCCCAACCCAGTGGCCTTTGGGATTTGTGAACATGTGAATAAGATGAAATAAATGTATGTTTTTGAGTTGTATGAGTTTGGACAGTCTAACATTTGTTTTAGTTGTTCAGTTGCATTGCTCAGCTTCTTCACAGTTTTGTGTTGTTAATCTAATAAATGCATAAAAGAAACAGAAATTCATGCGCCTCCCAGTGATTAATGCTGCTGTTTTTTCTCGTCATGTACGTCTTTCATAGATAGCTCCAAATATGTACTGGATTTGTTCCAGTTTTCCAATGTCTGTTCCAGTTCTCCATTATCCCTTGCTATCCTGTCATAAACCTTCCCTTCTGCCACAGACTCCAATAAATGTCATAACATTGCTGGCTCCTTTTTGTGTTTAAAACAGCTTTATTGGCCTCACCTAGATAGATCCAATGACACAGAGCAAAGCTGTGTGTACAGTATGTGTGCACTACACTGGGAGGCACGTTTTTCCAAAGCAAAGAAGCTTCTTTCAGCTTCAACATCCTGTCCCTACCTTTTAGATGGAAAAAAATTATCAGGTTGAGAGAAAACAAGTCCCTATAAGAGGGGGGGGAGGTGAAAGAAGTGCCGGAATGTTGAAAAAAAACTATTTGAGGCTTGAGGCAAGGCTTGATTGGTAATAGACCCATTGGGGTCACTGCCATTGGGCTTTGTTGTGATGGGGGGGGGGGGCTTTTTCCCCAGAATAAGCTTGAGTGAACCAAAAACCTGTATGTTTTCTGGTCCGGTAGCAAGTTTTTAAAGTCAAAGAGTGGGAAGTAGAAGGAGTAGTCATTTTGCAATCTGAAAGTTGTGATTTGGATTCCAGCTTCCTTCTGTCATATGTTTATGTGCCCCTGGGCAAGGCCCTTAACCCCAAGTTGCCTTTCAATCCACATATCGGTGTATGAACCTGTGCATGTTTGTAAGTGCGATTGGGTGAATGTGGCTCTCGTGTAAACTGCCTTGAGTGGTCTGTATGACTAGAAAGTGCTATATAAGTTCAGTCTATTTATTTTTTCCCCTATTTTTATTCTTTTTGTAGAATTCCTTCTCCAGTGTGTTTCACCTGGAAAATGAGGAGCTGGCTGAAGTCCTGAATGCTCCCAAAAGGTAAGAGGATCCCCTTAGTTGTAGGCTGTCCCACAGATTGGTTCTGCTGCTGTTTCCACTAGTCACATCAGATGTTTCCTTGAATTTGCAAAATTCCCTTTTCCCTCTCCCTCAGAGGCCATTAGATGATGTTTGTTTAACAGGCACTTTTCATAAAGTTTTATTATCATCACATGGAGGGAGATGCAACTCCTCTGACACAATATTTAAAGAAAAAAACGCAGCAGCAACATCCTGTAAAACCAGGTTTTGCTGCCTCCTATGGTGTTGCTGAGGTCTCCTTCTTATCCTTGCCTCACTCTTTTTCTTCTTTGGAACGCTTTTGGTTGAGGTGAAAGCTCATCAGTCACAAGCTGCTAATCACAACAGGACGTTCTTTTTACTGTCTTGGATGCAGTCTGAGAGCTTTCCAGCAAAGGTCTGTCACACAGAGACACTTGGTTTGGTGTCGGTGTGACTTTTCTTTGCAAGTGACCGCTTAGTTGCAGGTCTTAATAATTCTGCAAGTCATGGGGATATTCACACACACTAAACGTTGCACATTAATCTTGTACACATTAATGATGTGAATAAAATTAATTTAGTTATTTGATGCTAATTTACAACAAACCATTGCTATTGTTGAAATTATTCTGTTTTCATGTTGTGTCATCTTGATGTAGTTAAGTTTATTTCTCCAGTGTAATGTGTGTCTAATTTCAGCTTCCACCGCACACCCCTGTGAAACATGTGCCTTCCTTTATGGCAGTGGCATAATCACAAACTGAAAAATGTTGGAAAATTCAGTTTTTAAACTCAAGATGTTTCTTAATTCGATTGCTAACATTCGATCTTTATATTAGATTCTGTGTCATCCCAGTTGTTGGCATCCCTTGTGATAATCTTGCGACAGAACAACTGCGCAGTCTTTATCTGGGGGTCGAGTTTGTTGACAAGAGTCTGAAAGAACATTCTTTTCTACATTCATATACGACTGAACGCAAGTTAAGCTATTTGACTGATATATGTTTTAACAGATGGCATTTAACATTGTATTTCATGAAGTACATTGTTAACTCATGAAATTGAATAATAATAGTTTTGGGTATGATCAGGGGTCAAAATCTCTCAAATTTCAAAAGACTGTTAAACTTCCCATATAAGAATCAAATACAAAATAGTTGAAAATAGGGTGTAACACCAAGTTTTCATAAAATATACAATTAAAATAAATTTTACTTGAAATTTGAGCATTTTGATGAATTTATATTCAAAATCTATGAAAATAATAAATATTAGAGAAAAATAGACTGATTCCCAATGGTTTGAGTACTTGGGATGAAATGGTGTGTTTACTGGTACTAACCAGATGCAGGAAGGGATGGAACGGCAACGTATAGGTCAGAAACGGGTATGAATTAGTGAAGGGGGGAATTTATTTGGAGCCTGCTGTGCACACGGGTTCTAACTAAAGTTTTTTAGGTTAGGTTAGATATATATATATATATATATGAATTAACTGATGGCAAACCTGAATGAATCTTCAATAGATTATTATTACAATGATAAAATCTAAGTAGCCTTATTGTGTTTGAAAATACTTGACAACCTAAAAAACTTTAGTTAGAACCCGTGTGCACAGCAGGCTCCAAATAAATTCCCCCTTTCACTAATTCATACCCGTTTCTGACCTATACGTTGCCGTTCCATCCCTTCCTGCATCTGGTTAGTACCAGTAAACACACCATTATAAACATTATATATATATATAATGAATTAACTGATGGCAAACCTGAATGAATGAATCTTCAATAGATTATTATTACAGACCCAAGATTCAGCCAGACACAGTACTGAAAGTTTAAAAGGTTTATTCAGCCACAGGAAAACGTCACACAGGTAACACTCCTCACAGCTTCCAGGAATCACTGAGGCAGAAAGAGGGATTAGTGACTTGTAGTCTCTCCAGATTTTGCAGGAATCAGAAAAGCCACTAACCTGCTTTTGTCTTGAGTGGAACTTGAAACCCAGAGGGGAAACCTCAGTGGGTGGCAGGCAGTGATCTCCACAGCACAGGTAAGAAGTGACTCCAGGCTCAATAATCCAAGGACAGAAACAGGATCAACGATTGGAACAAGAGGCGTCAGGCAAGGGGCAGGCAGAGGCATAAATCCAAAAGGCAAGGCAAGGCAAGGTCAAGAACAATGATCAGACAGGAAGGAACGCTGGATATCTACTCACACGATGGCTTTCAAAAATCTGCCACCGTCTGCTTGTCAGTCAGTATATATCAGGGAAGACACAGGTGCTTGGCA
This sequence comes from Girardinichthys multiradiatus, assembly GCF_021462225.1. Classification (NCBI taxonomy): domain Eukaryota; kingdom Metazoa; phylum Chordata; class Actinopteri; order Cyprinodontiformes; family Goodeidae; genus Girardinichthys; species Girardinichthys multiradiatus. The sequence continues at coordinate 42,273,874 of NC_061807.1, forward strand.
TTCCACAGATTGCACTACACTGCAGCAGCCACCAGGTGCATCTAATCTGCTGATTGCAGCCAGGGAGACAGGGTAGAGCAGACGTGCCAGAAGCATAACACAGGCTTTCACATTTTCTTCTGAAAGACTTGTAAACATCTCTTAGCTGTTTTGGTTTGTAAGTATTTTTTTCATGTTAGCTCTCTTTAAATAATGCCTACTAAATAGCACAATACTTAGTGGTTATGGTTGTTCAAGTAAAACCAGTTGCTAAGAGAGAAACCACATTATCAATAGAAAGACTAAAGGCTTTGACCATGCCATTTATCTGTTAAACAAATGGCTTAAGAATGTACAGGGTCAGGATGAGAGGAATGGCATTAAACAATGCCATGCTCCAGAGCGTCCTGACATCAACTGCTATATAAGTCAGGTGGAGCGCATAACCTGTAATCTGATTTAAAATACAATGTGCTTTGACTGCGTTGTTGCTGAAAAGCGCTATATAAATACACTTGACTTGACTTGAAATGATCCCCTGCTCCTCCATCCATCTCCTTATGCCCTTATGCTCTTTGGTCTCCATGGTGGCCTAGCCTCCAGAAATTCAGTCTCTGGCTACAGAAATCCAGTGTGTATATTCCAGTCAGGTGTTAAATAGTTGCTGTAAGCTTTGAAGTTTTAATTTATGTTGAGCACTTGGCGCAGTCTATCTGACCTGAGACACCTACGGTAGAGTTGGTGTTGGAAAGATTAAACTTAAGGCCAACTCCTCTGTTTAATGTTTCTTTTGTGTTTAAAATATATGGCTTCTTTTCATCCTCTCTTAAAGCAGCTGTCTTCTCCATCCATACGTGAGGAGAACACACCAATGTTGGATCACCAGATAGGAGTACCAGATGTACTCTGCAGTGTATAATTGTTTGTCAACAGGCTCCACTGGTGGTGTGGTAAATGTCCAAAATGTGGCATTGCTGTCTTGAAATGAGCTCCTTTGTGCTGGGTGATCTGTTTTTGTCGCTATTGTTTAGTTTCTCCAGTGTAGAGGCCTGAGGATTCCTTGCTTCACGGGGTGGCATATATCACACCACTATGCTTGTGTCTGGGTCTTTATCCTGGATGAACCAATCTCCGTTTGAGAGTGTTAAGCTGGTGCAGATTCAGACAAAGCCTTTGGAATGAGAGGTAAAACGTCTTCAAGAAACAGGAAGTCCTGTTGCCTTTTACTTAAGCCCTTGGATCTGAGAGTGTTGTCTGGTTTTAAATCCAATGGAAAAATATGCTCGCCAAAGTAGTAACGGGTTAATGTAATGTTTTTGGTAAAATCAGACAGGGTGAGTGCCAGACAACACTTCAGCTGTTTAGAAATTCTCCTGTAAGTCATGGTTGGATGCTGCCGATATGACAGGAATATACAGGTCCTTCTCAAAAAATTAGCATATTGTGATAAAGTTTATTATTTTCTATAATGTAATGATGAAAATTTAACATTCATATATTTTACATTCATTGCACACTAACTGAAATATTTCAGGTCTTTTATTGTCTTAATACGGATGATTTTGGCATACAGCTCATGAAAACCCAAAATTCCTATCTCACAAAATTAGCATATTTCAACCGACCAATAAAAGAAAAGTGTTTTTAATACAAACAACGTCAACCTTCAAATAATTATGTACAGTTATGCACTCAATACTTGGTCGGGAATCCTTTGGCAGAAATGACTGCTTCAATGCGGCGTGGCATGGAGGCAATCAGCCTGTGGCACTGCTGAGGTCTTATGGAGGCCCAGGATGTTTCGATAGCGGCCTTTAGCTCATCCAGAGTGTTGGGTCTTGAGTATCTCAACGTTCTCTTCACAATATCCCACAGATTCTCTATGGGGTTCAGGTCAGGAGAGTTGGCAGGTCAATTGAGCACAGTGATACCATGGTCAGTAAACCATTTACCAGTGGTTTTGGCACTGTGAGCAGGTGCCAGGTTGTGCTGAAAAATGAAATCTTCATCTCCATAAAGCTTTTCAGCAGATGGAAGCATGAAGTGCTCCAAAATCTCCTGATAGCTAGCTGCATTGACCCTGCCCTTGATAAAACACAGTGGACCAACACCAGCAGCTGACACGGCACCCCAGACCATCACTGACTGTGGGTACTTGACACTGGACTTCTGGCATTTTGGCATTTCCTTCTCCCCAGTCTTCCTCCAGACTCTGGCACCTTGATTTCCGAATGACATGCAGAATTTGCTTTCATCCGAAAAAAGTACTTTGGACCACTGAGCAACAGTCCAGTGCTGCTTCTCTGTAGCCCAGGTCAGGCGTTCTGCCTCTGTTTCTGGTTCAAAAGTGGCTTGACCTGGGGAATGCGGCACCTGTAGCCCATTTCCTGCACACGCCTGTGCATGGTGGCTCTGGATGTTTCTACTTCAGACTCACTTTCCTTCTCCACAATCTTCCTCAGGGTCCGGTCACCTCTTCTCGTTGTGCAGCGTTTTCTGCCACACTTTTTCCTTCCCACAGACTTCCCACTGAGGTGCCTTGATACAGCACTCTGGGAACAGCCTATTCGTTCAGAAATGTCTTTCTGTGTCTTACCCTCTTGCTTGAGGGTGTCAATAGTGGCCTTCTGGACAGCAGTCAGGTCGGCAGTCTTACCCATGATTGGGGTTTTGAGTGATGAACCAGGCTGGGAGTTTTAAAGGCCTCAGGAATCTTTTGCAGGTGTTTAGAGTTAACTCGTTGATTCAGATGATTAGGTTCATAGCTCGTTTAGAGACCCTTTTAATGATATGCTAATTTTGTGAGATAGGAATTTTGGGTTTTCATGAGCTGTATGCCAAAATCATCTGTATTAAGACAATAAAAGACCTGAAATATTTCAGTTAGTGTGCAATGAATCTAAAATATATGAATGTTAAATTTTCATCATGACATTATGGAAAATAATGAACTTTATCACAATATGCAAATTGTTTGAGAAGGACCTGTATTTTCTACCAGCCACACATGGAATTAATATGTTCTTCTGCTTCTTCTTGTTTTCTACTTCAGTGGACTGAGTTAAGTGTTTTGTTGGAATCTTGGATGCCTTAACATACATTGGGGAGAACAAATATTTGATATACTGCTGATTTTTTAGGTTTTCCCACTTGCAAAAAATGTAGATGCTTTGTAATGCAATGAAATGCTAATTAATTACTTAAAAATCACACAAGGTGATTTTCTGGATTTTTCTTTTAGATTCCATCACTCACAGTTGAAGACAACCTATGATAAAAATTAAAAACTTCTTCATGCTTCGCAAGTGAAAACTATTTCCATGAGTGTAAACAGCTCAAATCCAGTGAATAAATGTTTTCCAACTCCTAGCTATTATTACTGTGTGTGCAAGAACAAGGAAAGGGAAAATATATAGTTCTAAGTATAGCTGAATCAGACAAAAAACAGATGTCCTCTCTTGCTCTGTTGTTCATAGGACATCCTTCTCTTTTACAACCAGTTTTCGGTTCTGTTTCTCTTAATCTAATAACTTCTGTGAATGCCATTGTGTGTTTGTGCTGGATTTCCTCTTGGTGATTTGAAATCCAGCAAAACTGGACATTACCAACTGGGCCAACATGGGAGGGGAAGGGTTCTGCAGGATGTTAGCTTTAGCTGGCTTGAACCACAGGAGGCTTTTTATAGTGGCATTAACCACGGTCTTTGGCTTCCCAGTGACCCAGCATCTGTTTCTCCAAAGCAGGAAGTTCAGTCAAGCAGAACCAATGTTGATCACAGGAATCACAGACGGAGCATTTTAAGTAGAAAAACAATTAAGTTTTCCTGAATACAGAGCTGGATTGTGGTTCTATATAGGAATGTGTAGTTGTACTGTCATGCGTTTTAGCGATGGTAGTACTTACCCTGAGGCCTTATTTAACTCAATCACAGAGAGGAGAGGAAATGTGAATTGAGAGAGTCAGAATTGTGCAAGAAACTAAATAAAACTATTGTACAGAATGTCCATCTTACCACATGTGATAAATCTAATTAGGAAGTAAGATTTGGCTAGAATATGGCCTGAGGCTTTGGGTAAAAGACAAAAAAATGACTGTTGTTTAAAATATTCTGTTGTACTGTTAAAATGGTAAGCCTGCAGAATACAAATATATGACATTCATCCCTTTGTTAAATGATGTCAGAGTGTTTTCCAATGTTACTTAAATTGCATAAAATATTTGGGCTTGGCCTTGTCTCTGACCAAAAATCATTTAACATTTTATCCAATGTTACAAACGCTGACAAAAATGTAAAAGAAGCTATTAGGTTGAGAATTACACCACAGAGCATACGGTAACTTTCAAAAGTAGTTACATCTCTGTTTAAATCCCAGATATTAAAAAAAATGAAGGCCATGATAATCAGTTCTAAACTTTAACGCAACATATATCTGTACACCAAATTTGAGGAAAATATTAAAAGTAAACAAGGTGCAATAATCTGATTGCTTTAGGGTGCACACCATCAAAAATAATACTTTGTTGAAACCTCTTTAGACTGGATGTACTCTTGGGTTCACTTTGATGCTGCAAAATCAATCTCTACTCCTTCAGCTTTTAAGCAGCCTCCTGAAGGTTTTGCATCAAAACTGACTGGCATGTGAAACTTTCATGATTTCAACCAGCTTGACAAAAACCTCAGTTTCACCTGGTGAACAGTAACTGCAGAGCATGATGGTTCTGACACCATGTTTCAACAATGATTTTCAATTCTGTTTCTTTGCAACATAGACCTTGTAAAAAACTGTGGTTTAAATTTCAATTGGTACCGGCAGAGCATAGCATGCTCTCCCGCGAGGGTTCAGAAATTTTTTTCCAGGTCTGGAAGTTTTCTTTGTTAGAAGAAGCTTTACTCCTTCTACCCTAATTCAGGCATATGGAAAATACAGGAGATTGTGTTCATGTGTAGAACACAAGTTCTCGTGTTACCGTCAGCCTTCTTTCAGCCAACCTCACAAGTTTCTGTCTTGTATATTTATCAGTTTTCTTAAAAACAAACAAAAATTCACAATAGTCCCACATTTTCTTCAGTTATTAGTGACTGTCTTTTATGCTCAGACAATGCAAGACATATGAGAGTTTTAATACCCCACATCCAGATCAACCAAGAAACAACTTCTGAATCAGTGTTCCATTGTTCTAGAGAGGAAATAACTATGAAACTAGAGACTGATCAGGAATGACAAAGATTGTACAGAAAGAGGGAGCCAGGACAACTGGTCAGCGAGGGAGATATCAAGATCTCCAACCTTTAATGAATGGGTACCAAGCCCCATTAAGCCCCACCTATGCATGCTCTCTAATGACGCTTTTCCACCGACTCTATTTTCTGAATTACACGCAGGTAAGGGGTGCTTTGTTTAACAATATCCTAAACCAGCTGATCACACATAAAATTAGTCGTTCAAATGTACCAACATTTCCCCCAAAACACACAGAACACCATCACCATGAAACAGCATGTTTCGGTTGGACATTTATTGACAGTCCTTAAGCAAACCAGCGTTAACCTAAACCCACACTCTTTTGATCTGTAAAAACTTCAGAAATTGTCATGTTGTGTGTTTTTCTCCCCAGAGACTGTGATGTCAGTCAGATAAACTACATGTACGCTCAGTATGTCAAAAACACCATGCAGCCTCTTAACATCACTGATGTCACCAAAGACATGCGCTTCCCCTGGACGGTCTGTACCTGGCACTTCCTCACGTTTCTTTTCCTCTTATTTCTTCCCCGTTTAGTAATCATCCCTTCTCTTATTTGACAGAGTGAAAGCCCTGATTCCTCCAGCAGCCGGATAAAAAGCTTGCTCTGCACTCCCATCAGGAATGGCAAAAAAGACAAAGTCATAGGTAGGTGCCATGATGCTTTCTTTGTTTACAACCACAAAGTTCATTTTAATTTCTTAGCATTAGACCAGCACTACGTTGTGCAGGAGAAATGTTTTTTACATTTTTTAGAAATTAAAATCTGAAACATGTAGCATGCTTTTATATTCAGCCCCTTTACTCTGACACTGAGAAATAAACTCTAGTGCAACTATTTAGGCTGAAGTCACATGACTTTTACATTCTTGCAGTCTGTGTCATTTATTCTCACTATAAATACAGCTATTCTGTGAAAGCTTCAACGGTTTGTTAGAGAGGAAGCTGTGTTTGCAGTTTGCCATAAGCCCTCTACAAATCTGCGCGATTTTGTGATTTCATGCAATGTGAAGAGGTCAACAGATGCTGGGCCAAATCTCTCCGAATTCTGGTGGACCACTTCGGGGTTGAGTCTTCACTCCCCATAGAGCAAGATTTCCCCTGGAGAGCAGATCCGCCCCGTCATTCAGTGCGCTGCATGTAATGACAGCAAGTGTGCACTGTTCCACATTATCAGACTGTGAGCCAGTCTGTGCAGCCTCACCAAGCGGATGCCCCCAATGTCGGTTTATATGCCACCACCTTTGTATTGTCTGTTCTGACTAAGGCATGATCGCTCTGCAGTAATGATAAAAAATGTTTAAAAGCTAGGAACATCGCCAGTAGTTTATATGAGCATGACAAAGCATCAGGGGCCAGGTTCCGTTTACCAACCTCCCCTCGAAGACGGCTCCTCATCCTGAAAACGAAGCATCCGTTGTCAGAGCTTTCCTGGTAATCACCGCTCCCAGCAGGGTGCCAACTGTGAAAACATCCGGATCTCCCTAGTCCTCAAGTGCGAGCACACATCTGGGAGACACTTTCACCATGCGCCTGAGGTGACGCCTCGCATTCAGCCTTAGGGAAGAAACCCAGCGCTGAACTTCCTGCATCCTCAGAAGCCCCTGAGGAACACTGGAAATCCCTGAGACCGTTGGGCGCATGCAGGCTCTTAACAAGACCCAGTCTCCCTTGCAGAACAGGGCGAGATGCTGGCGGAGTCTTTCCACTGGCTCTTAAGTTAGGAAAGCTCTCAAGGAAATGTTGTTTATTTCGAGTCCCACGTGGGAACAAGTACACTCTTGGCCTGTTTTATGCTGAAACCCGGGTTGCCCAGGCTGTGTAACAGGCTCTTTGTATCTCCACTCTACTTTCTGTGCACACTAGAAAATCGTCCAGATAAGCCAACACTCTGAGCTCCGCTGCTCGAGCTGGGTTTAGTGCTGCTTCCACATACCTGCTGAAAACCCCTGGAGCTAATGACAGCCCAAATGGGAGTGCCTGATATCCGTATGCTTCGCCCTGATAGGCGAACCTGAGAAATGTTCTGTTTGCTGGAAAAATGCTGAAATGAAAATAAGCATCCTGTAAATCTATCAACGTGAGCCAGTCACCGAGTCAAATAGATCGAACAGAACATTTATGTCAGCATTCTTTTCAAAGGTATGAATTCAGAAAACAGAAATCCAGAATAGGCCCCAGTGAACCTCCTTTCTGTGGAATAAAGAAATACCAAGAGTAAAACCCCTTGTTTATTTCCTCATCAATTGGAACTGCTCCTCGCTTTAAAAGAGAAGACATTTCCCTCACCAAAGCTTTTGCAGCTTCACCTGCAGTTTCTGACCACGCAACCCCGTTGATGTTCGGTGGTCCATGATGGTCACGCCTGATGGTCACGCTTCCCATAGTGAGATACCAAGCGAAGTTTGGGAGAGAACAGTGTATCACTAATTCACTGTTGTTCATTGTACAGATTATATCTCTCCTTTCTCTCTGTCCTTCCACCATCTTCTCTGCTTAAGACACTCTTGAGCTCAATAAAAGCCCACCTCCCTACTCTCAACATTTGTTCACTTTAGGAGCTCTCTTAAGGCCTCAGGTGCTTCGTGAAAAAACCTTTATCTTACTGAGGGAAAATTCTGAGGAAAATCTTAGAATTCGAGAAATGATAAGATTTTTCTTAAAATGACGTCACTAGGAGCTACTTTTAGTCTTAGAATTCTTTGTGAATACAAGCCCTGCTGTTTGAGGTTGGCAACAAGCCATGTAGAGACAAAGCAAAAATGTGGAGGAACGTGCTCTGCTCAGAGGAGACCAGAATGGAAACTCGTGACAGACAGATATGGGGATGCCTTGCTAAATTTTTTAGCAGGAGCCAAAACTGACCAGTCTGTGTGTGTGTGTGTGTCTGTGTGTGTGTGTGTGCCCGCTTGGGCGCTTATAGGAGTGTGCCAGTTGGTGAACAAAACAGACGAAACATCAAGCTGCATCAAGGCATTCAACAGAAACGATGAGCAGTTCCTGGAAGCATTTGCCATCTTCTGTGGCCTCGGCATTCAGAACACACAGATGTACGAAACAGTGGAGAGAGCCATGGCCAAACAAGAGGTCACTCTGGAGGTCAGCCCTGCAAACCAAATGTATAAACAACACACAGATTGGGAATACAGTGTTCCAGGAAATAAAACTCCCACTGGTCTTTGATTGCACATCAGTTTTTGCTGTTAGACAGTGGTACATTTAAATATCTTAGTATAATAGGATTTCTTCTCTGGGTTTTGAGATATCTGCAAAAATAAAACTAGAGTCTGTAAAAAACAAAATCCAAAAGCAAGTTTGACAGGCATATTTCTCTCAACCTTAGTTATGGACTGCACACAAATTAGCAGGGGATCAAATACTTACTTCACCCACTATGGACAAGGCAAATTTGTATCACAGTCTAAACAAGCTAAGCTTAAAAATGTGCAGTAAAAGGGTAGCTCATTTGATGTACAGTTAAGTTCAGATTTTATTCTAAAGAAATCTCGCAATTTAACCAGCACGGTTCTTGAGACTGAATAGGTAACCTGCTAGTTTGTAAATTAAATTTTTATTGGGATTATACGTAATAAACCAACAAAAAGTAGTTCATAATAGCAGTGTGGTGTGCAATGACATGCAGCCACTTTGAATCTGATACTCTAAATAAAATCCAGTGCCATCAACCAGCTTCAGATGTCACCTAATTAGTGTATCATAGTGTATCATTGATTCCGAGTTTAAATGTAGCTCTTCTGTTTTTGGCCTCAGAGGTTCTTTAGAGAACAAAATGCATCATGGAGACCAAGGACCACAGCAGAAAGGTCAGGAAGAAAGTTGGGGAGAAGGTTAAAGCAGGTTTAGGTTGTAAATCGGTATCCCAAGCTCTGGACATCTCACAGAGCTCTGTTCAATACATCATCTTAGCATGGGGAGAGGATGGACCAACAGCAGACCTACAAAGACATGGACATCCAACTACACCAGGGCTATCCGACTCCAGTCATCAAAGGATTTGTACGTGTTCCTGCTCCAACACATCAGATTCAAATGACTGATTTACCTCCTCAGTGTCATCAAGGTCTGCAGAGGCCTACTACTTAAGCACTCATTAGGTTCAGTTGTGTTGAACCAGGACAACATCTAAAACACCGGCCCTTGACGACTGACTTTGGACACCATTGACCTAAACTGATAGGCTTGGCAAGGAGAGCGTTAATCAGAGAAGCAGTCAAGAGCCCCATGGTAACTTTGGAGGAGCTGCACAGATCCACAGCTCAAGTGTGAGAATCAATTGGCAGGACAAGTATTGTCCTTGTACTCCACTAATCTGGCCTTCATGGAACAGTTGTAAGAAGAAAGATGTTGAAAAGAGCTGTAAGAGGGTTCATAGGCAGTGTGCCAAAGACCATTTAGGAAGGAATAGACATGTGGACGAAGATGTTCTTTTGCATTGTACTGAACATCAGATTCATGTAAAACCTATAATTATCTAGAGTAAACACGTAGGACAGAAACTGGGTAGAGCACTTGTGTTCTCCTGTATCTTGTCTATAAAATATTTTTCTCATCTGTTCTACTGTTTGGGACAAAAGGCAGAAGGCATTCTGACAGTGTGTTTAGGATCATTGAGTCTTCATATTTGGAATATACTGACTATTGACCAATGAACTGTTATACTTTTTTCACTTGCTCAGTTAAGAACTACTTTTTTTCCTTTATTTAGGCTAGTATCTTACAATACATGTCTCATTAGAACAGGAAAACCACATCAGAAATGGGACCACTGTACGATAATGGCTCAAAGTCAGTCAAAAATATAAAAATATATTTTAAAACAGATATGCTGCATGAAACACAGATACATCTGCTGCTGTCACATGTTGCTGAACTTGATTTCCCTGTGTGTGTGTTCCAGGTTTTGTCGTATCATGCTTCTGCCACTGAGGAGGAAACCCAGGAACTCCAGGTAACAGCGGTAAATTAAAATTTCTTCATTTAATCAAACATACTGTACATTTCTGAGACACACACACACATCAATATGAAATCAATAAGAAACTGGAGAACATCTGACAAACAGGCAGAACGCAGACAGAAATGATCTGACAGGGAATAAAAAAAAACTAACGGGCTTTTAACTGCTAGGAAGGTGGATGAATAACATGAGAGACAGGTGAGACTAGTCAGGAGAATACAGAGCAGCTTGATGAGTACCTGAACAAAGGAGAGAGATGAGGGGAGATTGACTACAGAACAAAGCAATGAACACAGAGGGATCTAACTGGGCACAAATAATATACATTAAACCAAAAACTACAGATAGATGCTATAAAAGAAAACACACATAGAACTGAACAGAAGAATGAGCCAAGAATAACAAAACAAACAGTAAACCACATGTGGAAGTCTGAGAGAGATGTAAAAAATAACCAAAAATGATCCAAATACAAAAACCCACCAATCATGACAATAACATGATTTCATTGGTTTTATTTAAAACAGAAAGAGAACTATTATTCATACTACAGGTAACATAATGAATATTGGTTATCACAATGTGAACTATAACATTATTTCAATGGTTTCATGGTTTTAAAACATAGACTTTGCCAGCTCTACTGAGCAGTTACAGCTAGCAGCACAATAATTAACACAACCTGAACGAGATCAGTGGGTGGAGGTCCTTTATTTTCCACACTAAACGTTGTTGTGTTTGTCTGCAATTAAAAAATATTTTCCAACAAGACACATTTGATTTTTTCTTATATGAAGGAAAAGTGTAGTAACCTTTTTCAGCTAGCAGACCTGTAGTGAGCAGCAATAGGTGGTGGAGGAACAGTGCTCTGTTACAAAATGCTCCATACAGCTGGAGAACACTCTGGCACTTTCACTGTGTTCTCATCAAAACGACTTTAAAAGTAGGAATGGTTGGATGGAAATTCTTTCCATCCATAATTTGGCACCATATCCTATAATCACTCATCCACCACCATGCTTGACATATCCCATGCTGGTGAGGAGATATACAGGTCCTTCTCAAAATATTAGCATATTGTGATAAAGTTAATTATTTTCCATAATGTCGTGATGAAAATTTAACATTCATATATTTTAGATTCATTGCACACTAACTGAAATATTTCAGGTCTTTTATTGTCTTAATACGGATGATTTTGGCATACAGCTCATGAAAACCCAAAATTCCTATCTCACAAAATTAGCATATTTCATCCGACCAATAAAAGAAAAGTGTTTTTAATACAAAAAACGTCAACCTTCAAATAATCATGTACAGTTATGCACTCAATACTTGGTCAGGAATCCTTTGGCAGAAATGACTGCTTCAATGCGGCGTGGCATGGAGGCAATCAGACTGTGGCACTGCTGAGGTCTTATGGAGGCCCAGGATGCTTCGATAGCGACCTTTAGCTCATCCAGAGTGTTGGGTCTTGAGTCTCTCAACGTTCTCTTCACAATATCCCACAGATTCTCTATGGGGTTCAAGTCAGGAGAGTTGGCAGGCCAATTGAGCACAGTGATACCATGGTCAGTAAACCATTTACCAGTGGTTTTGGCACTGTGAGCAGGTGCCAGGTCGTGCTGAAAAATGAAATCTTCATCTCCATAAAGCTTTTCAGCAGATGGAAGCATGAAGTGCTCCAAAATCTCCTGATAGCTAGCTGCATTGACCCTGCCCTTGATAAAACACAGTGGACCAACACCAGCAGCTGACACGGCACCCCAGACCATCACTGACTGTGGGTACTTGACACTGGACTTCTGGCATTTTGGCATTTCCTTCTCCCCAGTCTTCCTCCAGACTCTGGCACCTTGATTTCCGAATGACATGCAGAATTTGCTTTCATCCGAAAAAAGTACTTTGGACCACTGAGCAACAGTCCAGTGCTGCTTCTCTGTAGCCCAGGTCTGGGGAATGTGGCACCTGTAGCCCATTTCCTGCACACGCCTGTGCACGGTGGCTCTGGATGTTTCTACTCCAGACTCAGTCCACTGCTTCCACAGGTCCCCCAAGGTCTGGAATCGGCCCTTCTCCACAATCTTCCTCAGGGTCACCTCTTCTCGTTGTGCAGCGTTTTCTGCCACACTTTTTCCTTCCCACAGACTTCCCACTGAGGTGCCTTGATACAGCACTCTGGGAACAGCCTATTCGTACAGAAATTTCTTTCTGTGTCTTACCCTCTTGCTTGAGGGTGTCAATAGTGGCCTTCTGGACAGCAGTCAGGTCGGCAGTCTTACCCATGATTGGGGTTTTGAGTGATGAACCAGGCTGGGAGTTTTAAAGGCCTCAGGAATCTTTTGCAGGTGTTTAGAGTTAACTCGTTGATTCAGATGATTAGGTTCATAGCTCGTTTAGAGACCCTTTTAATGATATGCTAATTTTGTGAGATAGGAATTTTGGGTTTTCATGAGCTGTATGCCAAAATCATCCGTATTAAGACAATAAAAGACCTGAAATATTTCAGTTAGTGTGCAATGAATCTAAAATATATGAATGTAAAATTTTCATCATGACATTATGGAAAATAATGAACTTTATCACAATATGCTAATATTTTGAGAAGGACCAGTATATAGATTTATTACACAGAGTGAAATATGGCAGGCCTTTATTTATTCTAATTTTGATGATTATGGTTTAAAGATAATGAAAACACAAATTTCAGTGTCTCAGAAAATTTGATTACATAAGATCAATTTAAAAAGGATATTTTAAGCAGAATTGTCAGACTTATGAAAAGTATGTTTATTTATATGCACTAAATACTTGGTCAGGGCTCCTTTTACTTTAATTATTGCATCAATGTGGTGTGGCATGGAGAGGATCAGTCTGTGGTTCTGCTGAGGTGTAATGGAAGTCCAGGTTGCTTTCATAAAGACCTTTGGGTCAACTGCATTGTTTGGTGTGGTGTCTGTCATCTTCCTCTTGACAATACTCCATAGATTCTTTATAAGGTTCAGGTCAGGCCAGTCAGCTGGCCATTCAGGAACAGTAACACCATGGTCAATGAACCAGCTTTTGGTACCTTTGGCATTGTCAGCCGGTACTAAGTCCTTCTGGAAAATGAAATCAGCATCTTGTCAGAAGAAGGAAGCATGAGGGGCTCTAAAATTTCCTGGTAGATACCTGCTTTGACTGTGGACTTCAGAACACCCAGTGGACCAACACCAGTAGATAACCTGGCACCCCAAATCATCACTGACTGTGGAGCTTCACACTGGATTTCTAGCAACGTGGATTCTGTGTCTCTCCACTCTTCCTCTAGACTCTCTGACCTTAATTTATAAATGAAATGCAAACTTTACTTTCATCTGAAAGAGGACTTTGGACCACTGAGCAGCAGTCTGGTGCAGGTAAGGTGCTTCTGAAGTTGTCTCTGGTTCAGGATAGGAATTGTCTTTGTGTAGTGGCTCTTGATGTGCTGACTTAAGTTTAGTCCACTCATTGTGGAGTTTCTTGAATAGATTTTGCTTAAGAATTCTCTCACAGCTGCAGTTATGCCTGTTGCTGGTGCAACTTTCCCTACCACATTTTTTTTCTTCCACTCAACTTTCTTTGAATATGATTGGATACAGCCCCCTGTGAACAACCACTTCCTTAGCAATAATCTTTTGTGGCTTTCCCTTCTTGTAGAGGGTGTCAATGACTGTTTTCTGAACATCTGTCCAGTCAGCAGTCTACCCCATGATTGTGTGGCCTATGACCCAGAGTGAGAGACTGTTTAAAGGCTCAGGAAACTTTGCAGGTGCTTTGAGTTAATTAGCTGATTACGGTGACACCATGAGTGTCCAATATTTAACTTTTTTAAATATTCTAATTTTCTGAGGCTCTGAATTTTGGGTTTTCATTATATGTAAGGCATGATCATCAAAACATTATTCCATTCAATTCAATTTGGTTTTTATATAGCGTCAATACACAACACGTTGTCTCTATGTGTAATGAATCTATGAGTTTGACTCTAAAAATAAATGACAAAAAATAACTTTTTCATAATATTACATTTTTTAGATGTACCTGTAGATTAGAGTGCTGCACGGTGGCGCAGTTGGTAGCACTGTTACCTTGCAGCAAGAAGGTCCTGGGTTCGATTCCCGGCCGGGGGTCTTTCTGCATGGAGTTTGCATGTTCTCCCTGTGCATGCGTGGGTTCTCACCGGGTACTCCGGCTTCCTCCCACAGTCCAAAGACATGCCTGTTAGGTTAATTTGTAACTCTAAATTGCCCTTAGGTGTATGAATGAGTGTGTGCCTGGTTGTTTGTGTGTTGCCCTGCGATGGACTGGCGACTTGTCCAGGGTGCATCCCGCCTCTCGCCCATAGACTGCTGGAGATAGGCACCAGCTTCCCCGCGACCCACTATGGAATAAGCGGTAGAAAATGACTGACTGACCTGTAGATTAGACTTTTAATACATTCGAAGACCCACACGGACATAATTCTTCTTGCATTCAGAAAATCACCTCTCTGCCGGCAGGCTTTCCTTATATGTTCATCAAATAGTCATTTGTAGTTTAGCTGTATTTTTTTAGTAGAACTTAGTGCAGACCGTTTTTATCATCAGCTCAAACAATGGGATAACAGGACCAGCTGCAAAGGTTCTGCCAACTCTGTTCTTAGTGTGAACTAACAGCACAGACTGATGAAGGGGCCTCCGTCAGGTGCTACAAAAAGCCTGAGTCATCTGGTGTCTAGGACAGGCTTGATTTCTCGGGTACATTGTACCCATGAGACCACTACATACCGTTTATGGGAAAATTCAAGATAAGAAGCCCTCCTAATGGACTAGTTGAAGTTGTAATCGTGTCAGAAATGAGCAAAATTAAAATCTACAAACTGAGTAATATATCATTGTCAAAATGAATAATGCACAAAGTTTACTTCTGCATTATTTTCCACCTCCTAACGTGTATTCTCTGGTGTTTGCAGATGGCCACAGTTCCTTCAGCACAGTCGCTGCGTCTGCTGGACTTCAGCTTCAGTGACTTTGACTTGTCAGACACTGAAACTACCTTTGCTACTATCCGCATGTTTGTTGACCTCAACCTGATCCAGAACTTCCAGATGAAGTACACAGTAAGAGCTAGCCTACCATTGTTTTTTTTTTCAACTTTACACCTCTTCTTTTTAAAGTGCATCAGCTTTTCATAGTTTGTCTGTTTTTTTGGTCACAGTGAGTGCCATTCCAGGGTGCCATTTATTTATTTATTTTTTGTCAGTGCGGTTTACATAGAAATTTTGATGTCAGGTTGTCAGTCGTTTTCTACCGCTTCTTCCATATTGGGTCACGGAGAAGCTGGTGCCAATCTTCAGCAGGCTATGGGCAGGAGGCGGACAGGTCAAAATTTTAATGTCTTTCACATTTTAATTTTGTCACCTGCCAACGTTTATGTTTGAGCTGTGCACTGTCCCTTTAATAATAATAATACTAATTTTACAGATTTCCCCTCCATGGGATCTCTGAACCATTTTGGGGTTACTACCACAGGCACCTTTTGGATCTTTGAATCAAGTTGATCTTAAGGTTCTATTATTTAAGACAGTACTGCCGTTGGCTTTAGCCTCTGCCCTACGGGTTACTGATATCCTTGTACTTTCAGTTCACCCAGAGTGTGTGTTTGGTGCTGAGATTTAAAGATGTCATTATGGCCAAATCATGCATTTGTTCCAGAGAACCCATCACTGTTGACCTCTCCTGTTGAACTGCTGGCTTTTCATCCTCCACCGTTTGCTACATCTGAGGACAAACAGCTGTGTACATTATGTCCAGTTCATGCACTGCACATTTACATGGACAAGACGAGAGGCTTTAAGAGATCGGACCAGTAATTTGTATCATGGATGAGGCCACAGACTACAAAGCCCATATCCAAACAGCATCTTTCTCACTGGTAGGTGGAGGCTATTACCTTGACCTACAAAAGCAGAGGTCTCCAGACATCCTATGGTCTCTATGCTCACTCCTCTAGGGGCATAGCTACATTCTAGGCCCGATTCCAGAGCATTTCTCTCCAGAAAATATGTTTGTGGGAAAAAAGCAGGTACAACAGATACACACAAGATAACCATACACAAACAAACATACACTGATACTTAAGGGCAATTTAGAGGAGTTAACCAAACAGTTGTGTTTTTTGGCTTTTGGAGGAAGGTGGAGTACCTGGAGAACATGCAAACTCCATGCAGAAAGACATCCGGTCGGGATTGACACTAATGACCTTCTGCTGCAAGTTCACCCAGCAGCCATCTTTTTTAAATCCCACTAGAGATTTTTGATAATGTCGGCAACTATAATGGCAACTGTCAGATTTAAATTCAGCTTATTTCTGTAGGCAGATCCTTTAGTTATCAGGCTCCTCTCCTGTGGAACCAGCTCCCAGTTTTAGTCCGTGAGGCAGACACCCTGTCTACTTTTAAGGCTAGGCTTAAAACTTTCCTTTTTCATAAAGCTTATAGTTAGAGTGGCTTAGGTTATATTGAGCTAGCTCTGTAGTTATGCTGCTATAGGCTTAGACTGCTGGAGGACATAATGACAACTTTCACTCTCTCATTTATTGCTCACATTAACTTGATGTTCTCTATGTTTTTTCTCTCTGTTTAGCTGTGACTCTTTCCTGGAGGGGGTAACAGCTGATCTATTGCTGCCAATATTTGTATGCTTTTTAGCGGATGATACACCTGCTCTTGTCTTTCAGGGTTTAGCCCTTTCTCTCTCCTAGACAAAACAACTGAAGGAGCTATTTCTGTGACTAACTGTTATTTAGTCTGTTCTTCTTGGTATAGATTTTTCAACTGGCTCAGAGCTTATCTGCTTAGCTGTGTTTCTTTCCTGGACGAAGCCCTTAAAAGAGCAACTACCACCATTAACTCTACTTTTTCTTCAACATAGAAATTACTCCAGGACCAGTGCGTCTGTGTTTTTGTGTGCATGCTCTGTCCTCTAAGACCCACTGTGTGTCGTGGCAAATGGTCACTCACACTGAACCTGGTTCTGGTTCTTCTGCAGGTTTCTTCCTGTTAAAGGGCAGTTTTCCTCTCTACTGTCACCACATGCATGCTCATTATGGGGGAATGCTGCAGAGTGACTTGGGTTGGGCTGGGTTTTCTTAGGTAGGAAATATTTGACTAATTTGAATAACAAACTAAAATTGACTGCATTGTTTAATAATTAGGATCAACTTGGAAAGGATGTAATTTAGTCTGAATCTTTCTGTGATTAACTGACTATACCCTCTATTTGCCTTTCAAAGTGCCTCAAGGCAACCTTTGTTGTGTATTGTTGTGTTACTATATAAATAAGAATATATAACTCAAGAAAACATTTTTCACGTGGGGTTGGGGGGGCTTCCTATTTTATGAATTGCAAAAAGAATTTACCTCTTGTCAGCAGTATTAGGGCATGAGTAAATGCATTTTTATAGTACTAATATCTGTGGTTGCCTGCATCATTAAACCTGAGACCACACATATGCACCAGCAGTCATATCGTGCCCCTTTTCCCCAAAAAAATCACTTCCAAACACTCCCTCCATTATGCTTTCTGACGAACCTGAGGCTTCCTTCATCAAACAACCCCCTTGGCCAGCACCAAACGCCAGTGAGTTTGGCCACATCTTCTGCAGACTCTATTTGAAAAGAGCTTCCTCTATGTTAGAGTCTGATCTCTGGAGTGCATCACAAAAACAGCTTTGATTGTAGAAAATGAGAGGCCTCAGGGCAGAGCAGGCTGTCAGTTTCACATTCACAATGAGAGCTGACACTCTGGCAACCCCAGAGCATCTCACCCAGGGAGCAAACCTGCACCAAATGTTATTACATTATTAGTATTCCAGAAGATTCTTTGCTTTAGTCATTCATTCTAATCTAAGATCATGTTATGATCCCTACAGAGAAAATAAGCCAGAATTTGATTAGCTGAATAATGCTGTGGAGTTCTTGTGATGCCTTGTTTGAATTATTTCTACAGACTGTTCATAATAAGCACAAAGTGCAGCAGAAAAAGACACTGATTTACACGAAGGGGGTTAAGTCTTTTCTTTTCAGACTGGACAAACAAGCACATATTAGGACCTCCTGCAGTTTATTACTCGCCGTGGAGTTGGAGTTGAAGATGCCATTATTCACCTTCTTCAGCAAACCCACTGTCCTTTTTTACAAAGCAGGCAGCACTGTCAGGATAATGTTCTGATTTCTCCAGTGCATTTAACACAATTCAACCTGATGTGCTTTGTCAGAAACTCCAGAAGACTCAGGTGGAGGCCTCAACAATCTCCTGGATCAAAGACTACCTGACAAACAGACCACAGTTTGTGAGACTGAAGGGTTGTTAGTCTAACCAGGAAGTCAGCAGGACAGGAGCACCACAGGGGACTGTACTCTCAACATTCCTTTTCACTCTGTACACCTCAGACTTCCAGTACAAGACAGACTCCTGTCATCTGCAGAAATACTCGGATGATTCTGCAGTTGTGGGGTGGATCAGAGATGAAGATCATCTCATCTTGAATGTGAATAAAACAAAGGAGATGATTGTAGATTTTAAGAGAAACAGGAATAGGTCAAATGCTAGTTCCATCATGGGAGAAGAAGTGGAGGAGGTGGAGGAGTATAAATACCTCGGTGTTCACCTGGACAACAGACTAGAGTGGAGATGCAACTGTGAAGCCGTCTACAAAAAGGGACAGAGCAGACTGTACTTCTTGAGGAAGCTTAGGTCCTTTGGTGTTTGTAGCAAGATGCTGAATATCTTCTATAAGTCTGTTGTGGAAAGTGTGATCTCTTCTGCCATCATCTGCTGGGGAAGCAGCATCAGAACCAGGGACTTAAAAAAACTCAACAAGCTAAAAAAGGAGGCTCGTTCTGTTCTGGGGACTCCTCTAGAACCTCTGAATATGTGCGAAGAAGGATTCCATAAAAAATAAATAACATTACACATTACAGAACATCTGTAAACATATATGTACACATAAAGAACATTACAGCCATCAGCATCTACAACGGCTCTTTGAGGAAACCTTCATAATATGAGCTATAACAACATTTCATTTCCCTTTGGGATTAATAAAGTATTTTTGAATTGAATTGAATTACGAACAACCCTGAGCATCCTCTTCATCAGACAAAGTGTCTTCAGTCAGACTCTCCCAAAACCCACTGGTATACTGCCTGCTACAGGGGAACCTTCCTGGCCGCACCCATCAGCATCTACAACAACACTTTGAAAAAACATGGATAATATGACTTACAACATTTAATTTCCCTTTGGAAATTAATAAAGTATTTTGGAATTGAATTGTTGCTTTTCAGGAAAGTGTTCTGATTTTACTGCAACATTTAAATACTGACTCTGCATCAGTGGTGCTATATTCACCTGTTTCCAGGTAAATCATGCCAGGGACATTGAGTAACCTCAGACCACCACCTGGCTGCTTTGTATTTGCTGCTTATAACAATTGGGCTAGATTTAGGATCTCTGGTGCATAAAATGTCATATACAGAGAACTCTGAGATGTAGTCATTATCTTAGTTCCAGATTTTTTTAAGCGAGGTTCTGTTAAAACATTATAAGCGGTTAATGTCTCACCTACCGTAGATATCCGTTTGTGTTTTTATTTAGTGTAAATCCAAATTAGCTGGTCCCAGTGGATCAGTGGATATGAGAGGATATAAGACCAAAGCGGACTTCTACTGACAACGTGCTCTGAGCAAATTGGTGGTTACCTAGGGCGCCAACTGCTGAAGGGGGCGCTGTTGCGACAGCTCAAAAGAAAGCAAAAAATGAATGAGATAAATATTAACATCATTGTGCAGCCCTTTCACAGAGCTTCTTTTCACTTCAATGCCCATCTGAGCTGGTCATTTTGACCTGATTAATAGTTCTAATATTAAATGTGACTCAAAGGTGTGACCCTAGACCTGTCCTTGCTTCAAAAACTAAGCCTTTTAATTTGGATCCTGACTCTCTGATCTGTCACCAGTGAATCTGCTAAACGATGAATATTCCAGGACTTCTGTTTTCGTTTTTTATTACCTTGTGTTTGAATCTGATCAAAAGTATTCTTTATACAAGTTGCGTTACACAAAGATTTGCAACCTAATAATGTGATTTCTATTTGATAAACTATGAATTGATGTTATTATTCTCCAGCTAGGCTTTTCCTTCCATACAACTGAACCTTTCACTGCATCATTTTTCTTCTGTAGGATGTATGCCAGTGGGTTCTGAGTGTTAGGAAGAACTACAGAAAAAATGTGGCCTATCACAACTGGAGACATGCATTGAACACGGCTCAATGCATGTTTGCTCTTCTCAAGTCAGGACGCTTACAGGTAGGTGGTGATTTATTAAATTCTGCCTCTTATTAAACCAAACTGATCAATAGACCTCCAAGTCAGTGCTTTACAAAGATCGGTGGGCAGAGAATTTTCGGAAAAAAAATCAATTCATGTTATTAAGTCTTCTTGATATTTCTAGATTGGCTTTAGGGTGTCACCTTAAATGCTTTAACTGCTACACGGATTCCACCTATCTACACATCAGAAGTTTACATATACTCAGCATCATCCCATCTATTTGGGCCATTTTTAATAGGGCCGTATAAAAACTACAACATACAACCTGAATGATATTTAATAACGCATCTACTGTGGATTGAGTCTTATCCATCAAAGCAATTTATATACAGGCTAAATATACAATTAAGTCCAAAATTATTCACCTCGCCGGCAAATAAAATTTTTAATTTGACCAACATATATTTTCTAAAGCGAAATAATATTAATGTTTTGGGCAGTCCAGTCAGAGTCCTGATTTAAATCTGATACTGAATCTTGGTGGGAGCTAAAGATTAGAGTGATGATAAGGAAGCCTTCCAACCTCAAAGGAGCTCATCATCAAAGATAATCTGAATCAGCTTTAATAGCCAAGATTGTGTGCACAAACAAATAATTTCACTTTGGTTTCAAGGGCTCCCAACAACATAGATATATAAACTTTAGAGAAAATAAAATAAGGATAAAAGGAACATTAGGTACATCTATGTGTATGTACACTCATGTTTTATATATAAAGAAATGAAAAAAGAAAGGCAGGTTGTGGTAGTGCAAATATGCTTATTTCTTTTGCCAGCAGAGTAGCTGTCTACTCGAACTGTAAAGTTCATCAGAGAAACAGCCTCAGGAAGAAACTGTTTTTTTAGCAGCTGGTTTTTGCAAAAAGCGCTCTGTAGCGCCGACCTGAAGGTAACAGTCTAAACAGTTTGTATCCAGGATGTGTGGGGTCTGCAGAGATGATAGCTGCCCTTTTCCTGACCCTGGACCTGTACAAATCCTGGATAAAGGGAAGATCAGCCCTGATGATCCTCTCTGTAGAAACTAACTGTTGCAGTCTGGACCTGTCCTGTTTTGTGGATGAGCCAAAACATACTCTGATGGACGAACACAGGATAGACTGAATAATGGCAGTGTAGAAGATGACCAGCAGCTCATGTGGTAGGTCGTACTTCTTGAGCTGAACTACAGTCTCTGTTGGGCCTTCTTATGAACAGTGTCTATGTGAGGACCACCTCCGGAACTAGAATTGAGCGTGGAGTGTTTTCCAGAAGTCCACCGGCACCTCCACTGTCTGAAGCAAGTAAACTCCAGGTGGTTCTGACTGCACCAGTGGTCATCAAAATACCAGAGGAAACATGCAACAAGTTTCTCAGCAATTAGAGGATTGCTGTAATTTCTTCTCGTTTTATCGTTTGAGGAGAGGCCAGTCTCATTTCCTGTCAGAAACAAACTCAAACATTCTTCTTGTCTTTATGTCAGACAGCTCAGTCTTAGTTTCATTTGACCAAAAATGTGTTTAAAGACGAACCAACATATTTTGCTGAATTTGCTGCGGCCACATGGGCAACTGCATATTTGGCCAACAGTAAACTTGTAAAACTAGGTCTGCACAAGGGAATCAACCAGTTCTACTATTGCTGATATGAATATTTGATCAAATATCCAGAATGATCCATAAAGAGAATATGAGAGGATGTATTCATAATTTCGAACCAGATTCAATTAGAGAACAAACAAAATAAATTTGTTCCCAAGGTTTTTATTAAAAAAACATTTTTTTTTACTTTAAATATATATATATTTTTTCAGCTGAAAAAAGAACAATTCAAATAAATATTTTAAAGCCCCAAATGAACATGACACCCCTGCCAGTGATGAGTGTTTTTGACTGAAGCTCGATGCATTATGATAATGATTTCCTCTCTTTCAATGACACCCGGCACGATATGCTGGATTCTATTGCTCCTGCTAGGTGGAAATATCCTAAACCTACAGCTAAGCCCTGGTTACACAATAGTACTGCACGTGAACTCAGATGACAATGTGGAAAAGCTGAACGACAGTGGAAGAAGGGCAAACTGCATGGATCTTTGGTTTTATTAAGAAATAGTCTTGCCCATTACCACAGTTCCATTAAAGAGGAAAAATCCAAATTTCTGTCTAACATTATTTACAACTGCAGCCATTGTCCTAGGGTTTTATATAATACAATAAACTCCTTTGAAAATATTCTCTTTTTTATTGAAAAACTGACATGCGTTAGACAGGCTTCTGTTTCACCTATTAATGTAGTTGTTTCTGCTTCTCCTGCTGGTTCTGCTGTATTTGAGCAGTTTGATTGTGCAACGCATGAAGACCATTAATTGCCCCCTTGACTTTCTTTCAGCAAAGCTGTTGAAAAACATATATAATATCATAGGTCCCGTTGTTTTGTCAATATTTAAGTCCTGTCTAAATTCAGGAATTGTGCCAGCGGCCTTCAAACATGCTGTTGTATTGGCTCTTCTTAAACAAACCCACCCTAACCCCGTGATTTTATCTACTTTTAAGCCTATCTCAAAACTGCCATTTATATCTAATGTGTTAGAAAAATATGTTTTTACCCAACTACAACCATTTTTAAAAGATAATGAGATCTTTGAAAAATTCCAGATGTAGCAGTGTGCCTTTCTAAAGGTGGATGATGACATTGCTATGTCTGTTGATGGAAGGTGTCCTGTTGTTTTGGTGCTGCTGAACCTCACAGCAGTATACCAGTATTGATACTGTGGATCACCCCAGTCCATTTGATTTTACTCACTCATTTTGACAGAATAACCTGAGTGATCTGGAGATCTTGGCTCTGATGATTGCAACTCTCTGCCATGACCTGGACCACCGAGGAGTCAACAACTCCTATATACAAAGGTACAGCAGCGCAGTCAGAGAGGGGGAGATGCCTGATTATACATGAAATCAGTGTATTCACATTGTGGGTGACTTTTATGTGTGGTGTCTAGGAGTGACCACCCACTGGCCCAGCTCTATTGCCACTCTACCATGGAGCATCACCACTTTGACCAATGCCTCATGATCCTCAACAGTCCTGTAAGTACACTTACACACATAAACTCCAGACCATTAACATATTTTTATATGATGACTGATATCATGATTGAGGCATAAAACCTGAACCTATAAAGGCTGCTCACATTAAAAATAAAGTATGTAAATTAAAACGCACAACTGTCAAAACGTAGTTCTGTTTGTGAAACAAAGTAAACATGAAAATAGTTTAGATTTGGATTTAGAAATACTCTATTAATCCCAAAGAGAAATTACATGTTGTTGTAACTCATATTATCTAAGAATTACTTATAACGATAGAATATTACATTTTTAATCAGACTAACAAATCAGGGAACCCCC